>NW_009952893.1:1477585-1550228 GCF_000747805.2 Chaetura pelagica | reverse complement strand
CCCCCCATCTGCATTTGAGTTACAGCTTTAACAGTTGCAGCATCATCTTTTTTAACCCTTTTCAGAATCACACTGTGGCTCACACACGACATCTCTGCTATTTGGTGTTCTCTCTCGCTGTTGCTACCTGGATGCATTTTAATCTCTCATTGCTCATATTGTCCTTATATAGATACTGTACCAAACTCCTCCCCATCAACTAAAGCAGTGAACACCTGTTCTAACATCATTATCTTTATGTGCTTAAATTCTTTACAAATACCGCTTCTGGCCTATACCACTGTTGCATGTTGAACCCTGATGGCTAATCTATGAAATCTGCAAAAATAGCTTCAAGGATGTAAGAGAGAGGATTCTCCATCCAGATTTACTTGCTGGTTCCCAACTGTTCCATCTGAATTTGTAATATAGACACTTGTCTGTTCAAGAAGACATTTATTCAGCATCTGGAGGATAAAAAAGCCCAGTTTATCCATCCGTTATTCTTCCAGCTCAACTGGTGGTAAATCAACAGCTTTAATAAAGTGATGCATATTCCAAATGAACAAAAAACCACTTCAGGACTCCTGGAGGACAGCACAAGTATCTTCCTACAGCTCTGTACAGCCAGCATCAACCTCATCACTTTCAACCCTTCCAATTTTATTTTCTGTAATCGGACGGTAATTAGCACAGGAGCACCTTGACGCATGGCCTGGTGCTTGCTGTCCCTCATCCAAAGGATCTGCTTTCCATCAGTAGCCATATCACAGTGGATCCGGGGCCAGCCCCCCTCCCTCCCTCCTCTTTTCTGAGCCATCATCCCCAGGAGGTGCCGCGTGGGCTCTCCCCACGTGACGAGGAGCAGCTGCACTCCTGCTCTGCCCCCCGCGCTCCCCCCGCAGTGCAGCTGCAGCCCATCCTGCCTACAAAGGACAAGGAGCTAACTTTTTGTGGCATATGCTGTTACAGTCGGCTTTGCTGCACCTTTTGTCTGGATTTGTTGTCTTCTAAATAGCTGAACCTCCTTTGCTTTCTCAGCATTCACTGAGCCTGAGCATTCAGCCAGCCAACGCATTAGTATTTTGTCTTCTAAGCATTCATGGCTGCTATGAATGTGGTACAGAGTTGTCAGACCTCAAACATCATGGCACCCTCTTCCCTTCTGTCACAGCACAGACAGACTGATGCTTCGTGCTCAGATAGCAGCCCTTGGCTGGCCACCTACTGACCTGTGGTGTGGGCATCCCATCCTATCTCATCCCATCCAATCCTATCGCATCCCGTTCCATCACTGGGGGTTCACACTTTCACCTTTGCTGCACTGGAGTCCCTGTTCAGCTCTAGAAAACCATGTTAATGAGTGACCTGACACACTTCCCTTCCCAGCACCTCCGTAACCTTTTCCTTTGCAGTGTTGCAAAGACACCCCAGTTAGCAGCAGGGAAACCTGTCTCCTCCTGTCTACACTGTTCTCTGAAAAGTTTGGGTAGACTTATTAATGAATTATTTGGGAATGGCAGCACACCCTTTTCACAGCCTGCTGTACAAGGAGGTTTCCCCATGACATAAAGGTCACCTTTACAGACAGGGGCTGTGCTGGCAGCCCTCCAGCACATTCAGCAGTGTTTGTGCTTACGGTGGTTTCGGGCATTTGGGTGTCATTGGCAATCACACAGTGCCCTGGAAGCTACACACCGACTGGGTTTTGGAAAGCTTGCACAGCCCTAAACGTCACTGTGACTTCTGGTGAGATTATCTGAAAATATGATCCCAAACCTTTCTATGCTCTCAAGTATTTTTTCAGAGTACATAGAAAAATAGTCGCTTTTACTAAACCTTCACAGTATTCTAAAAGCAACTATTGCTTTTCTCAAACCTCCCTCTAAAGCTCAAGAGGGTGGGAGGGCTTCTTTACATCCACAGATAAATGTGGCTTGTGTGTAGGAACAGAGAGACTTTACAAAATAACACCAAAACACCTCATGTGGTGTTGTCACATACGAGAATACAAACACAGCTTTGCTGCAAAACTATTTTATGCCAGGGAGTCTGGAAGTAGCTGGTGTAGATAAATGAGTTTCAGAGGCAGTTAAGAATGTGCATATTAGGTGAGAAGTCTTATGCTCAGGAGAGCATTAAGGCGCTGCATTACACATATTAGCAGCTGCAAAAATCATGAATGTGCATTTAAAAACAGGAACTGGAGGAAATTATGCCCTTTTCTTCAGTGTGTGTAGAGAAAACAAAATGTTTTTCACACGAACTTTTCACGCTGCCTCTTTTATTCTGCATACTTGTGCATGATATTGGTCTTATTAACCTCTGCCTCTTGCACTCACCCATCAAGTACAATAAAATGGCTCCTCTGATGTCCTTGGTCTGCAGGGAGTTTCCAGAAATGGCATCTGTGCTGACATTGAAATAGTCTGCAGTCTGAGGCAAGTATGCAAGTTATTGACAAGGCTGCCTGGCAGGGGTGGCCAGCTCTGTGAACTCCCCCATTCTTGTTTACTTAAACCCTTTTCCTTCCTCTCTTTATTTGAGAGCACAGTCTGCCATGCCACGGTGCTATCTAATAGTGGTTCCACACACGCAAGGGCCAGCCGGGAACCGTGGCCCAGTATTTGCAGGGACATGGAGGAGTCATTGCTCTCTGCTCTGCTGGCAGAAGTTGCAGGCTTTTGCTGCCTCTGAAAACTAGGTTTCTGGTCTTGGTCCCTGGCATCAGTCCCACAGCAGGGTCACAGTGAGAGCAGATTATACCCACCGCATGACAGGAGTCAATTCCTACTGACTCCAGGTAGCCGCTGCTGCCACCGTTTCAATCAGTGCACTGGTAATTAAAAATTGGTCAAGGTCCAAACTCTTCCACCTGATCTGTTGAGCAAAGCGTCTGGATGAGAGGGACAGAAGGGTGCCGAGGCACAGCCGGCTGGAGCTGGAGCCCCATCGTGGCTGTGCAAGGTGGGAATGAACCCAAAAAAATGCACAGCAGGAGCTGCACCACAGTGAGACATGGTAGCAGAGGGGGACACAGGCAGATATGTAGACAAAAAGCCTTGGGGATTATTTTGGCCATCCTTATGTTGATACAGCCCTTGGGAAGGACAGCTCTATCTTTTTGTTACTGCCTGTACTTTTCAATACAACAATAAAGATAAATTTATACAAAGGTATCAACATGAGACCTTTCTCTGATTAGCACTTGTTGACTGCTATGGCTGAGAAATATGTAGTATCGCATTTAACCCTGCAACCATCAGTACCTGGCCCCTCAACACACTGCTGGCTTCTCCCAGGTTATCCCTTACAGAAAAGGGTGTAAAACTAGGACAGAGAGCAACAGTTGCCCACATCCCATCCAGCCTGTCAAAAACTATGGCTTAGACACAACATACTGAGATAACTTTGAGCCTTTGATCTTCAGCTGGTTTGTGAAGAGAGAAAGAAGAAAAAAGTTAATCACAAACACCTGAGGTAGAAGTTGCTGGTCTGATATAAAAATGCCAGATTCCCCTGCAACCACCTACTTCCCAAAGCAGGAGCATTCACCAGAAAGCAACTGCCTCCCTGTTGCAGGAACAGGCTGCATGACAGGTATTTCCAGAGAAAAGGGCAGATTAAAGCAGTTTTTCATCCAGCCTGGGCACAGGCTTGTTGGCGATACAACCAAAGGGGCCACAAAATCAGCTGGCAGGTCTAGCGGGTGTTTATAATAAGTGGTTCATTGTTTTTCCTGCTAAGCCACAGTTTGAGTTTCTACCCTGAGGGTTACACCCTGAGAAATTAAATGGGATGCTGAAAAGTTTACGAATACATAATATATGCTTGTCTTCTTCAGCATGAAACCTTGTCCCAGCAAAAACTGGTCTCCATGCCTGTGCCGTGGCCTCTTCTCCATTATATTTTTCTGGATAAAGGGTGGGAACTGAGGCTCTGTGGCCCCAAGGCTCCTGGCTGCTGGTGCCTGCTGCTCTGCTGCCCCTCCCCCCAAAAAAACCAGGACTTTTGCCAAGGGGACTTTGGGACTGCCACCCTGCTTCCAACAAACTGGCAAACGTTTGAAAAGTGATTATATACCTGTGTATATACATACTTGTGAAAAACCAGAAAGGGGTGGGGGGGGTGGGGGGAGGCAGCAGCTCTGATCAGTAGATGATCTCTGTAGGAGTAAAAGGGGGATTGAGAGCAGCTCTTGCTGGGTCCCTGGGGCAGCACCAGGGCCGGCCTTCCCAGGGAAGCAGCGGGAAGAGCTCTTTTGGTACACACTGGGAGCTGAGGATATTACAGAGAAGGGGCAAAGCTGGGCTTTGCTCAGTCTGGTGCTCACTAAAAATCCCACTAGTGAGGAGAAAAGCTGAACTTCCCAACAGGCTCAAGCCTGTGTTTGCTCCATCTCTGTTTGCCACCAAGACAGGCAGCGCTGGGTGAAACAAAGAGGGAGCAAGAGCAGCTGTGAAAAGCTTTTCCAAGAGAATAAATATTTCTATTATTTCCCAGCTTGACTGGTAGCATTCATGGGCTGTGAGGATATGGTTACTCCCTCAACTGCTTCACTTATCTCAGCAGCTCTAGGTGGTGGTTGTAGCAAATGGCACGCTTGCAAGATAACAGAGGCTGTAAAGGGCTGCTGTCTCACAGAGAAAGGGAGATGCTGACTCAGCTGCTGAAAAAAAAAATCAGGCAAAACATGGAAAAGGCACAAAAAGGCACAAAAAAGGCACAAAAGTTTGTTCACAGCCTGAAGAGGAGAAAATAAGGGAGAGATTCTGAGAATAGGAAGACGCTGAATTCAGGGCGCATCCGCTGGCGAGGTGAAGGGGGAGGCCAGGCAGGCCAACAATAGAGCAAAACAAAACAACACAAAGGCAGGAAATGCAGAAGTTCAGGTTCACACAGAACTTCAGGTTCACACGGCCGGGGCCGCTGCCCGGCGCAGGTACAGAGAGGGGCACACGCGGCCGCAGGACCGGGGACACGGCTGCACCCACCCGTGGGTTTTGTGGCTCTGCCCCCACACAGAGCTGTCTGGTGGATGTGTTGTTATGTTGTTTGTTGTTTTTTTTTAATAAGCACGTAACACCTAGTAACAGGGCTGTGGAGCTGAGCTGGTGGTGTGAATGGTCCAGCATACAAAGTATCTACACAATGATGGTTTTATAGGATGCTGGAGAAGCAGGGTGTTTTTTTCAAAGCAAAAAATTATTAAAAATCAAAATAGCAGATGCCCCCTGTGCCTTGGGCTTGCTAACTCATTAATCAAGTTTTACAGTCCAGCTACTTTAGCTTTGACGAGATAACCAAACCACTGAAAACATGAAATCTATACTGCCATGCATTCTCAGCGCTGATATTTCTATAAACGTTTAGGCAAGTAATACTAAGCACCAAAGCAGGAGTATGTCAGCAGTTAATTTTCACTCACTACTAATTCTGGGAGTTTTTTTGCTATAATGTTCATAGTGAACAATATTTGCAGAGGGCTTTTGATATTCGTTACCCAGAAGGTCTTCACAGTTTTATTTCCATTACAGAAACCAGTATCACAAGATGCTGAGCACAATGGCAGAGTGATGGCTGCAGCCACAAAGGACAAAGCCACATGAAATTAATCTTAGTTAACAGGCATATTTAGACTCAAAGATAAAATGGTTCGTGTAGACTTCAAAAAAATCATAGATGGGTACCCAATTCATCTGCATGACTCAGGCCTGAGTTTCAGATGACTGCCCTCCAATCCTTTTCCAATGGTAGCAGTGGTTCCCTGGGCCATGGATTCATAAAGTCCAAGTTGGCAGAGAAGAAAAGAGAGGATGGTCCTCAGATGCCCACAGCCCCCAGAGAACTGCACTTGCAGGAGGGCATCACCCTTGCCACCAGGGATGTGGGGAACAGCTCTCAGAGGCTGAGTGAGGGGTCTGGTTTCCATCATGGGGCTTCTCCCTGTGCTTTCATAGAGGCCATTCCCAGTGTTTTGGGTGTTGCATGCAGTCCACAGCTAAGCCCGCTGCCTGGCTTTGCTGCTGCCAGAACAGCTGAGCTCATTAGCATGTAAAGGAAAGGAAACTGCAGCTCCCGGGCTGCTTTGGGTGCAAACCAGGAGATGCAGAAGACACACAGATCTCCATGTGTCTCAGACCCTTCCAGTGCAGCAGGAGGCTGCAACAATTTTTGATGGGGAGGTACTGCTTGCTGCTGATGCCTTGGCAAGTGGGAGATGCTTTGCTCCCGTTTGGCTTCTGTGCTGCTGCTGGGAGAGGGAGGGCAGGGGCTGCAAAGGAGACCCGATCTCATGAGAGCAAAGAAGCAGTGTGCAAACTCTTCTGGGCAGCCAGAGGGTCTTATCTGGTGCCTATAAATCTCCACGTAAATTTATAGCACTATGTAAAAGTTGTAAAAGAAGGAAGAAGCTGCCGATCTGTAAGGAAAGGAAGTGGTGAGGAAAGGAGTAGAAACAGGCTTAATTTGTGCAGTAGCCTGGAAAGAGTCCATAGGGAATTTAAAAAGCAATTGTAGTTTGGATCCTGAAATTAAGCAGCAAGTCACTTGCTGTTTGGCTGAGGGTGAAGTGGTCAAATGTCATGACACGTGAGGGAAAACAGCAGCTTTCCATCCCCTGTGGGAGCACTGGAACAAGGGGTTTGGATGGGGTGGGAGGGTTACTGTACCAGAGGAATACAAAAAAATAATAATTAAAAAAAATTGAAAAAATCAAACAAAACAAGCAAATGAAAAAAAACAACAAGAAAAAACAACAACACTCACAAACAAACCACAAATAAACAAACACCACAAAAAAAAACAGGACAGGAAAGCAAGGATAGAAATTTCAGCAGAAGGCCCAAGACTGCTGCAGCAAGAGGCTCTAGTGTGGCAGAAGAAAGGGAAAGGATACACAGGGGTGGAGGGAGGGAGGGGGAAGGAGGGCTGGGGATTATAAACTGCTGTCAGCTTAATTTCATTTCCCAGGAAAATAATAAAACTATTTGTAGACACTCGGATGTGAACAAGAGGATGAGATTCAGCCAAGATGGGTTTGTCAAGAAGATACTACATCAAATCAAATTAATTTCCTTGTGCGGTAAAGTAATAGGCTTCGTGGATATACTTGAGGGTAGACAGTCTTCCAAACATCCTCCTAAGTAAATTGGGGAAGCACGTTTTAGCACTGAAACTGTATGAAAGGACTTAGCTTATGGTTAAAAGTGGATTCTGTGAGGCCTCCCAGGACCTAGTACAAACAGTATTTAGTAGGAAACAGAGATCACACCTTCCTGGAGAGTCTTGAAATTTTTTGAATGGCAACATTCACATTTTAAAGGGTCTTGATTCACAATGATGAAGTGGATAAATGTTCATACAGTCCAATGAGAAGCAGCATAGTATGACAGTTATGCAGAAATAACACACCAAGGGATGACCAGAATCACCAGAAGGACGTCTGGAGGAGTAGAGGATCACAAGCCAAGCACAAACTAATGTCACACCATGAGAAGAGGGAAGCTGGATACTGGGAGGTGTGAAGGGAAAGAGCTGAAGCCCTGGGGGAAGAAAGCTGGCCACATGGACTCTCCCAGTCCAAACAAGGTGGACAGTGCTGGGACCTGCTTTAAGACCAACCAACAGGAGCAGTCTGGAAGAGACAACCTGTAGGAAAGGACTGGACCAACCTGAAGATGAAAAGACTGAGGCAGAGCAAGATAACTGATTTCCAAGGTAGAAAACACTGCTGCCAAGGAAAAGGGATCCTTTGGTTCATTTTCCAACAGTCGTAGGCAAAAAGTACAGTAAGGAGAGTAAGTAAAAATGTGAGTGAAGCATGGCATTGTTTTGGGGATCTCCATCACTCAAGACCTTTAAAAACAGGTTAAAAAAATATGATCAGAAGAGCCTTTAGGGTCATCAGTCCTCTTTCATGGCAATGATTTGTTAGACCTCCAAAAGCTTCTGCTAGGCCTCTGAAATACTGGTGAAATAAAATGCTGAAGTACTAGCCCTTCAGCACTACCTCAGGGTATGAAGCCTAATAACCAAATAGGACAATTTAGACTTTTTTTTTTTTTTTTTTTTTTTTTAGGACTAGATGCCATAGGACCAGATTCCAGATTCAGGATGAGTTTTGCTACTACCTTCAATAAAGCAAACTTCTCACCCTGCGGATTCCAGCTCCCTCCACCAACAACCGTAACTCTAGAAATAATGTTTATATGACACATTTTTATTTCTCCACTGCCCATTCAGTCGTTCTGTGACATGCCTAAGACAGCTGGCCTTTTAAAATGACACACAAACATGTAAGGGCTCCAGCAGCTTTTCCCATGCCCATTGGCACCACTGCCTGCACCCAGGTCAACGTGTCCTATTATCTGCATGTTTTGCTTTGCTGACATTTATGAATGCCACTGCTCAGTTAAAGAAAATTTTATTGGGCTAAGAAAGCAGGATATGGTGATGTTCATTATTGATATAACTTCTTCTTTCATTCATCATAGCCATAATTAATTTTCTAGCATCGGTAAAGGCTGAGATTTAAAGCCATCCTCATAAAATGAATTAGCCCCTTTTCTCATCTTATTTGGAGTTCCCTATTGTGAATATACTCTAAGTGTAATAGAGAGGCAATTTATGAGAATGAAATCTCATTTGTGTCCTATTCCTTGCCCTCTCTCTGGTGATTTTATTATGCCAGGGTGCCTCTTCTCATTTGTTTAGAGGGCAGGCTGCATTTGTTATTATAAGTTCCACAGGTTGTTTAGCATACATCAGTGCACAGCAGGAAGTGGAGACAGGCCTTGAACACATGACATCCAAGAGTCAAAGCATGCAGTTGGGGGCTGTGGGTGAGGGATGTTGCTGCTTATAACATCTCAGCACCAAGGAAATCCTTAACAAAGGCTCATGGTGGTCCAAGACTCAAATCCCACTAAGCCACAGATCAGTCCTGGGGAAAGAGCTGGACTCAAAAACTTGTGTGCAGGACTGATACCTTGGCACTTCCCATCACTGCCCAGTCTGCTGGGCAACCCAGCCAAAAATGCAACCATTTTCATCCAAAGACGAGTCTGCTAATGCTGGATCTGCTAAGATTTAAAGTCATCCTTCTGAAATGAATTAGCCGCTTTCCTCATCTTATTTGGAGTTCCCTGTTGTGAATATAATCACAACAGTGTGTGGAGAAAGCTGACGACTTCTGGGAACTTCAAGGAGCTTCAAGGAACTTCCTAAGCTTCAAGAGAGCTCAGGAAACTTGATTGGAAGAAGCAAAAGACTTTGCAAAACAATGCAAGGTCATGACAATGCTCTAAGACCCTGCTTGGGGACTCTGGTGTTTGCAAGCAGCTAAAGCTCCCCAGGCCTTAGTAGAAAAGTTTGCACCTTTTGGTTGTGTCAGAAAAATCCAGGACTGAAAATATCCCTGTTGAGGTGGAGACAAAGGTTTTCTCCATGTTGCTGTGCTCTCGGCTTATTGGTTTGCAGACGGTTCCCTAGTTAAACCAGGAGTAACAATTCCAGAAAGTGAGAAAAGGCCCATGGCACCAATTGTTGACTCCAGGCCTTTCTCTTTTGTTGTTTAAACATATTGTGCAGAAGAACAGCTCCTGGCTATCACACAGTTACAATGGTCCTCTTGTGGAAGCATGTGGATGAAGCTGGAGCCAAGGAGGAAACAACCATGGTGATCAGCAATACCCCCACCAGCAGCTGGGGCATCTACACGGGCTGGTGCCACCATCTCCACTGCTGCTTTGAGGCTGGGACACTGACAGGCTGAAATGGCTTATCTCGGTGGGCTGGGCTGCAAAGTATGGTAGCTCACAAAGCACGAAGTGCAACTGCATTTGCAGTTTAAACCATCCTGCTGTCTGTCCTGGGGAAGCCTCCATCCACTTTAGCACTGAACTGTTATTATTCATTGACCGCTTAGGCAGTTTGCATGCAGATTTCAGGTAAGATAAAGAAGATATTTTGCTGGTTTAATTTCCACAGAATTAAAAATAAAAATTAGCACTGGTAACTTTTCACAGAAATGTGGTCACATTTGATTTTCCAGAAAGCTGGGATGTAGCTAATTAAAACCACACATATCATCCTAACATCATCTCCTCAGTACTGAACTTCTAACCTGACATAAATACATTGCATACTGTAACCTGTTTCTCCTGATTATTAACCTTGAACATGGCAACCTATAAATCATCGGTGAAGCAGCTGGTGCTCAGCATTGCCCCAAAGGTGTATGATTACGATCCTTTTATATATATCTTGGTATGCAGACATGAAAAATTCATTGAAGAGCTTGGTATTGTACGACTTATTGTAATGAATTTTCTTAAAAACATAGATCATGCTTAAAATAGGTGTCTGCTCATTATAATGTAGACATTTGTATCTTCTGGAATTACTTCTGCATAGCTTGGCTGATTTCATAGGATCAAATATGATTTCTAAACAAATCCAGAGTGGTCAGTTTGCCTGTACTTCAGGGTGAGATTTTCATTTTTAGCTTTATGCCTTTATGCCTTTTCTACAGGGGCCAGGACTCAAACTTGCAAAAGCATCAAAAGGATTACAGATTTTTCCCAGCTGGAGATTCCTCTGCAGCACTTGGTGTTACATCCATTGCTACTGGGATTTCAGTAGCTGCCGTTAGCATTTTAGCTGTGGGGATGATAGCTGCAGATTCACCTGAGGTTCAGTGCCAGCAAACACAAGAATTGTGCAACGCTAAACCAGTAATAAAACCAAAGAGAATAAGCATACAATAAAACAGGACATAAAGCCACAACTTGAAAACGAGCTTGCAAAAACCACTAAATCTGCTGGCCAGGACCACAAAGAACATGAAGGTTTACTCTAGAGGGAGTAGGTCACCTGATGACATTTTGGTCTTCATGTTGGCACACTCACCTTTTTCATTCTGCAAACAGCCAAGTAGCTACAGCCCATGGCAGCTACAGATGTGCTCCATGATTTAAAGCTACCCAGCACTGATCAAAGGAGCACCAAGAAGCCTGTGACGCATGTTCCCATCTGACACACATTTTGCAGGGAGGCTCTAACTACTTGTGTCCAAGGTTGAGTGGTTGTTGGCAGGTGAAGGAAACCATGAGAGAAAGGCCCTGCATTTTGCTACTGATTCATACCAGCAATGTATCATCTTGCAGATGAAATAATTCTTTTACAACAGGTTACAAGAGGCATTTGTCACCTCTGCCTCCCCTCCCTTCTGAGGCTTCTGTCAGAAACCCTGCCTAGAATAGGATCAGGGGAGAGCCTTCTCATGCCAACCCTGTCCTTGCGTTTTTCCCAGGGTAATAGAGTCAGTGAGAAAAGATCTCCCTGCTCTTGCTGTGGTCTCTGTTAACACAGTGCACCGCTACAAGGACTCCATTAAGGATTCCTTTACTGCATGGGCACATACCCCTTCAGTCTTCACCTTGTGCTGGAAGAACATCACTGCCACCTTGAACCAGGAAGGGAAATCACAGTTTTCCCACAGAAATCTCCATGTTCCTCATGCATCTCCTGGTTCTGATTTTCCCCACGACAATTTTTGTTTGCCGCAAGCAGCAAACACACACACGTTTACATACAACCCTACTGGACGTTGGTCAACAGAGAGATCGGTGCAGATTTAATTTGCTTTTGCCTCCTCCCCAGCACATATAAGAAAGAGTGAAGACAAACATAAAAACCAGCTCCACAATCACTTGCAGATGATTTCTGTACTGCAAACAGTAACGGCTCAGCAAGAAAACCTGGTATCGCTGCACGCAAACATTGCTTGGGTCACCACAGGCATGAGGCGTAAGAGATCTTAAAAGCTACCTTACCACGAAGAATAAATGAAGCACATGGCAAAGGAGTGTTATTTGTTCCAATTTAGTTAAGAACATCTTGGCACACCAACTTGCAATTGCTTTAGGAAGACTTCATTAAATAGTGTGCAAGAAACCCCATTCATCCTTTAGCTGGTATGCAATGAAATCTACTGATGAAAACAGTTTCACAGATCCTATTCCAAATCCAGGTTAAAAACATCCACCTCTGAAATGGTTATAGTCAAATGCTACACATATTCAAGTGCTGTTACTGCATAGTGTGATCCCTACTAGCCATCAGCAGAGAAGCTGATCCAAATTCATTAGAGGCTGTTACATAGAAAGGGTGCCAAGAAGAGCTGACAAACATGAGGTATTTAGCAGCACAGACTGAAAACAGGCTGAAAGATCTTTTGGAGCTTGCCTCTCGTGGCTTCTAGAAAATTGCTTTTTTCCTTTGGATTAAGTATAAATATACAGTAGGTAAGAAACGATGGCAGCTCTTCATGTGGCAAGGGAAACTAATAGGGCAATGAGGAAGCTTGCTCAAGTGAAACACTGTTTAGAGCCAACAGATGCCTTTTTCTTTTCCTGACTGCTCCTTTTTAGTACAGTTGTACAGCGCCAATGACAGAAGCTCTTCCTTGGTAGGAAATGATACTTGGGAAGCTGGACTTAAGACCTTTTTAAAACTACCGATTTCTGCTAAAAGACCAGTGGACATTGGAAACATCAGCTAACCACTTCCTGCTATCTGACAAAAAACAGACAAGGCTGGAACCCCCCCGAAATATAATTTTCCCTCTGCCTGTCCCCAATATATCCACAAGCTCCCTTACTGAGGCATATGTAAATAAAGCAGAGTAAGAAACAAAGGAGGGCTTTCTAGTCCTGCATGACAAAGGAGAAAGAAGCTGTGAGCTTGGAGTATAGTAAAGCTTCAGCATTTTACCATCTTAATTTCAGATTTCCCCATTAGCAGAGCAATGCATACAGCAGAGGCCTTTTGAGAACATGGAAGATGTAATAACGCAAATCCTGACACTTAAACCCAGTGCCTGAACACGCAACTTTGGTAACTGTGTTTGTTAGTCAGGACAAATGGCTCCACCATCAGATCTAGACAGGGCAAAGAGAGCATTAAAGAAACACAAAAAACAACCAGCCCTCCTCCTGAAGAAGTCTGTGTACTGATCTGTGTCAACATTTTTATGATGTACTATGCAGTTTAAACAGCCAGTGGTCCCAGGGTCAGGTGCTAGCAAGTTGCACAGCAGAAGCAGTAGCCATAGTCCTGCCTCGAAAGAGGGACTCAACAGGACAACGAGAAGCGAGACCCAAAGCTTGGCACATAGTTTTCCATGCAAGCAGGAGACAGCAGAGAGAAGGTGAGAGATTCGGTATCTCAGAGGGGTTGCAGGTTCGCCATTGTACACCAGCAGCAATTGATGGAGGGGGCTGTATTATGTCAGCCTGAGATGTAATGAAGATGAAGGATGAGCTGAAGCCTCTTACCCAGGCAGTCCTCATCAGGGTGGTTTGAGTACCACATGATTGTTGCTAACAGCTCACAACAGCTCTGTGAAGAAGGTAAGTGTCATTCTCCATTCTGAAGACTGGAAACCACTATTAAAGCAACTGCCTCAGGGAAGCAGACAGAATTAGAAATGGAATCTGGAGTCCTGGTCTGCCGATTCACCCATGGGCTCACCCTTCAAACTTGTGAGTAGCCAACTTAAAACAGTGAAAGGGCACCTTTTACCTGCAGCCAAAGAGACACGCTCCCCTAGACTGCAGCCATAGCTCCAATCTAATCAAATGGGCACAAAAGAGCAAACACTGCTTGCAAAACAAAGCACATACCCCACTGGTCACCAGAGTGCTACAAGCTGGAATCAATGCAATGATTGTGACAGCTGAGAACAAATTCAGCTATGTTTGACAACTTCCAGAAAATATTGGCAGAGGACAGGGAGTCTGCACTGCCCAGCAGCACCTTTGTGAATTGATTAGCCATATAGCAGATGGCAAGCCTGCTGCAGACTGAGACAGCAGAAGATGGCCAGTCTGGTTGAGAAGGACTTGAAGACGACTGGGAAGAAAAAGCACGTCCTTACGGCAACAGCCCAAAATGGTATTTCGGAAATGTCAGATGCATGGCAGATGAAGAAGAGGACCGATTCTTAACATTTTCTTCAACTACTTATTACGAGCACCTGTCTGGCTCGTAAACCAAAATTATATAGCTTAGTTTAAACCTTTCACTGTCATCTCTTTCCTTCACAAAAATCCTTAAAGAAAATATCAATAAATATTTATTCTTTTAAAATATTCTTCTAAAGAGTACTTACAGAAGTTATTTAGGAATTAACTGATACATTTGGGAGAACTTCCCTGCTTTCTCTGAAAGCAGGTATGCCTTGAAAGTTTCAATTTTAGGAAAACAAATTCTGGACAAAGAGCAAAGGCTTTGTTTCCCTCCTCCTGCCACATATTTTTGGGAGGGGTTTGGCACATGTTTGGGGAAAATTCATATTTTTAATGGTTTTAGGAAATGCCTTAGGCAATTCAGGGTCTGCACAGCTGCTCATCAGTAGCCAGCCATGGCTGAAGGAGCAGAAACTATGGATTGGAGAAATATGCCATCTTTGTCTGGTGCAGAACAATGCGGTTGCAGTGAAATACAATGGCCGTCTCTTATTTTCCACTAGCCCTTAGAAAAAAAGGAAAAAAAAAAAAAAAAAAAAAAAAGGAAAAAAAGGATCACGGAGTGATCCTTGCAGGGCCTCTGAGCAGAGAGAGCGAACATTAGCTCTGCACTCACAGATATGCAAATCCTTCCCCGGGCCCAACAATAGCAGAAGCCCTGTGGGAGGAGACCCATAGCACCGACCAGGCGGCTGCTGCTCCCAACTCCTACGCCTGCAAAGGCCACAGGTTCCCGGGACTTCCCAAAAACTGAAGGTCAAAGCAACTTCCATGAGGAGGAGAGCTGCGAAAACTCTGGCATCAGAGCCAAGTGCTCATCATTCACAGAGCAAACTGTTCTAGACGTTTTAGAGCTTACAGTTTTGCCTGCCATTCCTTTTATGGATGCAACTGCCCGAAAGATTGAGGAATCCATGGTTCAACGTCTCTATGTTGTCCCTTAGGTAAATAAGGCCCACATTTAAAAAGATGGAACTAAAAGGAAAAAGGAGTTCCTGTAGTGAAAACCCCCGATTAACAATACTCCAAGCAAACTTCCTAAATGGGTGGGTTGTTTTGGTTTTACATAGACTACAGTTACCAGGATTTAATGAAATCTCTGACTTGCAGCTGTCATTGGTACCCAAATTTTTTAAGCAAAGACTGAGGGAGTAGAAGTAACAGACTGGAAACTACCAGCACTGAGCTACTGCAACACAAACAGCTCAAACTATTAAGATTTGATGGTTTTACCAGTACTGGCAGCAATCTATAAAAGCTGGAAAAACAAAACTATTCAGTGGCACAGATTTATCCCCTTTAGAAAACATGTTTTTGCACTACAGCTCATGTTATCATAAACATTTGCTATTTTGCATCAAATCTGTTACCTAAAGCTGCAATGCAGACTGAGCTGGCACATCCACCTTACATTCAGAAGGCTTTCAACTGCTTCCAAGACTCCCATCAAACTTTGATCACAGCAACTATCAATCCTTAAAATTTCATTTCCTTCACATAGTTTCTTCAGAACAGCTGACTCAAACTAGTGATTAGACTGGATGCCTGGAACATCATCTCACCATGTAAAAAGCCAACTTGAGGTCTCTCCAAGGCATTATCATGCAAAACCACAGAGGGTTATTAACAGAGGTCATTAACACAGCACATGCAGCAAAACCTGCAGCCATTGAGCAGTCAGGAAAGGTTCAGGGACTGGCACATTTCAGAGCCCCAGGGAGAAGTTTGGAGGCAGCAGGACTGAGAGCCCTCAGATACCCCAAGGTAGCTGAAATGCATGGTGCAGAGCAACAGTCCTAAATATCCCAGGCAGTGTATGCGACACCCAATCCAGTGGGAAGCATAATACTAAAATGCATCCAATTACCCTCCTTGTCCCCCCAAATCTTAAGCCTCTCTCAAATGAAAAAGCACTTATTTTGCTGCACTAAATGGTAAAGGTCCTCAATCGAAGAAGAATGTGTATTATTCCAATAAGCAGTATGCTTTGCTAAGAAACAAGAGACCAAAGCTGAAAGAAGAGACTTGGGATTAGTTTAGAGGTTTGTTTGCTATTTCATCAGTGACAGTTTTCAACACTCACACTTGAAGCAGTTCTCCTGTATAGCCCAAGTTTGCAAAGTAAGTCTGTAAGACTTCTTTTGCAAGCTCTTAAAAGATCTTGAATAGCCCAAGAAGATTTGTTGTTGTTGTTTCCCTTGGCAGGACTGCACACCATGCACACAGAAAAGGCAGTGTTAGCATGCAAACCATTGCTGTACTTGGACACAGATACTTTCTTCTCGAAAGCAACAACAACAAAAAAAAGTCACTTGTATTCCTTGATACCCCCATTAACATTTCTGCGACCATTAGAAGGGCCAGCAAAAAATGGTCAGTGGCAAAAAAAGGCTTCTCATAGAGACAGACAAAAAGGTTGCTCTGGTTGTGAATTAAGTGCAGAATAGTATCTGATCTAAGCATCTTACTCACGTAAGCTTTTATTCATTTAGACACACTTTAAAACTCCGTTAAGAATCTTTGCAATAATTAACATGTAAAATCTCTGTGTAAAATCAAAGAAAAAACCTTCATATTTTCATGTAATACATTTCTCGGACATTAGATGGCAATCCCCCCACTTCATTTTTCATACCAGGGGCCCAAATCCCTTCCAAAAAATCAAATGTCACCTTCTTTTCAACAGGTGAACCACCTGCCTGGCCTGTAGTGAAGCAAGACTGGTTGGAAAGCACATTCAGAGTACAGAGGCTCCCCCATAACCACAGCATTCATCCTGTTGCAACCATTCTCCAGTTTCAGTTTTCCTTTGATTAGGAAAGGCAGATGTTATGGAGGAAAACTTGTAACAAGGGTAAGAAACACTTGTTTGTCCCTTGGACAGCCTATGCCATGACTTGGGTGCTACTGTGCCCAAAAACCTACAGGCAGAAACAGACAGTAACCAGAATTTTCCCCTCATTTTGCCAGAGGGAAGGGGTTAGGAGAAGAAAGGGTGTTAGTGTGGCATTTAACAATATAATTTCTAGTCTTGCCAATTAAAAAGGGCTCTCCCAAGGGATATCATTAGTCTGTGTAAATCTTTGCTGGGAATTATAAAACTGAATTAAAAAGAAAAAAAGAAAAAAAAAAAAGACTATTTGGTACCAGTGTGTGGAATAACAGGAAGCACCTACCAGCTTTTACAGTGTGAATTCTATAGGTAGGTGAAAAAATAAGACACAAGGCATTTAAACAACTTAAATAACAGCTCAAACAAATTCAATAGTGTATGTAACACACCTGATCAAACTAATGTACCTTGGCTATCAGCCCTCCCACATTTTGTTGTGGTCTATGTGTGATGTTTTAAAAAGAGGCAGGATAACACACCTCATCAACCATTCAGTGATGTACATGGTGGGGGGAATCCTTCCTGACCTTCATTAACTCCACATGATCTATTTAAGCAGCAGTACAAGACATCCTGACATCTATTCATTTCAACAGAGCATGCCTGTGATTCATTCACACAAAATTCACTTCCTAAGCCTTCATTTCTCATCTACTTTCATCGTTCATGAAATGCTCTTTCAGGACAAGTTCACTCCCTTTTTATACATCCCCCTCAGGACCGAATTCTGGCCTTGCAATACTCATCCATTTAAGCTCTGGTACAAATCCGCAGTGGACATGACACTGAGGTTTGCAGCTCTCCAGCACTGCAAAAGCACAGATATTATTAGTCCTAGGGTGGGGGTCCACCCACAGCTGACTACTCAAATAGCTAATTTTTCATGTACTCCACTGAAAATCTAACCTTTTATCCTCACTCTTGAGATGGTTGTGTATGTGTGTGTCAAGGTGACAACACTGTGAAAACAGAAGTTCTCAAATGGTACATTATCTCAAATATCAAAAGGTCACAAAAGGGTACAAATCGGTAGCTCTCCAGAAGAGACACTGGTTTTTATGAAAAGTGGGTCAGTTTTAGTTTCATGTAGGTTGTCTGACACAGTGGTTTCTGGCATCACAAGCTCTGGTCTACAGGATACCACAGAGCCTTTGTATCCCTTGCTGTCACTACAGCATTGTGTTTTTCTACCCATTAACCAAGGATAAATGACCTAGATATTGTGCCTATTAAAGCCTCATTTTTCTTTTGCCCTTTTGTTCTTTAGTGTACCACATTATCACATGCTGAACACATTTTAAAGTATTCTCAGTCTCTCATGTCCCTTTGAAGGAGTAAAGTAGGGTTTTTAGTGTGCATTTCTGCAGTTACTTAGAGTGGAAAATATGAAGGTAATTCAGGGTTTCTCTTCCTGCCTAGTCCCTTGAAGCCAATCAGTTCAGTATTTACAGCCACTAATCTATAAAGAATATAGCAGAAAAATGTTATTAAAAAAGCCACAATGCAAATACAGAAAGCGAACACCAGTTGTGATGTCCCTAAACACTACATTCTATAATTACATCTCTGCATATCATGGGTCACTTTTATTAAAAGCATCATTACTACAGTTGGCAGCAATTTACATCTTATCTTACATGATAGCAGTTTCCAAAGAAAAAAAAATAAAAAGACATCACAACAAAGAAAAACAATACATTTACAAAGTCATGTCTGTAAACTTCAAGGCTAGTTTAGAGTTGAGGTAATGCTGTTTAGCTTTGTGGCTAAAAAGTAACAAAGTCCTTTAATTTAAAAAAGGTACCTGATTTTTTTTCTTTTTTTGTTTATACCAGTGCATTACAAGATCACGAGACGATTAAACTGTAGCTTTATCCTGTAAGAACCTTCTCCACGGGTTAATTTCCAAAAGGTACTCTTCACATTCAACAGCTGCCTTATTATTGCTGCGTCTCAAGATAGAGACATTCACACTATCATGAAGATTGTCAGAGAGAGAGTGTGTGTGTGGGGGTGCGTGCGCGCGTGTGAGCGGGTGAACTCCCATACAGTCAAAATGAAGCGCGAGTACGATATGTATGGTAAATTTCATCTTGACCTTCACAGCAAAAAAAAACCCAACAAATTAAAAAAAAATTTTAAAAAATTAAATATATAACTTCATCCTTCCTTTAAGCAGCACTTCCTTCTATTAGTGCCACTTGATTACAAATTGCTGCTTAATTCATAATACCAATGGTACCAAAAGAAAAAAAAAGCAGAGCATTATGTCAATTTCCTTAAAAAGACATGATCACCTCTCAAATTTCATCTCTCCTAGGGATAATAAATAATGCACTGCACAATACTTAATGACCAAGATACCTTTTGACACATCTGTATAACATGACTTGAACTTTTTTTTTTTTGCTACACTATGTTACAGAACAGCTTATAAAAACTAAGTATGGACATTAACTGTGAGTGTAAACAGTAGGACTACCACTTGTCAAAAGTTTAAAACACTTTAACTGTAACTGGTACTGGTTATTCATCATTTTCATTGTTTTCTATTTCTTCCCCCCCATCAAGTGAGTCTAATTCTTCACCCTGTGCTATTTCATCTTCTAAAACAGAGGAATCTGCAGTTTTATCAAGGCTCTCCTCTGCGTCACTGCCTTCGAGATTTTCTTCATCTTTAAAGGCAGTTCCTTCAGTTTTGTCAGTAGCCTTCTCTTCATTGGAGCCCACTGTGTTCTGAAGTCCTGCTAGTGCTGGGAAACCGGGCAGAGTCAATCCTCCCAGTCCTGGAGGTAGAAACATAGATGGATAGAAGAGGCCAGGAGCCATGGTAGACAGCAGGAAAGGATTGAAGGCCAGAGGGTTTGTGGGCAATCCAGTGTTGGTGGTGGTGGTAGTGGTGGCAGTGGCGGCAGTAGTTGCCACAGTAGCAGCACTGACAGATCCATTCGCAGAGTCAGTAGCAGAAACAGTGTCTGTGCTTTTCTCAGAGTCTTTGTTCTCCTCTTCATTCTCATTTTTCTTCTCTTCAGCTTTTGAAGCACCATCCTCAGTCTCTCCTTGACCGGAAGCAGTAGTGGCATTTCCAGTAGTAGCTGTTATCGGGTTATTCAACAATCCGCTTAGTCCAAACATATTGGGCAATCCTGCCATCCCTGGCAACATCAGAGGCAACATGGCAGCTGGATTTTTAGCATCCCCCCCAGCAGCCGCAGCTGTTGCTAGCCCTGGTGGGAAGCCCATGAGGCCTGCAAGCTGGAGAGACTGCAGGTTCTGTAGGTTCTGGAGGCTTGTGAGGTCCATCCCAGCAAACAGGCTGTTCATTAGTAGTGGGTTGATTCCCGAAGTTGATGCTACAGCAGCAGCTGCTGCAGCTGCTTTGGCAATTTCACTTTTTGGCCTTCTTCCTCTTCTGCTTGCTCCTTCCTCCCTCACAACAGGTCCAGTGAGAAGACGGTCAAACATGGACTCTGGAACAAAACCCTGAAAAGGGGAAGTGAAAACCCAAGCTTTATTTTCAGTTAGTTTTTACACCTTTCAGCAGTTAACAGATGACGATGGAAGAAATAGAAGGGATTTCAGCATACTCCAAAAGTGGTTTTCCCACCCTGGCAAATCCTGACTAGCTAGCTACTACAGTGAACAGCAGCAGAGCATGTAAGAAAAACTGAAGAAAGCAAAGTCTCAGTTTTTGTACAGTTAAGTGCAGCAGTAAAACAAAAAACGCTGAAACTGTGGTTTCATTAAAAAAACACCCTGATATACTGCAGTTATGAGTTATACCTTTGTACTTCATACTGAATTTCAGTATAGCAGTATTTCACTAAACTGAGTATTTGAAATAAAGGATACAGTTCCGAAAACTGTTGTAAAATAAAAGACAGAAAATCCTTTTATGCTGCCTGCTACCAAGATGATAAATTCTATTTCTGTTATATGACAAATATTTTCTTAATAGTTCCTAATATATGAATACCTGTATTTATTAAGGATCATTACTTATAAGAAAAAAATAATGCAAACCCAATGCTGGAGGCTGTCTTACTGCAGCTGATTTTTTGAGTGTACTTCAATCCCATCCCGCAGCAGCCTCTTATTACCACCCACCCCCAAGCTGGGTAACTCCCATCCAGGCGCTGCAATTTCCTCAGCTCAAAACTAGCTATAATCAACAGTGAAGCATGGAATGAGAGTTAACTCACAGACTGTTTAACAATGTCAGTCCAATCTGGAGCAACAGCAAATTCAGGATTTTCTTCCAGCCATCTTGGCAAGTCCTTCATTGGAGGGGCCATAGCTCCACCCATCTAATGAAAAAGACGAGGTTAGTATTTTAAAATAAAACAATACAACAACCAAACAAGTATTTATATGGACTATTTCTATCTCTGCACTTTCCTCTTTGAAGTAAGGACTTTCAGTTCAGCCCATGGAAAGTCACATGGAAACCAGCTAATGATAGTAGAATTGAGAAGATCCCATTTAAAAAAAATATAGCCAAATTTCGCAGCTTAGGCAGGGCTAGTAATGACATTAGTATCTGATATAAGGAAAAAACACACTATATAATTTCAAAAAGTAAAAGTTATTCATTCAAGAGATTAATGTGAACGTATCAAGAGAGCAAAAAAGGAATTAAGAAAACTGGGTGGTACATTCCAGTAAGAGCAACTGCTGGTGTCAAATTATTAAACTTTTAAAAAGAAAGGTGGGAGTAGAAAACCTGCTTTCCACATGCAAAGATGTTATTAAAGACTTCCACTGAACTAACTTAATTTTTACCTTCTTTCCATTTCTCTTATTTACAACAGGTACCCTTTCTTCTCCTGTCAAGGTGTTTATATCCAGTTTATTAGGGTTTCGACATCTGTGTCGTTTTTGTTTCGGCTTCTGAAATGGGGAAAACAGCACATCTGCACTCTTCTGGAAAGAAAACATACAGCTTTTTAGTTTTTCATTTTCTTGAGAAAAATCACCAATCATGGGACCCCTTCTCACAAAAATTTTAAGAAGGGGCCAATGACTTCACCATCAGATTATCTCAGAAATATCTTTTTTCTTATCAGATGAAGAAATTCTGCAGTACTTGACACAAACACTTCTTTAACACATTGTTACATAAAAAAACCCAAACAACTTTAAGAAATGGAGAGCAACCCATAGACCCTTGTGTCACTTGAGTGTTTAGATCCTATGCTAAGTGTGGCTAAAGAGAAAACCTCTACTGAAAACCAGCAGTTACAAAATCCAATGACAATGCCCAATGTAAGGAAATTCATTTTGATGTCAGTAAATCTAACTTCTGTATTAACATAATTCAACAATGCTTTCAGACTCATACTTACTGGTACATAACTTGGCATATCTACAGTGTAAGTAGGATGCAATTTAAGCCATTCAACTAAATCCTTGTTTTTAGGAGCATCCTCTCCCACCAGTCTGGTCCCATCCTCTAGATTGATTACAGGGATGCGAGTGTCTGGGTCCAGTTGACCAGGAGATGGAATGTTCCTTGCTGGTAGGGCTTCCATATCTTCTTCAAAAGCTTTGGTCACTTCTGCATCCTCCTGAAAACATTAACATTTGTATTAATTCTCACTTCAAAGGAACAGTTACCTGAGAGAAATAATTTCAGGTACTGAAGGTAAATGCCTATGGAAATTTTGCATACACAAGCGTTAATGGGTTTTCAATATCCATACTATGTAAAGCAATACCATTGCATTAAAGAAATTTAGCATCCTTGAACATGAAAGAACATACAGCTAAAGACAGAGCAACTTTTGTGCATTTCCCTTTTCTACACAGTAAGACATGCTTAAGTCTCAAAATGTATGGGATTATAAATATATTATGTTTTGTAAAAATAAAAAGTCTTTTTGCAAATACAAGCTGCTTAACTCAGCTACTATTTGCTAGAGTAAAAACTTGATGTGAACAACATTTTGTTTGGTTCAAAAGAAGTAACAGCTCTAAACACAAAGAAAAAGCTGGTGCTATTAGGGAGAGTGTAACAACACTTCAAACTCACATTCAGAAAGTACTAGACAGAGAACAAATATGAAACAAAAAGGCTGCTTTCTTACTACAGTCAACGATGTCCGTTTGTTGCTCATAAATAACAGATCAAGCCCTTCTACATTTTTCCTCCTTCCTCTCCTCCTCTTCATGGGTGGTTCTCCATCTATTAAAGAGCCATTTAGTAGATGCCTTGTGGGTGTGCGTGAAAGACCTGCCTGCAGCAGCTCCATTTGAGTTTTAAAGGCATCAGACACGGGTGTGGAGACGTTAGGCAAGATAAACTTTGAAGTAACAGATGAAAAATTTGAGGTAGAACTTGTTGCTTCTCGTGAGGCCTTTGATAAATCTACAACCTTTTCTTGTCCATTTTCTGAGACCACCTGAGACTCACGTAACTGGGCAACCATTTCCATAAGATTTCTCCTCTTGGCAGCTCTCTCAGCCTCAATTTCAATCTTTCTTCGTCTCCTCCTCCTCTGACGTGGAACCGATAAATTGAGTGCATCTTCCTAATGAAAAAATGAGCATTTTTAAACATTATCAAAGCTACGCTGAATTTAAAATGAAAGTTAAAACACAGAACTCTGAAAACAAAGCCTTCATTTTATTCAAAGAAACACTTTGGCTTTGCTATTTAAAGAAATACTGTTTTTTTCTATTACGCAAAAGTAGCACGTGCAAGAGAACATGTTTTATGTAAGAGAAAGATGCAGCCTTGCCTTCGATAACTGAGGAGAAGCAGTGATATCTTCAGTGCCACTGACACTGGCTTGACCAACCACGGAGAGCTCTGCAAAGCTCCTTTTTTGTAGAGGGCTGTCCACAGCTGCTGGAGTATACCCAGGTATGAGCCCCTGGAAGTCAAACATCTGGCGCCTATTTACTGGCCACTTCCCTTTCAGCACTGCTTCACAGATGTTGTCTAATCGGTTGATCATTACTCGGTCCTGTGTAACGGAAAAGTAATGAACCTTCATTGCAAAAGTCACCTTTTCAACTCAGATGAGTGTAACAATATAGTTCAGCTTCCAAAGCTGAAGAAATACATTGAAAATTTGCTCTTCTTGCAGCTCAGGATGAACTATCACCTCACAAGAAGTTAATACACGGACAATTTTGTAGAATAAAACATCACTAGAGCTTAGAAGTTGCATTTATATTGGGAGGGAAAGGAGGAAGGCAAGATTTTTCTGTAAAATGTAACTAACTGAGAAATGTAATAGAAACTCACTTATTTTACATTGCAAAACTTCAGTAGTTAGCAAAATCAACAGTTAGGAAGGGAAAACCTAAACATCTGCAATCAGAATCTTAAAGCTGCAGTTCTCAAGATCCAAGAGGCTGGATCTGCAATTCTGTCCTAGGAAGTGGATCCTCATTAGCGTCACTATTAATAAAGTTCAACATTATGAAACGGGCACCAACCTGGGGACATCTAATGAATGTCAATTTTCATTCCACGCCCATTATCACTTCAAATTTCACTGAAGCGTGTACACTTAAAACCTCTAATTATGTTTATTAGTCTACTTATGCTGAATCTATACAGATGAAGGATTTTTTTTTTTTTTTACTTTTACCCTATGACTGGAGTAAGATTTTCATCCATGTTTCCAGAATACATGCTGAAAGCAAAGAAGATGAGTATAATTTGATTTTTTTTTTCCATTTCAGTATTCAAGCACATTCTATGCTAGCCTGCCTGAAGCATAGAAACTTCAGAACTATGAGAAATACTGCTGGTTAGGGAATATGAGCATCAGTTAGCTTCCTGAACAGCAAAACTGTGCAAAAGCCACTAGCAAATCTGAGCAGCTGCAACAGACCGCTTGCTTTCCCTAGGAATAAGCCTATTAAGAGCAAGGTCCGCTCACCCTGCCCCCCTCCCCCGTCCCAAACCAGATGGCCCTGTTATGGTGATTAGTAAGCTTAAGACTATTACTACTTTATTTCTCTCTCTATCCTTACTGCAAAGGAGAGTACTACATTATGTATGGATTTAGTATGAGGTTACAGTTTCATATTTTAAAAAAACATTTCATATTAGATAATTTTCTTCCTTGTTACCAAAACAAGATACAGCTTTACCCTATCTAAAACCATTGCCGATGTTCGCAAGATACCTTAATACAATTACATCTGTCAACATTACATAATGGCTTAGAACATATAGGTCACCAATACTCTTCTTTACAATCTCCTCACCCCAAAATAAAAAGGTGATCTTATGAAATCTCTATGAACACTGCAGATTGCTCTGCAGACAAATTCCGTAACTCAAAATCTTAAGCTTGCTTCCATCAATAGAGATGTGAGAGGTGTGATTCTGCTGACACTCAGTTATGGAGCCTATGAGGAACTCATGTCTATCAATAGTTTGTTGTTTTACTAAATGATACTATTTATAGTAAAGTAATTCCTTTAATTTCCTCTGATAATTTGTATGAAATTGAAGAATAAAATGCTATTCAACAAATCATTCGTAGATAAAAAGTCCCTTGCTACTAGAATTGCAAATTCACATAAAGCTCGCTGTTATTTTGCAAACACATTTTCCATATTTTATCTGTATTGAAGACAACACATGCCATTCTACCCCTAACCAACCTTAGGCCAGAACGAGAAGGCAAACGTTCTCTCATGAAGCAGCTGAACCACAGAGGTATCCCCATCTTCTATGTAGAACCCATCGCGTGTTTCGTCCCTTGCAGTACTCATGGAGGCATTGCTTTCTTCATCAAAATTCTTACCCTGAGAAACTGCGCCTGCTGAATAACAACTATGATCAGGCATTAACCACAAGTTCCCAACCACCCGATATCAACCAAACTAGATAGTTTAAGACAACCAGACTTGACACAACATTCTGAGGTATTTTTCAAGTAGTCACTACAGGGGAGCTTCAGTCTTCTGCATTTGGCACAAAGGCCATGCTTACTGGCTCAGTAAACCATCTTGGAAATCACCCCTTGTGGGGGGATACCCTGCTGATGCTGGATGGTTTTTATGAAAGCTTATCTAGCCACCCGACATGCAGAAGGGCAAAGGAAATGCTACATGTAGCCCACCCTGAGCTCCATAATGGCTCTGTGCGTGCCACTTACCAGCTGGCACAAGTTACAACAGCTGTGGGGCTGATGCTAAGCACACAGAATTGACCTGACCAACATGTTACCTTCAGGTTGGGAGGATTCTTCTGATTTATCATCATCATCCAGTTTCTCTTCTTCATCTTCTTCTGAGCCTTTCTCAGAAATAGATTTAGGCTCTACATCTGTACTCATTTCTATGTCTTTCAATTCACATTTAACAGAGCCAGGCTCAGCCTCAGCATCACAGTCCCGTTTAGTGTCCTTATCTGCAATATCTGTCTCCTCTTTGATATCTGACTTTTCTTTGGCTGCTGGATTTTCAGACACTTCAACTTTAGATTCCGTTTGTTCCGTAGTCTTTTCTTCTTGTACTGGTGTGGATGGGACAATAGGTGGTGTCTGACTGCAGCCAGCACCCAGGGGGTTTACAGAAGAGACAGTATTTGCATTACCTGTCCCTCTGTTTTGAGCAAAGTTTTTGTGAGCCTCAAGAAAAGAGAGTTCAGGATCATTAAGAATGTGATAATCTGTCCTGCTGACTCCATGTTTAGCAGCACCAATCAGCAGGTCTTTGTCATGTTTACCACACTCCCACCACTCTGGCAGGTCCAAGCTTGGTTGGCAAAGCTTTAGCCTCTCGCCCAGCTGCGGGTGATGGAGAACCTGCTCACGGATTTTCCGCAACAGTTCTATGCGATACAAAGTTCTAGAAGCGCGCTCTTCTGTGATCGGCTCAATCAGAGTGGAAAGATCAGGCGGTTCTGCAACAACACCAATTCGTACTGTTTTAACATCAATTAAATATACGCCCACTTTGAAATCATTAAGCCTGGGCACAAAGCTTCAACAGTCCCCCTGTCTCAGAAGTAATATTGATTTCTACAGTCAGTTAAAACTTACCATCATCCGGTTTGACTGGCATTCGGCACACTCGTCTACACATATTCACAAAGCCATTAAAATACTTCTCCAAGCTTTCATCGGACTTTTTATCAAGTCTGGCAAATGCTCTGAATTGATTCCAGTCAAATTGATGTTTTACAGGATCAAAAATAATTCCAAAAGTAGATACCACACGATAGAAATCGGCTTCTTCTCTTCTTGTCCATCTAGTCAAGGAAGAAGCAAAAGAAGTGAGGCCACTGCTCCAAAACCCCCTTCATTCTCTCTTTCAAAACACAAGAGCAGTGCTGGTAACACAGAAGCTCCAATAAGATTTAAACAAAGATATCGCTAAGAAACTCACTTTTGTCGTTTTTCAGTTATGATAGCTTCCCTTTCTGCTTCTAGTGCCCTCACTTCTTCCCGAGGCCGACGCCTCCTGCGGTCAGTCTTCATTAGTGCCTCTTGCCTCATTTGTTGCCTTTTATAGCTGCGCTGATAGGCAGTAATGAGGCGGCGCAGACGGGTAGTCAGGGTTGAAGTGTTGGGCCAGTAGAGTTGGCCTAACTCAGCATTGCTTTCACCGTGCTTGTCTAGAGAATAGAGAAGTATTTGTGAACTGCAAAACCAAAAGTAAATATTTCAAAGTTTCTATGCCTAGAACTGGATTCCTGTTTTATCAGATAAGAATATATGCCTCATTAATACTGGTGCATAACAAATTAGAAACAGGATAACTACATTGGTTGGAGATAAAAAACAGAATCAAACCATCCAACTCTAAGAACTCAGAAATGCTTGTGAAGTGTTTAGAGATAACCATCAAGCGTTATTATTCAATGTTATGAATGCAAATATATCATGAATACAGTAAGTATTTAAATTAAGGCAATGCATCTTTAAATATATTACTAAGAAGATAATTTT
Organism: Chaetura pelagica; assembly: GCF_000747805.2. NCBI lineage: Eukaryota > Metazoa > Chordata > Aves > Apodiformes > Apodidae > Chaetura > Chaetura pelagica. Next base: position 1,522,401 of record NW_009952893.1, on the reverse strand, counting down.
GCCTCTGAGTAAACACCTACATTTGTGATTTCCCACTTCATTATTCTCACGTAAACCTGGCAATTTTCCTGCATACTGAGGAACCAACGTCCCTCTAACTTCCAAGATTATCTCAGCAGAAACGTCAATGCCTGCATTTTGAAACATCCGGTCTTTATCATCACAATTTCGTACTATGTAATAAGAAACCCAGAAAGCCATAATGTGGATTATTCAAAGACTGTAAGTAATTGTTTTGAATGATGCGAAACATGAAGAGATTTAGCAGTAAAGGGTTTACTGTGGTGTTTTCCCAGAACACCACCTATCCCCTTATGTGGTAATATAAAAGTCCACTTTTCAGTAAATGGTCCATTTTTGCCTTTTGAATTTCTTTGTTATAATCTTACTTGGGTGTATTTCTATGGATTCCTCTTTGTCTTCTGGAGGTGAGTTTGCAAATTCCTTGGGGAAAAGACAGAAGTTATTTTAGCTTTCAGTTTTGACCATATGTTATCATTTCAAGAGAAAAATATGCAATCTCAAACACAGCAGCACACAATCTTTGTAAGGTGTGTTTTATACGGTAGCTATCAAACTTAAGAACTGCATATTTAGAGAAATATGGAAAATCAATAATCATTTTATGTATTTGAAATCACAGAAAGTTGGAAGTTCTTACATCAATTTCATCCTTGAAAGGAGTTCTGGTTGGCTTATATTCCGGATCTTCGTCCTCTCTGTCAAAGTCACCACTATAAAATATTTAAAAGAAGTATTTTCTAGCAATATATTGGTCTTTGAGAGGGGGCTGATTTTCAGGACAAAAGCAAAAAAGCTACAAAAGCCATCAGTACAGTGTACCAAGTTACACATTTATATTTCACGCTCAACTGTTACAACAATTATATGTACTTTTTACATCATATGATCACTTCAGATCCTCAGGCAAGATGCAAGCAAAATATGACATATGAACTGGTGCCAACATATACAATGCTGATAAAGTTTATTAATTTTCTCATGTCCTCCTTACCCATCACCGCCATCTGCTAACATGTCTGTCCCTCTCTGTTCAGCAGCTATGGCCTTCGCATCAGGCATGCCAACCCGTTCCAGAAAGCACAGTGCTGGATCAGCTCTCATAGAATTGTACTTCTCATAACCTGCATGCAGAGCACGAGACACTTTTATTTTTAAAGATATGAACAACTGTGAATACATGTATTTATTTTTAAATTAAAAAAAAGAAAAAATAAGCAGCTGTCACCGTGCTGGGAACAACCACTTCATTCGTGTAATGAAATTTCTGCATCAACAAATAGTAGATATTGAAGGAAACATTACCTTATAAAGACATTAAATTGAAAATCAAAATCTTTCACAAGTGAAAACCTTCTTTAAGTTTCCTATATGACTTTCACAGTGGTTCTCCACATTCAGTACTCCTGAATGGAAACGTGCAGATGCAAATGGAAGCACACACATACGCACACATTTTCTATGGCTACAGCCCTGCTGGAACCCTCAGTGTAGGCTGCAAAAATGCTGTATACATGGGTTATACGTAAGGCCAACGAACCTGTCTTATTAGGTTTAGGATGATGCATGTCAGTAAGATGACACTGTTCCCTCTATGGTTTTCAAACTGCTGTTTGCTTTTTTACTGCCCAAGTTGACTAGATGGAAAATGGCAGATCCCAACAGTGCACTGCAGGAAAATGATTTTTAGACTAGACTTGCCTCAGCTGAGCCCACAAAACAGAGCTGCTGTACATAGGCAGAACAGCACAATTCAATTAGGATTTGTACTACAACACACTGCTCCTAACTGCTGTAGAGCCTCAAGCCAAACTGTAATCATGAAAGGTTTTATAAGCCATCATTCTCCCCTTTAGTCAGGCTGGGCTGCTGAGAATACCTCTGCGACCTCCAGAGAATTGGGATTATAATCAGGAATCGCTCACTGTATATATCATGCCAGCTCTGCATCCCCAGCCTTTCAAAGTTAACAAGGCTGCATCCCACTCAAGGGAGCCGGGAGTTCTCAACACTGACATTTGTGAAATATTGCTTGGAACAAAGCCCAGGAGGCACTTGTACAGATTAATAGCAGAGGTTAAGCCCACCGTCCACTTTGACACTGGTTGGCAGTTAGCAAGCGAAGCAGTGCTGGAAGCAAAGTTTATGGAGATCTATCTTACTATTTGGCTATTATTTAAACAAATATGGTTTTGTTTTATTTACAGCCAAGAAAGTAATGTTTTCTTCTCAAATGTTCTGCAAACATTTAAAAACAGCATCTGATATTTACAGCTCATATTAGGTTTTTAATGCAGGCAAGAAAAAAAGGGAGATACAAGCCAACAGTTCTTTGGAACAATACTTGTTAATATTATGACTGAACAGTCCTACACACAGAAAGCTTTACAACCGAATTTTGTTCAGAGTGAGACATCACTTACCGTGTTTAAATACTCCAATTAAAAGGGATTTATCCGCCTCCTTATCCCACCAGTCTGCAGGAACTTCGGCATGGAATGGCTCAGGTATCCATACATCTACTTCACTGTGAAGACAGCATTATATACTTCTCAAAGGGATTACTGAACAAAGATGTTTTTAAAGAAAAAAGTGGTTCATGTTCTGCAAGTATAAACTGCAAGAGGGGACAACCCCCAAACCCAATACAGAAACTGAAATACCTTAAAAAAATATGATGGTTAAAAAAACCCAAACCAAACCAATAACAAAAAAACCCCAAACAAACAGAAAAAAAACCAACAACAACAACAAAAAAACAAACACAAGAAAAATCCTGAACATTAGGCTATTTTGAGAGTGGAATGCCAATGATTACCCAAATACAATTTACTTAAGCTCTTATTATATTTTTTTTAAAAATTGAGATAAAATCACCCTTCAAAATTTACAGAACTGCAAATCTACTTCTGTAATTTCCCACATCATTTCCTCCCCCCCCCAAAATCACTCCCTGATCTTGATAAAATAAGGCTGCTTGAGAGCAGACATTTAAGAGACAAAGTGTGACAACCTTTAAAAGCTGCGTGATAGTACGTGTACTTTATAAAAGCCAGCGTCATAAGGCAAAAAATAAACCTGCACTTGCACTAACCTTGAGTCAGCACCCTCTAAGATCTTGTCTGCTTGGTCCCCTATAACTTCTTGTCGCAGATAGTAGAGCATGCGGACACGCAGCAGGACCCTGGAGAGGAAGGCAGAGGGGGGAAAAAGTTCTTAACTTCAGGACTGTTTGCCAACAGTGGCTTTTGGCAGCTGCTGCTGTTCATCCATCATCCTGCCAAGGCTGATTAGCCATGCTGTATGGTAGGCTTGAAGCGTGACAGATGGTGGCACATAATCACCTCTGTGTGGTGCTTTCTGCTGGCTTCCAACAGGCCTGCCTGGCAACCGCTTACACTGCACAGAGAGGGACCCAGCTCAGCCCGGCCCCGGCGCATTTCATTTAGTTCTACCTAGTGCAGCTTGTGAAGTTTAGACACGTACTCTACCACTGCCTCTGAAGTATTGAAGCAAGTTTGTAAACAACTGAGCAGATGGCTTTCAGTAACTGTTCTGCTTCATTATCTCATAAAATTTCCTCAGCTGCTGCCTTAATACCATTTTTGGAAGCACATCAGAAGTTGTAGGAATAAACGAGATATAAAATCTGGTTTTACTACCTTACAATAAACCCTCAATATGGAATGTCAGGTTTTTCAGATTATACAACTTTTTGCTTCTGAGAATGGGGGAAAAAAATAATCCCCCCATTTCCCTTGGGAGATATTAACTATTTTTGCTCTTTATAGTTCAAACTGCTATTTAATTTTACCTGTGCACAACCTAACTGCTACAAGGAAGTGAAAAACCTTCATTGCCTGTTTATTTTTCCTCATCTCTGCAATACTACAATGGTTTTTAGAAGGGCTGTCTGGTGTTGTGGTCACACTGGAAGCTGGCAGCAGAGAGAATGGCAGACTCTGGCTTTTCAAGGAGACTAGAAAAGAGGTCATCTCTGTAGAAAAAGTATCTACCTGAAAATAATCCTGCTCTTCTACGTTTACTCAATTCAGGGCACCCCCTGCTGCCCGGTTCAGTAAAATCACTACCAGCAAAAATGGAGATGATTTCAGCCTGCCCTTTCACTGTACCCAAATCCACCAAGGAAACCGTTGAATTTCTGCTGCTCCTCAAACAGCAAAGGTGACCAAGGAAGCAGTAATCTCATCACCCACTTGCATGAAAAATTTAGACCATCACCAGTTCTGAGAGCTCCTCATTAGAGCTCTGATGCCACCTGAGCAACATTCGGTTTTACACGTTATTCAAGCAAACCTCGTAAGAGCAGGGATTTGAATGAAGGTCATGTCTGCAATTCAAAACATGTCAGACGTGCTTCTTTTTGTATACATGATAACTGGGACCAGTAAGGTGTCCCTGCTCTCTGTGTGGCTATGTAAATAAGCCATTGACGGTCTCTATCATCTTCGTATTAAGCAATAACAGCTGTAGCATCCAGCCAAAGAAGAAGAGCAGGAAAAAAACCCAACGTCAACCAAAAACCAGAGATCTTTGCACCTTTCAGGAGTCCTATGCATTAAAACAGCATACACATTACAGAAGGACAAGAAGATGAGTTCTTAATAAAGCCAATTGCTACTGCTGCCTTTTGAAGGAAATTATTCTGATTATTAAGTGCCTTCAACCTCTGTTTGATTTTATCTCGACTAAACAGATTGCTTCTACAATTCACTTAAGTCCTGGTGAATCTGGCAAGTGAAGGAAAAAGACAGCAACTGAAAACATTCTTCCACATTTTTCAGTCTTCCCAATCCTCATAATTGCTCTACTGTATTACTACGATATATTATTGCAATATCTTAAAAATGAATTGAAATCTCATCTGCAAACTGATATAACAAGTACTGAGGACATGTTACCAGGGATATTAAAATGTCACAGGAAATAATTTAATTATTTTAAGAGCAAGTGACATATAATAACAGATCTGAGTAACAGTTTAGAAAAAAATCAGAAAGCAGTTTATTTGGATGTGCACTTGCTAACGTAATTCTATGAGTATGTTTTCATCAGTTGAGAATTAAGCTTGGTTAGCACTTGGAAACCAGCTAATAAACCCTTTAAATGCCTCTCCTCCTTCACACCACACCCCCTATTGACAGGCCACAGGTACTTTTCAAATCAATAATTTCTTTTCAACAAACAGTATTAGTAAGACACACTATATATTAAAACCACAGCAGTAATGATAACTTTTCAGTAACACCACATTACTTCTGTATGGTATGTATACAATGAAGAGACCAACTTTAAAAAGAGACAAAACCAAAAGTGTGACAACCTTTAAAAGCTGCGTGATAGTACGTGTACTTTATAAAAGCCAGCGTCATAAGGCAAAAAATAAACCTGCACTTGCACTAACCTTGAGTCAGCACCCTCTAAGATCTTGTCTGCTTGGTCCCCTATAACTTCTTGTCGCAGATAGTAGAGCATGCGGACACGCAGCAGGACCCTGGAGAGGAAGGCAGAGGGGGGAAAAAGTTCTTAACTTCAGGACTGTTTGCCAACAGTGGCTTTTGGCAGCTGCTGCTGTTCATCCATCATCCTGCCAAGGCTGATTAGCCATGCTGTATGGTAGGCTTGAAGCGTGACAGATGGTGGCACATAATCACCTCTGTGTGGTGCTTTCTGCTGGCTTCCAACAGGCCTGCCTGGCAACCGCTTACACTGCACAGAGAGGGACCCAGCTCAGCCCGGCCCCGGCGCATTTCATTTAGTTCTACCTAGTGCAGCTTGTGAAGTTTAGACACGTACTCTACCACTGCCTCTGAAGTATTGAAGCAAGTTTGTAAACAACTGAGCAGATGGCTTTCAGTAACTGTTCTGCTTCATTATCTCATAAAATTTCCTCAGCTGCTGCCTTAATACCATTTTTGGAAGCACATCAGAAGTTGTAGGAATAAACGAGATATAAAATCTGGTTTTACTACCTTACAATAAACCCTCAATATGGAATGTCAGGTTTTTCAGATTATACAACTTTTTGCTTCTGAGAATGGGGGAAAAAAATAATCCCCCCATTTCCCTTGGGAGATATTAACTATTTTTGCTCTTTATAGTTCAAACTGCTATTTAATTTTACCTGTGCACAACCTAACTGCTACAAGGAAGTGAAAAACCTTCATTGCCTGTTTATTTTTCCTCATCTCTGCAATACTACAATGGTTTTTAGAAGGGCTGTCTGGTGTTGTGGTCACACTGGAAGCTGGCAGCAGAGAGAATGGCAGACTCTGGCTTTTCAAGGAGACTAGAAAAGAGGTCATCTCTGTAGAAAAAGTATCTACCTGAAAATAATCCTGCTCTTCTACGTTTACTCAATTCAGGGCACCCCCTGCTGCCCGGTTCAGTAAAATCACTACCAGCAAAAATGGAGATGATTTCAGCCTGCCCTTTCACTGTACCCAAATCCACCAAGGAATTTCTGCTGCTCCTCAAACAGCAAAGGTGACCAAGGAAGCAGTAATCTCATCACCCACTTGCATGAAAAATTTAGACCATCACCAGTTCTGAGAGCTCCTCATTAGAGCTCTGATGCCACCTGAGCAACATTCGGTTTTACACGTTATTCAAGCAAACCTCGTAAGAGCAGGGATTTGAATGAAGGTCATGTCTGCAATTCAAAACATGTCAGACGTGCTTCTTTTTGTATACATGATAACTGGGACCAGTAAGGTGTCCCTGCTCTCTGTGTGGCTATGTAAATAAGCCATTGACGGTCTCTATCATCTTCGTATTAAGCAATAACAGCTGTAGCATCCAGCCAAAGAAGAAGAGCAGGAAAAAAACCCAACGTCAACCAAAAACCAGAGATCTTTGCACCTTTCAGGAGTCCTATGCATTAAAACAGCATACACATTACAGAAGGACAAGAAGATGAGTTCTTAATAAAGCCAATTGCTACTGCTGCCTTTTGAAGGAAATTATTCTGATTATTAAGTGCCTTCAACCTCTGTTTGATTTTATCTCGACTAAACAGATTGCTTCTACAATTCACTTAAGTCCTGGTGAATCTGGCAAGTGAAGGAAAAAGACAGCAACTGAAAACATTCTTCCACATTTTTCAGTCTTCCCAATCCTCATAATTGCTCTACTGTATTACTACGATATATTATTGCAATATCTTAAAAATGAATTGAAATCTCATCTGCAAACTGATATAACAAGTACTGAGGACATGTTACCAGGGATATTAAAATGTCACAGGAAATAATTTAATTATTTTAAGAGCAAGTGACATATAATAACAGATCTGAGTAACAGTTTAGAAAAAAATCAGAAAGCAGTTTATTTGGATGTGCACTTGCTAACGTAATTCTATGAGTATGTTTTCATCAGTTGAGAATTAAGCTTGGTTAGCACTTGGAAACCAGCTAATAAACCCTTTAAATGCCTCTCCTCCTTCACACCACACCCCCTATTGACAGGCCACAGGTACTTTTCAAATCAATAATTTCTTTTCAACAAACAGTATTAGTAAGACACACTATATATTAAAACCACAGCAGTAATGATAACTTTTCAGTAACACCACATTACTTCTGTATGGTATGTATACAATGAAGAGACCAACTTTAAAAAGAGGACAAAACCAAACACCTCCAAACCCAAAATCAAAACAACCTCCCCCACAACCCCAGAACAAGATATTTTTGGGACAAGGTTAGGTTCAGTGTCTGTGATGAAGAATATAGTAAGCAAAACTGAGATGAAGAACCAGGAGAGAGTGGAAGGAAACTGACTAAAGTATTACAAAACAAATGCTAGAAGAATGTAAGAGGCACTTAAGAGACATTCATACAACAATAAAGCAACATACCATCCAAATCAAAACACAATGGCATTTATTCCCAAAGGCTTTCAGTTTATTTACAAGTCTGCAGTTTCAAAAATCGTATCAGGGCGCTGATTCAGGTAAGAGAGCTTGGTTAGAAATTTTAACTCAAACAAATGAGAAAAGAAATGTTCTGTGCAACGTGAAGACCAAAAAAAAAATTGAAGAGACAGACCCACCCATAGGTGAATTACTACATTAAACTGGATATTTAAGTTCACCTACAGAACAGAAATTTAAGGACATCAGCCTGAGAGACCGCACAAGAAGGGTAAGAAACAAACAGCTTTTGTTTAAAGATAGCTGATTGTCAAGAGAAAAAGACCCAGTGTAGGGATATTGTCTTCCCTTTGTATGGTAAAAAGAGTAACCTCATCTGATTCCATTCTTATTTAGGAAGTAGGAAACAATTTTCTTCATAATTGTGTTTTAAATGCTGCTCACTCATAAAAGAGCTTACAGAAGCACCGAGATATCTGTTAAGATGATTATTCTCAAATTAAGAAGTAATAATGGCCTTTACATCCTATTAAATGGCCCTGTGTCCTATTAAAATTTCCAAAAGAAGTTGCAGACCTTTAAAAAGCATGTAGTAAAAAAACCCCCTCTGTATGGAATACTTATTAATACTTACTTATTACAGTGATGTTTGAGGTGTTTCCTATAGCTGTCCTCTTGAAATAATACATCTGGATTACAGGTTGTGAGCCAATCGGCATCCTGCAGCATTGGCTGTGAACTCTGGGCTTTTACTTTCTTGCCTTTCCTCCCTCTGGGCACTGGTGCAGACAACCCTATGTAAAACCCCAATATTTCTTACACAATCTGAATAGAAAAGCACTCTACCCCAAACTCCATTACAAACATACATTGAAAGCTAAGCCTCCATACTAGATTTATTCCTATGTGGGCAACACAGCTATCAAACACTGAACAGCAACGTAACTCAGAAAATTGCAAATAACAAAATCAACCAAAACTTTAATGTTAATTTAGGTGTGAAGAATTAAAAAATTCAGAGAGCTAGCCAGAAAATAGTGTTATATAAATATTTCTTGTAAAAACTCTCATGAATCTGAATGACCGTAATGAAACTAGCTTTCTGATTTATGGGAATTTGAAAGAGGTTAACTCCAGCAGTAGGTGCCACTTAAAAATTACACTAGAATATTTAAGGGAAAGAGCACTGCATTCTATAAAGTGTCTGAGGGACACTTCCCCTTTAAGTACAGACCAAGTCAAAGCCCACCTTACTCATAAAATCTGACAAGATCCTACGACATGTCAGAATGGCTATAGTTTAAACTAAATACAAAGCATGACTGAAGCAATTCTTTCCTATTTACTAGCATCATTATTTGATTGTGGTAGACATACCGGAATGATTAACCAAAGCTCGAGTTTGCCCATCTGCAGTTGGAGTGATCAGATCCCAGATGAAACTTTTGATATTTTCATCCCCTTTGTAATGATTAAGACAATATACCAGGATAGTCCGGCAGATGGTTTCCACATCTTGTTCTGTTAGCTGACGTTTATAGCGCCCATGTGAGAGGATGTCAGTCCACCGACCCCAGCTGAAAGGAAAATATGTTCAATACAACAGCCAGGGTGCTGGTATTTTAATTTGTGACTTTCACTTTAACTCCTGGTACCAAGTAAGTTGGGACCTCCTGTGTTAGCACTAATGCATTTTGCATTTGCAGGTTACATCAGGGAATCCAACCCCCAGTACCAAGGAGTTAAGAATGTTTATTTTACAGAACAGGCAGTAAGTTCACTGCTCGTAAAGCTGCAATTGAACTACACTCAAAATAATAAAGTACACATGTTTAACTCTGATAGTCCCAGTAAGCTATGAATAAGAAATTAAACTAATTCCTACAATTGTGGGATTTGCATGCAGCATGATTCTTATTTTGATCCTGAAATTCATGATTAGAAATTGTTGTAAACAACTTCCTAAAATAAAGACAGTCATTCTGAAGCCCACCATGTTACTAGTCAAATATAGCTACTTGCTTGCAAAGAGATAAAATTCAAATTTGTCAAACCAATGGGGAAAAATATAAGGTATCTAATAGCTAAATTTAAGTGCTACTTTTCAATTTAAGTGGTGCCAAAATGCCAAAGCCTATGTTGAAAACCTCTAGATTGACTGATTTTACAACCACACTGTTTTTTACAAATACACTTTGTTACTCTCCACACTTCAAAAAGAGATTAAACCTTGATTAACTCAGGAGTTCTTTACACTACAAGAAACCAGGAACAAATATTCTGTCATCAAGAAACTACTTATCTTACCAGTAAGCTCACAGCCATCTGTAAGACACTCAAGACAGTTTAAACTAAATAACACATATATAAGCAACTTACATACATAGCAACTTAAAATCTCATAAGCATGTAGACAGCATAATGAGGTAAACATTACACAATAGAGATTATGCCAGTGTGTCCAAGAGAAGGGTGATTTATTCACGTTATATCATTTCCATATTTTCAATTCTTTAGCCACAATCAGCATATTTAATCTGTATATCCTTACCCATAAACCAACAAGTTCTTCTCCACCCTGAAACATTCACTTCTTGCATAACCCTGTGATTTGTCCTGAAGCCTACGGGGCTTTGTGCTAGGCTTTTCTTCAGAGTCACTTTCCAGGTCTGAAAACTCCATCAGTTCATCCTCTTTGACTGCACTGTAGAGCCTGGTTTGCTTTCTTACTCTTGGTGTATCAATAACTAGGTTATTCTAAAATGGAAGTGAAAATGTAAAAATTGAGGAGGGGGAAAATCTTCAATTTAATTGTACTAGGAAGAAACATACAGCACTTACCCTTCCATTTAAAGCATCGATATCCAGCTCAGCTTTCTTTGCCCACTTCTGCCAAAAATTGGGGTCATCCAGGGAAATATCTGTCCTGTTCCCAGATGCAACAAAACTAGCCTAGTAAATGTGAAAACACATGCATTGGTTTCTTAACTGTATGCTACAAAGAATACCTATTTTCATTGGTAAATATAATACTAAGGACTTACAAAGTGGTAGTTTCAAGAAAGAAAAAAGGGAAAACCTGAAAGCTATCATGACTGGAAATACAACTATGCCAACATTCATGAGGAAAATTTCCGAGACAAGTACATTGAAAAACTAAACAGACACAGAAGGCAATTTAACACTACTTCCATCTATCCTCGTTACATTTCATTAATTTTCCTCTGAATGTCAATGCACACCTTTGCAAACGTTGAGCCTTTTCCTTCAGATTCAATAGTAATTGTGTGTGTTCGCCTTAAAAGAATCTGATCAATATCTTCTTCACAAAACTTAGACCCTTCATCTTCCTCATCCATCAGAGCACCGTATGCCCCCTTTCGAAGAAGATCTTCTATTTCTTTCTTAGAAAGCTGTTGCACCTGTAACATGCAAGAGAGCATTTGCGTTTTTTTTCTTCACATCAGCCAATGTGTACATCTGACAGCATAATCAGACAGATTGTCTGCTCTTATTTAGCATTTCAAGAACTGAAACTCTAAGATAATGTGGTGCTGGTCAATTAAACATTCATGCTGCAGTTGCCTTTAAAGAAGAATACGAACAACAAAATTCTTAGGGTGAAGTTATATGAGTGGTTTCAACTATTTAATAATTCATGGTCACTGAATCCCTTTACTTTAGGTCTGCTGAACTCCTCCTGGAAGCAGATTTAACTTACTAACCTGACAAAAAGTTAAAGCAAAAGAAGGCCAAGGCAAAAAAGTTACACCAGAAAAAGGTGACCAGAAGAACTCCAAGAACTGCCAGGGTCTACACAATGTAAAGGGTGGAATGATGAGAACACAGAAGGATTGAGGGAACTTGATTCTACCTGCCCTCTTTTGGCACTAAGTGAGCCATTAGATAGGCCAAGCCAATTCATGTAGCCTTGCCCTTCATTAACCCTACTTTAAAATACATGCTGTTTTCCATCTGAAAACCACTGTTCTCCAGCCAAAATGCAAGAAAGCAAGGAAAAGCGTTACACATTCATAGCCATTTGTTGAACATACACATTAATATATTAATTCTCACCCCATTTGTAGCATTTTCTCTTCCACTCATAGATTGCAGCACAGCCTTATCAAGGCCAAGCTTCAAGCTAGCTTTGTCGAACATTTCCCTTTCATAAGAATTCCTTGTTATCAACCTGTAAATTTTCACTGATTTGCTCTGTCCTATTCTGTGACATCGTGCTTGAGCCTGATGAAACAAAGACAGATAAACTCAGATACACGTGACAAAAAAACCCCAACTAAATAACCGATACAGAGAACTTTTTTTAAAAGTTACTGCTTTCAATGTAAGTAATAATCTTTATGCTTCTATGAGAGGAACAACAGATAATTTCTTTTGTAGGTGAAGAAAATTTCACAGCAAAAAGGCAAGGAAAAATTTTCAATAAAATAATCTCTTGTAATATTACCTGGAGGTCATTTTGGGGGTTCCAGTCTGAATCAAAAATGATGCAGGTATCAGCAGCAGTAAGATTAATGCCCAAACCTCCTGCTCTTGTACACAGCAGGAAAACAAACCTATCAGAATCAGGTCTTGAAAACCTGTCAATAGCTGCCTGACGCAAGTTGCCTCTTACTCGGCCATCAATTCGTTCATATGGGTACCTAAAATAAAGATGCATTTTAAGGATAACTCTTACTGCAATGGCATTGTTTCTTTGTAAGAATACACAACTTAGAAAAAAATTACAACAGGCTATGATAGGGTCAAAAGAACTACAACGAACTCTGTGACTGTTCCTGGATCTTTTGGTATAGAACAGACTTTCACTCCTAGGAATAAAATAAGCATTCAGGCTTAAGCTAAAGAACTCCAGAGCCACTGAAACATTTACCTGAGTAGTAAACTAAGAGGTTTAAAGCTCTCCATGTGAGGTCACTTTATATTCACCCAAAACAAAAATCTCAGTACTTGCAACTTACACCTATGCTTTTCCTTTTAGTCACAGCACTACAGAAAATACTGTAAAGTGTTAGAATTTCATCCTTTCTCAAAAGGAATTACTCTCAGGTTAAATACTGCGGCCACTGAGGAAAGCACAGTTTATTTAGAATTATATTATATTGTTGCTCTCACCGTCTTTGAATGAGGTAGTCTTCCAGTATGTCCAAGCAGCGCACCATCTGGGAAAAGATAAGCACCCTGTGGCCACCAGCCTTCAGTTTTGGCAGCAGCTTGTCAATCAGTACTAGCTTGCCAGCAGCCTGGATCATTGCCTGGAGCTGAAAATCTGGAGAGTCGGCATTGTGTGTTTCTTTAAACTCTTCCAAAATTTTCTCTTCAGCACCTGCAAAGATTGGACAGCAATACATGAACATTGCAAAGGGTTTTATTAATAAACAATGAGCTCACCTTCAATACCCTATAGAAACTGTAGGAATGTTTAAAGCTTTATGTGAATAAATATTTATAAAAAATATTAAGCTTAAATTTAAAGCAAACATATACATAAATAAAGAATAAATATGAAGTAACATTGAGCATTCTTTTGTGTTGTTTTACTTTCCTCTTTTAAACAGGAGTAAACCTTTCCCTAAATAAACTCATACAACTACTTCAGGAACAAAATTTCATGAAAAATTAAGCAGAAAGACAACAAAGCAAACCATATTCCAAGTAATCATACGGATTTTCTGTCCTTTTTAAAATGCAACACTGAAGAAAAAAAAATCTTATTTTCACAGGAAAATACAAAAAATACAAATCACATTTGATGTCTATGCCTCTAAAACCAAAACCAGGATTAAACACACACATGACCTGGACCTCCTCCTTCCATTATTAATTATAGAATCAAAATCCAAACAACAAAAAAATTAATTTTTTTGGGGGGGAAAGAAATAGCTGTGAAGTTACTATTCTGCCTTCTATTTAGTTTTCTTTTCTCTACTAAATACCTTTTTTTGTTCAGTTTGATCAAGGTATCCAACGCACACATTCTTTGCAGAAATAGTCCAACACTCCCTTTGCCTATGAACGATACACACAACAGCAAGTATTTCCTAGACTGCTCATTACCTGAAGACTACACACCAAGTTCCAAGTTTTCTCTTCAGCCTCTCTTATGCCTCTATTCCATTTTTTATGTCACTTCTCCAAATGGTGGACTATTCCAAGAATTATCAGATTACTATTCTTGGCTATGTAAAAGGTTTGGAATCTTCCTTCTAAGCTCATTTCCCATGCAAATAACCCCTTTTTTTGAGCTGTCTTTTTCAGTCCTTCTGTTTGGCCGCTTTTTTGTTGTAGGGTTTTTTTTAATAAAATGTACTTTGTAAAGTATTTCTGGTTTGTATCATGCTCAGCTTCAACACTACTTTTGAGTAACACAAGGAAAGGTGGGGGAAGGGGGAAGAACAGCTTACTGCCAGGCTTCTGCTGAGCATCTCTCTTATATACCAGTTCTAACTAGCTGCCTGTAAACAAACAAGCAAACACACCCTCCCCTGTGTGACTGCTGGTTCAGTGCCTATTGTAATTTGGTGTCTTAAGTAGACACCACCCTAAGCAGGCTGTCTGACAGCTTCATATTACTCAATACACTTGCACTACTAGCTTTTACTGAACTAACAGACTCAAAATGTGACCACACTGGAAATTAGTTTTACATCCCTGAATTTTCCTTATGTGGCTTCCATACTCAAAGCAGTACCAATTCTAATGGTTTGCATGTAAGAAAAATAAACCACGGGAAATTAGTACAATCAGACACACATTCAATTTCCCTTCAATAGCATCACTTCCCATTTTGTAAAACAGGCAGAATTTCATCTTGGATTTTGTACTGAGCTTATATAGCTGGCTGTCAAGTAGTTAATAAAACAGTAATTTCAGTCATCTTTCGTGGCTACATCATTTATTTCTTACTCAACTGTGATATCCAAATTTAAGTTTCACTACTATGAAGTAAACCAATATGCAAACTTAGCACCTGCAAAAGCAAACAACCTCACCGCAACAAACCCACAAACAGATCTAACGAACAGTGAGTTTTCAGTATCAGGGTTTGGTCTCAGCAAGATCCACTTTCCTAAGTGACCATACCCACCAAAAAACTTGTTCTTTCAATAGCCCCATCTTAGCTAAACCCTGTAAATACTGCCCTCTTCTTCATTTCTATTTCATTTGCAATTAAGTGATGAACACTGGGTAGCCTGTTACCTAAAAGTTACTTGATGTACGCATGGGTCTGTAACACTAGTTCCTGTCTTACTCGATTTTTAGTAGGGGATGAAAGGAATCTATTGGAATGTGTGCTTGCTCCATCAGGGAAACCTCCACTTCTACTCCTAACTAGGAGAGGCTTCTAGGGCTCAAGAAGGCATAAGGAACAGAATATGGAACCTTTTCAATGTTTAACACTGTAGGATGTTTCAGTACAGAGGCACTCCCTACTGCTGGCTCTTGGAGGGTGAGGAATGACATATAAATACTTGAGAATGGTTGCTAGGGAAAAAACAAGGTGTGCACCTCTAAGAAAACCAACAGACAGTGCTTTGCCCAACTTGATTGGAGAACACACAAAATGCAGTCACTTCCTCTAGAATTCTACTCAAAGATAGTCTCAGCAGACCACAATTCTCATCTCCACAGAACAATTTACCAATCAACAGATCAATTTTTAAAAAAAAGCACTCCATATTCAACTCCTGCCATACTACTTCCATCATATAACTTCTATGGCTCTTAACCAAAGATTATCTAGAAGACTTGCTTGCAACTTTTATGTGAAACAAAACATACACTGTTCTACTGGAATATTAAAATACACAGGCAGTATTGCTGGCTCACAAAATCTGTAAAGAATTTTCTGAAAGAAAACGAGAAGGATTCAGAGGTATCTTTATAAAAGCAGTTAAGACTTGAGAACTTGCTACCACAACAACATATAATTCCTTAGGAGAACAGTATGCAACACCATGTGCCAGCACTGCAAGACCTTGGTAGAACCAAAATGAACCCGTGCTATCACTTGCAGTACAAAGATGTTAATTTTTGATCGACAAAACAAAACCTCAGGCTCAGACAACTACAGGATGTAAGAGTTTTTTCTATGTGGTTCTAAAATACAGCTCATTTTGTTCCATCCTTCACAATAATAATAATCTGGATTTATTTATTTTTCCCTCCCATCAAATCTGACTGCTTGACCCATCTGCCACATTGCTGCATGACACCAAACAAGTCCAAATGTTCAGAGTCACAAAAATGTTACAAAGGCAAAAGCACTCAAGAGACAATCTCACCTCCCTTAATTAGGGTTAAGATAAAGTAATAAAAAAATACTTTGAATTTTCTATATAGCCACTTGGACTTCAGCAGTCCCTAACAGACACTAAATTATAAAAGACTTGCAAGGAAAAAAAATCACTGCTTTAGACAACACTGCAAGCACTACACATGAACTGTACTTAACAAAGCAGCAAAACATTAATTTTATTTCTTTTAGCAAACAGAAAATAAATAAAAATAAGGGCAAGCAACTTTGCTGAAAACAAAGAAATATAAAAAGCAACAAGTTCAGAAGCTCATAACCTGGACATCCGGAACTGTTTTCAGAAGAACTTGTATACATAACGGGTTAACATAAAACAAAGACCAATCAAATAAACAAACAAAAACCGTACCAGAACCACAAAGCTAATTTACTGTACGCTCATCTGTAGAAAATGAGCAGCTCACCAGCATGGCTGGGTTGAAGTACTTGCGAGTCACCCTCTATCAAGTCTTTAGAATGATGACTTGCGCATGAAATAAAATTAGATGTCATTTCATGAATCAGTTTAAGCATTTTTCCCCACATTAGAAAATGTCAAGAAAAACCACAAGCACTGCAATATGGCAGCCATACAACAGAAAAGTGAAATCACATACAGATCTTGAACTAAGCTGTCTTTCACAGTGAACTTTATTACCAGCATGAAACTAACTATAGCATACATCATATACAGGAAGAATTAGGAACTGGGAAACAAGAAAGTAATAGAATTGCAACCCTTTAGAGAAGCTTGTGTTATATCCTCAGAGAAGATTTGATGTGATCATCACATATAGTTTAGCATACTTCAAACAGCTATAGCTAGCTGGCTCATCATATAGCACCTGCCTTAGATAATCCTGATCTAAAACCAGTACCATCACAGAGAAAGAGTCTAATCTGAGAGTCAAACAAATCTGACTACTTCAATTAGAAAAAATCACTGACAATATATGGCCATAAAAGCATACCTGATCATAATTTCTTATCCCACAACTTTTTTTGAGAAATTTTAAGTTACTATTTCATAGCTGCTATTTATTTTCTTTCCATAGATATTAACTATAACTCTGAAGAAAAATTGCCATATTTATGTCAGCATCCAATAACTTGTATGATAACTGAAATCTTATTTGTCAGAAATTACATAAAGTAAAACTTGGTAATACTGACACTAACTATGTCAGGGCTAGGGAGCCTTGGAAAAAAAGCAGCACACATGTCTTCAAAAGCAATGCTGCCCCAACTAGCAGATATCCATACCCAAGCAAACCTAAAAGGTTATCTGACTTTTCTACTGAAAAGACATGAATAAGTAAGACAGACTAGATTATAATTTCTAATTTATTGAACTTCCCTACAATCATTTTTCAACTTTGGAGAAAAACAGAAGGCCTACCATTAATAAGGTACGGATGATTGCAGCATTTTCTTAATTCCATCATAGTGTTTAGAAGATTAGGTACGTTTGCCTGACCTCCACCCTTGGAAAGAAATGTGAAATTCTTTTCAAGAATAGCCCGATAGTATTTCTTCTGAATATTTGTCAGCTCAACTTCAATGATGGTTTCCTCTTTGGGGGCCAGATTCTTTTCTACATCCTCTTTGAGACGTCTCAGCATCATTGGCTTCAAAATAGCTTGGAGTTTTTGCACCTAGAAAATAAGAAATAGCTGATTAAACTGCAAGGGTTCAATTTTTTTTTTTCATTTCCTTAATTCTAAAATCTGTTTCCTGCTTCAGATCACAAGTAGAGAGCATTTGTTTAAAAAAATCTTTTACTCAGTGACGCACAGATGGAGTTCTTCTTGTTCACCCAGTGAGATACACACTTCTCAAGTCAATTTTTAATGTGCATCAGTTTCTTTAGCAAATCTTATTAAACAGAATTCACTCAGAACTACCCTTCTACACAAGGATAGAATTGCATGCCAGTCATGCAAAGCTAATCCTAAGTAAGCACAGCTATATAAGCAAATCTGACTATAAGATCAAGTTTTGCAGTTAACTTCTAACCACTAAACACAGTGTTACACAGCATTTGATGGTATTTTCTCCTCATATATCTGCTTCCAATTATTTTCTTATTTCCTTAGTTCTGACATCCACTGAAGCAGAAAACTACTTAGGCCTGGTCTCAAAATGAAAATATTTTATTTCTGTACATTTTTAACACACTGATAATTTCAGTGTCTCCAGCTTTTCTAGCATTTATTTTAAGGGACATCCTAGTCAGCAGGGAAGGGCAGGGGAGGGGTACCATCCATTTTCCTCAAAAAAAATCAGCCAGACGAAGTTTTTGTGAAGTCTGCCTTATACATTCCATACAGAAACTGGCATTTAGGCTGTATCGCATTGAAATGCAAACTAGCTCAGTGTTGGAGAGCTGATAATTTACCCCCAAATCAGTAATCATCATCTGATGTAGAACTGCATAGCAAAACATGAACAAAAGGCACAACCCCCCCCTCCAAAAAAAAACCCAACAAAAACACCTCCACAAACAAAAAAACCCACAAAACATGGAACTGGATTGCAAGGCATAGAGGAGAAAACCTAAGTCATTATAATGTAATTTCTCCCATCACTTGAAAGATAAATCAGATTCAAAACATCCAATGGTGTGTGAGCAGAGATGGCCCCTCTTTCAAAATATGCTGGCCCAAGCAATCCAGGCTCCAATCCTGCTCATGGCTGATGACATTATTTCAGTAATATGTCCAGGTACGGCTTCAAAAATTTCCAGTTCTGTTCTATTTACATTTTGAGCTGGCCAGACAAAAGCTATGTTGAGAGTTGGGATGTATCAAGTCCAGCTCCGACACTGTATTAACAAGACTACATGGCTTCTGGACCAGAGCTGGCTCACTTCCAATCAGGTCAGAGTCCAGCCTGGCTTGCATGTAACTGCCTGTAAAATATGTACATATCCTGATTCCCTCAGGACATACTACGGTTTCTCCTGGAGGTAAGAGGCTGAGGGAGAGTTATTTTTTAGACTACTATCTGTCAAAGAGCTACTCTCAAAGAAAGGTAGTCAAATGTTACTGCAAAGTTAGAAATAACTGAAATTAAATTTTCATACAAAACTAACAAAATTGCACACTAAAATGAACTCAATTGTGAGGTCAGACTATCACAGGGTGCAAAGGGCCAAATTAAAGTGCCTAAATTAAGATTCGTATTTCATGTTACCTCAAAAGTTAAGGGGATTTCACTGTTATCTATTGAGTCTTTAAAACATTTTTATAGATATAAGAAGAAATCAGAGTTTTATATACGATAATTAAAAGCTTTTACATTGTGGATCTAAAATTTGCTGCATTTAGAGTCTTTTATTCTGCACTGACTTAGGCATTTCTTTTATAGGACAGCTTGAGAAATCTGTTTCTGAATCAGTAAAAAAAAAAATCTCCCTCCATTTGGTTGCCAGTTGCTAAACTGTATTTCAATATGTTCCTGTTTGCACAGAAGTCATTGATAAAACTCTTAGATGTTAACTCCAGAGAAGTTAGGAGAGGACAGTCCCCTCACTCTGATACTGATACTAGGGGAAGAATGTCAACTGACAAGTTGATTCTCTTAGCACGAACAAGCAATTCTGGAAGTATTTTCATGCAGCAACTGTTACAACACACCTCACTCTCACTTTTAAATATCACATTTTAACAAGAGGAAGATCTCCCTGTTTCTGCATGAC
The DNA here is from genome assembly GCF_000747805.2 of Chaetura pelagica. Lineage (NCBI taxonomy): Eukaryota > Metazoa > Chordata > Aves > Apodiformes > Apodidae > Chaetura > Chaetura pelagica. Next base: position 1,502,469 of record NW_009952893.1, on the reverse strand, counting down.
CATGGACAATGGATTTAAACAAAAGAAGTAATAAGGTAAAATGATCTTTGGTCAAAAGCAAAAACAAATTAACAAAATTGAAACAAACAAACAAAAAGGTACAAAACTACTGTGGTCTTCCAAAAATGTGAATAGGCATTACTTGTAAATACAAGTAATGAGTTTGAGGTATAAGAAAATGGATAAATTCACAATATCTATATAGAAAAGTAAGTGTGCAGGAGAAGTTTACCTGTTCTTCAGTTTTCAGATCACCAAATTCTTGCATGAATGTGGTTTCTGATGGGAAGCGACCTGGTTCCAAGAAGTGAAGCAAGCTAAATAGCTCTTCTACTGTATTTTGCAAAGGGGTTCCAGTAAGCAGCACTTTATGTTCCTGAAAGGTTAAGAAATAGTTGCCTAGGAATCCATCTAAATTAATTTTCAATGGATAAATACACAAAATTATTTTTTTTTCCCCAGCTGTATTTCTCATCTTCACTTCCTCTCCCCTCCCCCAGCTATTTATATATAGCTCTTTTCAAGACATTTCTAACTAGTAATCTGGCCTTCCTTAAGCCATAGCTCAGATAAATGCTTCACTACTTAAGTACCTTCAAAAGTCATCCAGATACAAGAGATTTTACTGATCCACAATGTCCCAGCCCTTTCACAAATACATTTAACTTTAATTGGCAAAATAACAGCTGAATTTATCCCACCACTTCCAGTATAAATCCACTGATTTACTACACCACAGATGGATCTCAGTGCATGAATCTCTTCAGGACAGGTGTAAATTTCTAGCATAGAAAACCTGAAAGACAGTCCTACTTTCCATCTACACACAACAGAGCATGATACTGGTAGACAGAGGAAGAAAAATTGCATATTGCTTTAGAGGAGGAGCCCAGAGAGCTTAAGCAATTAGCCGAACGTTGAACAGCGTAGTAGTAGAACCAGAACTGAAGAGGTCAAGTGTCTCCATTTATAGCCACACCTATAAGCTCAGCCTTTCTCTAATAGCAACCATAATACAGAAAATAAATGGTATACAGTATTTTTTATAAACTTTCATTTGTTAAGCCCTAAGATTCCTTTAAGAGAAGCACTGTTTAAGAGAGAAAAAGAAACCAGAAGTAACCAACAGGTTACCAGTGTTTGTGTAAGCTAATATTTTTATCTCTTTATTCCTATCAAAAAGAGGTTTCCTCTCAGATTTTTAAAGAATCTTTTAATTCATTCAAGAATTTAATCTTTTAAATTGTAAATACCTTTAAAAAGCACCACCTTATTTTTCTCTGTGTGAGAAATATACACGTTTTGAGTACACAATTAAATACACATTTATCTAAGTATCAGAAAATAACTCACTTGCCTTCCTTAGCCAGCCTGGAAGAACATATCTATGGCCACACAACAAATTAACATTAGAGCTCATACTAATGCAGAGAAGTTTAACTCTCACACCCATATTTGGCCTTCTGATTGTATTATACTCTAAAATAAATGTCTATGTGAAGAAGTGACTATGGAGCAAGTCACATGAAGAGAGAGAAAAGAATTAAGTAAATTATCTTGACTCTCTTAACAGAATCCACATAATTCTAGGAATAATAAAAATACGTAAGATGCAAATGTAAGAGATATACACACTGACCAGGTCCATCATCTTGAGTCCTTCCAAAAGCTTACAGTTCCTGTTTTTCAGCCTGTGGGCCTCATCAATGACCACGCAACGCCATGGAATGTTACGCAGCTCTGGGCAGTCGGTTAAGATCATTTCAAATGTAGTGATAATGGCATGGAATTTATAGGACCCCTTTATCACACGACCCTAAAAAGAACAGCAAAAGTTAAACTCCCTGCCAAAGAAAGGAAGTACATCTGTTTCACCTTCAAAATTCACTCTTTAAAAATACAAAACAATATAATGGGAAAGATATTTTAAGTAAACAAAGTCATACTTGCTGACTCAATAAGGGAATACTAATGTTTAAGTTTACTGCTGGCTTCACATTAGCTATGTTTCCAACCTTGTAAAAAGGCACATAGAATCATGACATACACATTAAAAATATGTTATGTAAGTATTCAAGTTGTAATTCATATGAATTGTACTAAAGCCTTGCAGTATTATGTACTGCAATATTCAAATAAGGATTTCAGACTTTGTGAAGAGAATTTTCTTTTTACTTTTAAAATGGGATTGTTCTCCCAAACAATCCAAATAACCCAGAAGTACATTAAGGGTTTCAGCTTTATGACTATTAGAATATTTTGCTCTCAATAAACAGTAATTTTTTTCTTAGTGGACACTGAATATCCAAAACATCATTCTCACTCTAGTAAAAATGAAAAGAAGCAAATCTGCAAATCTCTGAACTCTCAAATTGAGAATGTGTGTCTCTGCATACTTTGCCTTGATATTCTTGTAAATTTGTGTTAAGGGAAGTTCAGTAAGATGGTGTACTTGATGTCTGGTTCTGTATTCACAGTTTATAAGCTTAGTTGAAGGTCTTATTTTCAGGGCTGATACTAAGGGCTGATTAAAAAAAACAAACAAACAAAAAACAAACAAACCATGAATAAACTTCACTCAAAATACTGAGATGAACATCTGCCTGACATCACACTATATTTATTTCCAATCCCGCTCAAAGAAAAACATCATTTGGTATCTGCAGTGGCACTGGGTCTGCACAGGAACTGTTTCTCTAAGCATGGGTCTCACACAAGTTCAAAGTCATTCTCCTTTTTCATAGCAGAAGTATGCCATGGGTTTTACACTGAATACATTTCAAAAGGAACAGGTATTTCACAGTAAGGTGACCATTTCTGCTTTCCAAAATGTGCAAGTCTGAATCTTTCTGTAAGTGACCTGTGTAGAACCCTCTTGAAACTGGGGAGCAGAACTAGCTACTGACTCAGTAAAATGACTGGAAACCTGATATCCTGAACTCAGCATTGAATCTGCCTATGCACATCACGAGTACTCAACAGTGTTTTCTCATGGCCTAGTCCAGAAACAGTTACGTTCTTAAGAGGAAAAAGAGCCATTACCTAACAAACAGCAGATGAAGATACACTAAGTGGGTGTCGCGAGCAGATGCTGTCATAGAGGCTGTCAGGATGCTTCTGCAACTTCCCCCCCCAAATTTGGAGGGGTTTTTTAATGAACCCAAGGGCACACATGGAGCTCACCTCTCACAGAGGAACGGCCACTGTGGGACCGTATTTTAGAGCAGAGATTAGAATACCACCCTCACCACAAATCGTTACTGAGATCAATATTTACTTAACGAACGTATAACTTGTTGCCCGTCCTTCCTGCCTTGTATCACATCTTTTGTTTTGCTTTCATTTGTCCTTGAGCAGCAGGCCTTTGCTGACTTAAAAGGCATTTTGTTTAGACTTATGTGGGGAAGAAGAACTGTTTCCCAGAGAGGGCATCTTAAAAAGCCAGCAAATTGAAATGCTGTCACAGATATAACTGTGAAGATCGGAGAAAGCAGCCCAGGAGATTCTTTCCAAGTCATGGGAAACACTTCCATGAGCAAACTCATGACATCATGACTCACAGAATGGCTAGGGTTGAAAGGTACCTTAAAGATCATCTAGTTCCAAGCCCCCTGCATGGGCAGGGACACCTGCTGGATCAGGTTACTCAAGGCCCCATCAAACCCGGTCCTGAAGACCTCCAGGGAAGGGGCATCCACAACTCCCCAGGCAACATGTTCCAGCATCTCACCATCCTCACAGGAAAGAACTTTTTCCTAAGGTCCAACCTGAATCTCCCCTCTTTAAGCTTCAAACCATTGCCCCTTGTCCTCGTCACTACACAACTGTGTAAAAAGCCCTACCCCAGCTTTCTCGCAGGCCCCCTTCAGATACTGGAAAGTTGCTATAAGGTCATCATGGAACCTCCTCCTCTTTAAGCTGAACAACCCCACCTTCCTCAGCCTATCTTGATAGGGGAGGTGCTCCAGCCCTCTGATCATCTTCGTGGCTGTTATTACAAGCATTGCTCTTCACAAAAGGTAAGTACATAAAGCAGCACATCCAGTTGAAGCAAAAATCATAATAGGGACCCTTAAATATTTATTTAGATTTGTATAAATCTCACATTAGAATATGCACAGCTGTCTTGCCACAAGAGCTCACACTATTTGAAAGACAGTCAAATGCTGTAGGGAAGAACATGGGAGTAAATGAAGCAGAAAGTTCCAAAAGCACTCCAAGAGCTTTACAAGGTAAATCATGCTCTTTTTCAACAGTTTCAAGCCTCCAACACTTGGAGAACTATGGGAAAGAATCCTAGCTAATTCTATTGATGTCATATTTAGAAATTTAAATATAAGAACTACCAGGAAAGAGATCTATAGCATTGTTGCAGGTGAATTCTTAAGCAACTAGGAATCAACTTCTGTTACAGTGTGTCATCCAAATGAAGTTCTCTGATGTTGGAATTTCAAATCCAATTAGATACAAATATGAAAGTTGGGTTATGCTTTGGGGCATTATCTCTAGCCGATATAAATTGAGAAAATCAATTAGATTTGTGTAAGAAGTGTACTTCTAAAAAATGCACATTCTTAAAGATTATGATGGTCCTTAGGCCTACCAACCTCAGACTCCACTTTGACAAACAAGAGAACAGATGTAAGAAATGTGCACGTTACAAAATTACAGACAGAAGGCATCTGGAAAACTAAGTCCTAGCCATTTTATAAAATGCAATTGGATATCATCTTTGGTGAAAGATGGGAGTCCTTATTGGTGAAATACTGCCCTTACACTGCTGCACGCTAACCATTCTTTGCAGAAATCTGAGGTAATCCTATGCTGATGACACGTTCATAGCTCAGTAGCTTCTCAGCAAGGAAGAAAACCATGCAGGCAAGGAAGTACTTTCTTAAGCCAACACTCACTAAGTCCAAAAGGAATGAAACAGGTAAGCCACAAAACATCCTGAACAGTAAGAGCATTATTTTGAGATAAATCAATCAAGGACATGATATTCTGTTTCTGTAGGTAAGATGGTTTCTTTTTTTAGTCCTCATTACACTGCAACGTAAATTTTCCTCACAAACCTGTCAAGCCTTTTGCAGGGCTCTGTGATAAATTTTATTTGCCATAGATAGTTTTCCTGGTTTTGCAATGGAACCCTTTCTCAGAGGTAGAATAATACAGGAAAGCAACTGGTTTATTTGGTAGTCCAACGCAGAAGGACTTTTCACCTATACTACTCAAGAACACCAAAACAGGCTTCCCCTACATGACCCTCACAAACAAGGCAGGAATGGATTTTAGGGGAATGTCTCTGACAGCATTGTGGCCTTGGTGTTGAAGTCACAACACTGCTGAGAAGTATTTTGTTATCAACTACTCTCTGGGTTTCCTCATCTACTTGATTCTGGTTACTGGTGTTCACTCTATGTTGTCTCCTACTACTGCTCTTCAAAGCTACTCAAGACTCCCTTAATGTTCTACTGTCTTTCTGAGAAACAGCTCAGCTTGAGAGATCTCTCTTCATGTTAAGACCTGAAAAGCCAAAGATGCCAAAGCTTGGGTTGACATGTTTGGCAAGGGGACTAGAAATAGTGCTGCCAAAACCTGCCTTCTTTCTCTCCCTTCTCATCCCCCGTTGTATGCTCACTGATGGTGCTTCAGAGGATGCCAGACAGAATGCTACATGGGGATCCTTTTTGTCAGAACATGAAGAGATTTCTTCCCTGTAATTCCATTTTTACCATGCGTTTCACATGTTCATGCTGACACAGGCTCACAAAGAATGAAACACTGAAGGTGATTCAAGACACAACTAACCTAGCTGCCACCAAAAGGATGAGTTCACTCAATTTCTCCTTTCTTTCCTCCTTTCTACACAACCATGGCAATTGTCCAACTCTCCTCTTAAGCCAGTTCAGGAAATAAAGCCAGTAGAAAATGATTAATTTTCTGTGCCATGAGTGCTTTGTCTTTCCTTGCTACAGGGTCAAATGACTGCCATGGTCATTGCAAGAGTTTAAGAATAAGGCAAGGGAGGAGAGGGAGAGAAACTTTCTGCAGATCTTGCTCTAGACCCTTTTAGTTGCCTTTAGATCAAAAAAAATTGTATTGCCAAAATAACATCAAGAATCTGTATAGTAAGTGGGATTTTTCTGATGACATTCCCTCAGGTTTCATGCTATGTAACTGCTGCATCCTAAGGTGAAGAACATACTGAGAACAAACACAATTTAAATAACAAACAGGATTTTTAAACACAAGAAACACTTCAGTAGAATCAGTATTTACACTGTTTAAGCCCAAAATTTTAAACTTTATATAAAATATCTATCTCTGATGAGAAATAATTTTAAAACCAGAAGTACAAATAAATTCCAGTTTATTTGTATATTATAAATCTAGATAAGAAGCTAAAGGTGATTATTATTTTAAGGAATACAAGATATTAAACCTCAACGTAATAACTGTTACTCAACAAATCAACTTGTTTAACAACAGCATGTATGATTTTGATTGAAAGTTTCAAACTACTATAAATTATTACATGTTTTTCTACTATATTTAAGTATGTTATTCTATTTCTGTTTGCTCTAATGACATATCAAGTTCTGCCACAGTCATCACCTTCAAAATAGTTTTTACTTAGTTCTTTCCCTGTAAAAGCATATTTTCTACCTTGCAATAACCCTCACAGCTTTGCACTAAGGACTCAGCTTTTCAACACTCAGGGAACAGGAAGTGAGAACTAGGCAGAACTGGAGTACCCACTACATTACTTACAAACAGGAGAATACTGTAACTTTTCTACTCTTTAATAAAGAATTATTTCCTCCCACATACTCAAGCTATACACTATCCATTTTAACCAGTTTCACCTTATGAACTTAGGTTTAACTGGTTGTGTGTTAAATGATCTGCCTTCCCAGAACCAAGCTCTCCTACTGTAAGAGTCAATTCCATTCCTTGCCCACAGATATCCCTGTATTTAGCTATTCTGAGTATTGCTAGCTTGGATCCCATTTATTAAGTTATACAGCTTATTCCGTATCCATGAACTGCTTTCATTATTTACCACTCTCCCAACCTCTGTCATTTGAAAACTTCCTCAGTAATGATTTTATGTTTTCTTTCAGGTCATTCATAAAAGTGTTATATAGCTCATGGACACGAACCAATCCCTGAAGAACTATGCTGGAAATTCAAATAATTTCTCATTTACAGTTACATCAAGAAATATCAGTTAGCCAGTTTTAAATCCACTTAATGTGTGCCATATTGATTTTATATCATTCTAGTTTATTAATCAAAATATCCAGTGGCATAAAATCAAATGCTTTACAGAAAATCTAAATACATGAATCCACCACTATCACTTCTTTAAGCTCAGCTGGAAATAATACTCCACAATGTATCACATCAGGTTGAACTTACATGCTTGTTTCCTCACGAGAGAAAGATTATGATATTATTATTTTGCAGTGACAATTCAACGTATGCACATGATTTTTCCACAATCCAATTATGCTGAGAAAAACCATGCATTTAAGCGTAGAGATCTGTTTCTATTCATAACTTCAGTTTTCCAAATAATTTTCTGTTTCTGCCTCCAATCTTTTCTGTACCTGCTTTGCTTCTTTCACAAGAACTACTCAACATGAGTGCAGTAGCACAGATTCAAAATAGATCTGACATAAAATTTGATAAAGAAGCATCGACAAGCTTAATTTCTGCAAGCTGGTCTTTTCCTGGAATGGTAGGCAAGGACTGATTTTTAAGCTTAGTTCCAATTAAAGTAGTTTCTCCATAAAGAACCTTTTCTGCCAGCTGTCCTCAGGAACGCAAAATAATGAAAAGCTTACATGAAAAACTGAAACCTTGATCAAGAGTTGCACCACTCTGATAACTCTTGCTCCCCTCTATTTCCAGCTGATCTCTCGGCTACTATTAAAAAGCACTCTGTTAATACATATGCCTTCATTATTAGCTAAAACCTACCACCTCAGTACTAAAAGTCTAACTGATACTTAAAATAATTAATAAGAATTAAAGCATATACAAAAAATAAAAATTAAAAAAAAGGGGTTGGGGGGTGGGGTGTGTGGTTTGGCATAATGAAGAGCTTTTACCTGTGGATCTTTGAAATACATTTCATACAACTGAATGGTCCGCCGGCTTGCTTGACTCCCATGATACACAACCACATTCAACTCTGTCCAGGTGCGGAACTCCCTTTCCCAGTTGGGAATTGTGGACAACGGTGCAATAACCAAGAAAGGACCATGGATTCCTTTCAAATATATCTCATAGAGAAACGTAATAGACTGGATAGTCTTTCCCAACCCCATCTCATCTGCTAAAATGCAGTTTCGTCTGAAAACAATAATAAAAACAGTCTGCATAATGTACTCTGAACTTAAAAAAAAGACAACCAGTAAGGAGCTAAAGTGAATAATCCAGAAATTTCTGGACTGGCAAGTTTACACTGAAAAGACATCGTAATCTTCCTATATTTTAATTAAATGTAATGATTTGTGATGCAATAAGCATGTGTATATATACATGTAATGTACCTTTTACATTCTCAAGAGGAGGAAGGGGCAGCAGGGGTATGCATGAAAACTTACATACAAAAACATTTCTCACAAAAATGTATTGAAAATATTAATGAATCATGTGACGTGTTATCCACCCAAAATTTGTATAAGATCCCACAGCAAAGAATGAGACATGTAAACAATTCTAAAACTTCACTTCAGAATGACTTTCGAAGGTTATTATTTCAAATAAACTATAAAAGCTTTTCCAAAGCAGGATTCAGCAGTAAGCAATATTTTACGTACGTGTTGTACCAATTGAAAAGAAGCCAGTTTACTCCCTCCAACTGGTATTCCCTGAGTTTGTTATTGTTTTTATACTCCCTGGAACTCTCTGATTTCTTCCAGTCATCGGCAGGAGGTCGCTCCTGTTTCAAATACAGCAAATCCCATTAGTGGTTTCTGAAAGACCACATTACTTTACTATTTTCAAATAAAATCGTCTATACGGAGCCAATTCTTACCACACGCTCCATTTCTGGCTCCCTAGACATCAGTTTCTCAAATTCTTCAATCTTAGCTGGGTCGATGTCTTGTTTGAGCTCCCAAGTACTGTCTTCGTAAGGAAGTGAACACCATTTCACCAGATAATGCGTTACAGGCTTTGTTAAGACAAAAAAAAAAAAAAGATTACACCACAATTTAAGAATGAAAGTGTAACCATTTTTATAGGAGATCTGCAAACTAGACACAATTAAAAAAGCTTTACTAGACCTGAATGTCTGAATCAGCCAAAAGGAAAAGTAAACAACTGGCTGACACCTTGACAACCTAACGAAGTAAGATTAGAACATGGCCAATGCAGGCTTACTACCAAAAGGAGCACAATGCTGTGTTCAAAAACACTAAGGTTAAACTAAAATTTACATGTAAAACAGTATTATTTTCCCAACTGTTACAATTTCTATTTACTACATACTGAAACAGTCAGTTGGGTTTTGTTGGTTTTTTTTGTCAGTGTTATCAAAGACTTCCCAGCAGGCAACTCAAACACCACCATTTACTGACAGAGCAATATGGAAACACTGATACTGTCAGTGAAGCCTTCTATTCTCCCAGGACCAAAATGGCATCTCCTGGAAGACGAAGTGATCTTGTTCTGCAGAACAAGTCAATAAAGGCAAAGAAACAGTGAATCCGGGACCTCTTCTGCAACAGATAGTCCAAATAATGTCTAAACTTTTATGACATTTAGCTAAGATTCTTGCAATATTCATTTAAATTCTATGATTACCTGCAGAGACATCACATTTCTATAGCATTAAGTACCACCTTAGATCTACGTATCAGGTGTTTTTTGTTGCTGGGTTATTTTTTTTGTTGCTGTTCTGTACTTTTTCAAATATATTTATAAATATAAGTTTTGAATTCTCACTTAAACTGCTTAAGGGAAACTGCTATATTAGCCAACTTTTTTTCAAATACGTTCCTATTTTCTACATACATATATGCCGGTAGCTTCTGAAATGTATCATGCAATCACATTTCTAAACAATGAATTCTAACCACAAGTCTCTATGACTACAAAAACACAAAGTTTTGTTTACCTCTCCATTATCATCTGTGCTACGTGAAAAATCCATGATTCTATCAACTTCCACATAATCTGGATTGAAAAGCTCATCATCAATCTGTTTAAGGAGAGACGTAAAAATATAAAAGATATCTCTATTAGCCCTTCCTGAGAGGAAAAATTACTATATATTTCACCAGGCAGTAATATTTTGGGTCACGGTGACACAGAATTTATATTTGGCAAATTTCAACATGTTAATTGAAATGCTACAATTCAGCAAGATCATTCCCCGTGAGGGAATCAGACTTCTCAGACTTTGTTAACTGGGCCTCTTAATTACTGTGTGAAACCTTTTACTGTGAGAGAATGTTTAAGAATATTTTAAATGAAGTGTGAAATTACAATTCACTAATGAGCAATCGAAAAGGCTTATGGCATGCAATGCATTTAGCATTCTTGAAAACTACAGATTGCAATAAAGAAGTTAGAGCCTTGTACACTAAGTGCCTTTGGATTATTTTAACTACAGGAACTGCTTAACTGCTTTATAAGAAAGATTCAAATATTATGATGTCAAAAACAGAGAAAAAGCACTGTATGCATACACAGATTCCCAAAACCAAACAACCAAAAAAAAAACAAACACAATTTGTGTTTTCTTATGCCTTCAACAACTTCCAGGATTCTCTTGCACAGTAAAGTGTTGTGTTTCTTTTCATACTTTTAAAATCCCCTCCAGTAGAAAAGGCAAGACAAAAGGACTAAAGTCTATGTATATTTTTATAGCTTTTTCTAAAACAATAACAAATTCCAATTATTTACAATCACTCGTGACCCACTCGGAAACAGATTTTAAAATAATAAATTAAAAGAAGCAATTCCAGGCATCTTCACTTAGACCAGACGTTAAATTTTACAATGTTGCCGTTTAATAACATGATATACTATAGTGACTCTTATTTTCCTGTATTTATCAACTTTATTAAAAAGTGAAATATCAGGAGTCTTGAAAGTTTGTTTAATTTAATTCCTTAGGCATTAGTATTATATGATGCAGCTAATTCTTTCTAGTTGCTACCCTATTTTATAATAATCTCAAAGCATCTTTGGATGCTCTGACAGAACTCAAAGATGCTCTTATACTCTCCTAGAAGCACAAAACATCAATTCCTCCTCCCCCAAAATCCTGCAAATTTTATCAAAACATGACCATGAGATGCACTTAATAAGAAGCCCATAGTGATATTCTTCAAGTTTTCAATTTGCAACAGGTTTTGTTTAGCTTGAACCATACATAAAATTAAAGAAATACAGTAACACACAAACCTGCTTTTTACTCAAAAGACAGCATTTTACTGCAAGGTAAGCTTTCAGAGACACAAATCAGCAGATCTGGTCTTTTATTGACAGGACCCCTGCCACACTACTGCTTATGGCTCTAAGTGAAATTAAATTGATGATAAAAAGCTTAGAATCCCTAGTGAGCAGCAGTCCATAACACAGAAAAATGTGATGCATTTTTCTGGCACAATCAGCTCCTGAGAAAGAGACCACGTACTGATTCCCTGAGCTAACCACTCACTCCAAGAAAAAAAAACCTACAGTAAAAAGTATACAGTCAGGACAGATCACTAGAGTTTCATAAACTTGTGAGACTTGGATCAAGCACAGTTATACTTTACACCAGAATAAATGCTACTGATATACCACACAGTTGTTAAAAAATCTTCTGTGTGTGCATACAGAACAAGAATTCATAAGAATACCCCTTAAATACCTAAAAGAAAGAAAGAAAGAAAGAAAGAAAGAAATCATACCTCTGAAAGGAATTTGTTCTGGCCCTGTTTTGCCTTAAACCGCTTAATCTTCTGCTGAATTCTCTTGTCTTTGTCCAGCTCTTCCACAGATGCCCACTGACAGTGAAGGTACGAACTAGAAGATGAAACAAAATCTTACTCAAAACTGTTCCCATTACGTACTCTTTCTTATGAATCCCACTAGTATAGCTAGATCTTTCCAGCACATGTAGTGCCATGCTTGGAAAACTGGACACCATCTTCTTCATTATACAAGTTATTAAAAAATTGTCTTTACTGGAAGTAATTACACTCAGTAATGAAGAAACTAGTCAGTAAATAAACAAGAACTCCTGCTCAAAATTTAAATACATAACCCATTCATTTAGTGTTTGGCACAAAGCTAAGATATTTTTTATTGGAGATACTTAAAACATAATTATTATACAATAAATTTCTCATAAATGTCACAATTTAATACCATTCTAGAAAAAAATGTTTTTTAGAAGTTAATAAAAATATGCAAATATCTCAAATACTAACATGCTACACGCTTTTTTTTGTGAGAACAGCATTTTAATTAGAAGTTGCATGAGTCAGCTAAGTTTTAACACTGATAGAAAAGAAAACCTTGTAAATGCAGTTACATGGTAATAATTCATCTTCAAGAAAACACAAAGTAAGGAACAGTATCTCTGCCAAATGACTAGTCTCACTTTATAAATTTAGAGTCTGTCAAAAGTTAATTGCTAAGAAGTCTAAGACATGAATAGTTAATACAAAAATTACATGCCAGTGTAATAAAACTAAACAAAGTATAATTAAGCTATTTAATATCATGCAATAATCAATATAGTGCAAAAGGTACAACAGTGACAGTACATTTAAAGTGAACTATCTGCACTTAGCTGCAAGAAAGTCAGATTAAGTGAATTTCCCTCTTAGATGGAAAATTTGTTGAAATTAAACAAGATATGCTATTTTTCTAAAAGAAAAACAAGTTTATCCAGCTGTAAAGAATCTTACTTAAAATACTGATTGCATTGCAGTTTCGGAGCTCAGAAGTGAACGAACACACTGGTCTCACCACTATCGCATCCCTCTTATGCTGGAATACTGGATTTGTTATCTTAGATATTTTGTTGTAACACAAATCTTGTTTTTAAACAACACAAAGGGTTATTTTTTACTGGTTTGCAGACATGTAGCTCTACGGTTGCAGTCAGATCTACGCAGCGACATAGGTACATGCCCATGAATCTGCATGCATAACGAGCCTTAGGTACCGTTTTTAATAGCAGCACAATTTTATCTATAGACTTCACTTTGGAGAGAACATAAACTGAGACATTATCAAACCCACTACCACCACTGCAAGGAAATACCCTATTTATTTGCCATTGTTTTGGATTAAACGTTAGAAATTATTAACATTGGACGTTAACAGTTATATGATTTTCAAAACCAATTTTTAAAACCTATTTGGATATTACATGAACTGAAAGATAGTATACAAACCTATAACTTTACTTACAAGTTTTTGTACTTCACATAGAACTCCTCTATTTCTACCTCCTCTCCATTCTCCATCTAGAAGAAAAGAATTGTTGAAAAGTGAATCAAACCCCTAAACTGCCCAATTTAATTAATTTTTTAAAGTAACCAAAATACCTAATACAGTCCCCACACAGAGACAAGCGGAGGGATAGGAAAGTGTGTGGGGGGGAGGACATGGGTGAGGAGTTTCCTCCAGCAGCTTACCCAAGAACATACTGCACTGCTTACTACAACTTCCAAGACATGAATCATTTGAACTCCTCCCTAACCACATGCAGCTTCATTCACAACCTCACCCCAAATCTGGCTTTCTGCCAAACCCACAGTGTTAAGTAGAAGCCAAGTGTACCATTTTCTCAGGCAGCAGCCAATTAGCAACTGCACTCCTGAATGCCATATGTATTATTTTTGGCTGGCTCATGGCAACTTTACATTGTGGGTTTTGTAATGTTTTAAAAAAGAGTTTTAAAGGGGGTTTATTCCTCCATATAGTTAATAACTCCAAACAAGAAGCCATATAAAACTAAACCTTATACCTCTGCTAGAATTTTAGTGCATCAGTGTTCATGGCTTTAGTTTTACTCAATGGTGCAATTAAATTCACTCAGGCAAGATGTCTCACATACAGAGCAGCCAAATTAAATTAACACCCAAAACCTACATTTAAAGGAAGGTTAAAATTGTGATATAAACCAGCAAAACCAAGGGCATTGAGTGCAAAGGGTTGAGACTACCCTTAACTCATCCCTAGTGCCGAAGTACTGCATAACATATGGTATGTAATACTTTGTTGAATTCCTCCTGAACCAGCCATAGGACAAACTAAGGACAGAACAGAATTCAGCTTATGTCACAACATTAACAGTTTGTGTTTACTAATGAACTTTGGAACAATTTTAAATAGCAGAGAATTTTCTGGTTTACATACTTCATCAGGGTCAACATCTGTATTGTATGTAGCACTAATCAGACAAAATTGTTGACCCCTGTATAACATCCTACATATTTTATACAGATATATATATATATAAAAGAGAGAAAAAAAATGTATTAAAGATAGACTACTCTGAAACTAGAGGATTAACTGTCATCTTCCAAATTGTCCCTCAAAAGAAAAGTTGCTGGCTAGAAACTACTTCCATAGCAGTACAATTAATGAACACCAGTAGCAGCTGCATTAAACTCTGTTCTAGCTCAGCAAAGTTAATGCATTCCTAATCCCTGATTTACCTAATATACTTTCTCTTCCAGACTGGCTAGGGATTTTATAATTTTAGTGTTTATATCACTCCAGTACACTCTGCTTGTGTTCCTTTCTAGAGAGGAGCAACACCAGCTTCCTGATTTTCCCTAAATAAATGAAAGAATATAAGGTATTTCTGGTGCTGCTACTTCATGTTCTTGAATCCACTGTTGAAGATTAAACTATTCCCTAACCCTAAAACACAGAGAAGAATCTTCTCTGTCACTCACAAATATACTGACAAAAGAAGGAATATGAAGACCATCAAGGTATTTAAACAAAAAAATTTTAAAGGGTGTATTTCTCAAGAAGATACTCATACACAGGTCAAAACCGTGTATTTTTTTTTAAAGTATTAAAAAATTGAGAACCCATTATCTGAATCTATTCACTACCCTGAGGCAAAATTGGTCTTTAAGAAGTCATCCCTAATTTCAAGACATTAACATTTTATTTTCTGAAATGTATTATGGCCAAGTCTCTTTGATTAGTTTTAAATTCGAATCCTTTGAGATACATCAATCTTACAATGACAACATGGTTAAATGCCTTTATATAAAGGTTCCACACTAGCCAATTTAACTCCCCTCAACATTTCAGCAGAGTGTATTTTCTGTCAACTGCTAACTTAATAACAATAATTTACAACGTAAATCGTTGTAAATCCTGTAATACTCATGACTAAAACATATTTTTATATTGTCTAATTGGTAATAACTGCTCTAAGTTATTATATGTTCTATGAGTGTGCATCAAAGATTCACCTAAATTTAAAAGTATTTTGGAAAAAATTGTTTTTAAAATCTTACTCTGGCATTCACTCCTATGGCCAAAAAAAAATAATAAAATAATCTAATCAAATTACAAACACCAGCATTCAAGTAGGGTTTAATAATACATCTGTTTAGGATACAGGAGACAGAAGCTCATGCCTCTGAGGTCACTGTGAGATCCCCCACTATACATACATTTACATTAACCAGGTAAAAAGGTGAGCTAGAACTTTTTTTCAGTATTCTCCCCAAAACTGATTACACAGACACCCTAAAATATCACATCAAAGACCTGGCCAACTAAGGACACTTCAAGTTATCATTGCCCAGGTGCAACTATAATTGACAATCTGATCCACAGTCTCTGCAGACAACTGAAGAAATAAATGATCCCCTCCTTCAGAGTACACAATCTTGCACTGCCATCGCCACAGAAGTGATTAGTATCTGCTAACGCAAAAGGTATTTGAGCAAGCCACTTGGATGTAGAGACACGCAAGAGCTTAAAAAACAACAAACCAACCACAAAAAGAAATACAAACGGCTAAAAAAACCAGCAGACAGAACACATTAGTAACAGAGGCAGAGCTACACATAAAAAAACTTCAATTGATGCAGAGCACTAGATCGTAAACTAGTCAGTTTGTGAGGGGATGTAGGCATTTGCACACAGTTCGTTTAGATCTAAATTCTCACCATATACTAGTAGGCAAAAAGAGAAATTCAGACATGTAACATACAGCTATAACATTCTACAAACTCCCTAACTTTCCACAATATGTGCTATTTGTGCTGAACAGCATATTAAGAACTAGCCATTCCTTTTTAAAGTTAAGGAACTGAATTCAAAAGGGACTGAAGCTTCCCAAGAGAGTAACTAGATAAATGAAAAGTCTCCACATACAAACTGAAAACATCAGGACCGTGATGGTTTGGAAAGAGACTCATTCATGTATTTAACACTTCCTGCAAGTATGCAACTGAATTAAAAATTCCATGTTAAGATCAACAAAGAAATACATGGTCGTTTAAACATGAACTAAAGCATTTTCTTTTATTCTGTAACATTTCAAAATGTTTTCAAGCATAGTGCTGCACTGTATTTTGTAACTCCAAAACTAGACTAAGGCTATTTTTCAGAAAACCAGCTTAATGTTATAATAAGAATACTGCTCCAAAAGCGTATTATCTCCTGTCCTTATGTGAATGCAACATCTTTGTTACAACCTAACGCACTGAAAGGTTTCCTAGTGAAGCCTTTCCTCATGTTTATTTTACACACTGGTCCTGATCGCAGCAATTTCACTTTGATTAGTAATCCAACAACCAGGGTTCTGATGACGTTAGTAAGAGTGTAAAAGACCTTTAATAAAAGCACGGTTGGATACTTCAGATGTTAAATATTAACATCCTGAAATCCTTTTTTATATTTTTTTTATTTTGGAGAGGAGGGCTGAGGAGAAGAGCAGGCAAGAGACACCCCTCAAACCTGCAAATACAATCCATAAAAAACATTAAAGAAGGAGCTCAAAATAGAGCTTGCCTCCAGCAGAGCTTGCAATCAAAGACATGAGGGCAGCAGACCAACCACTTCCCACAAGCTGCACAAAAATACACACTCCCCATGAGTAATCACACCTTTGTTTGCAAGGGAGAGGAAGAAGAGAAGAGTAATTGGTGAAAAACAGCTTAATGTAAAGACATTTTTGTAAAGACCACATTCTCCTCTCATACCTAGAAGACCATCAGGACAACTAATTACTGAGTCTATATTATAGGAAGTTCATCTGAAAAATAAGTCTATGGTTTCAAATACAAAATACAGCTCTGGACTTCAAAAAAAGCCCTAGAGATTTTGTGTTGCGGAAGCTGCTGAAATAGATCAAGTTCAGTCATAGCTAGTCATGACATTGCATGAATTTAGGTTTACAAAGCTGTTACTGATGTTATGACAGTAGGAAAATAAAAAACCACAACAAATCCCCCTCTCCAAAAACCAAAATGCCACACCATTAATGAAGGAAACTTTCACTCCTCCAATTTAAAAATTAACACTTTTAGGAAAAGAAATATTTCCGGTTAACTAAGATCAACATGAGTACCACATTAATCATATTAATCAGACAGTTTTCTGCCCAACTGCAGCACAAGTCAGAATTAGCTGCACAGAAGAGTCTATAAAATATTACAATGCCCTTTTAAGAACAAGTTCTTTTTTACTTTCTACTCAGAGTTTAATAGTTTGGAAGTGCAAAGGTCAATAAAGTTGTGAAGTACATTATAAGAATCTGTAAGCAAAGTAAGAACATAACTAACAACCAGGGCAGAATTAAAAGAGAACCATACTTTGCTAAAGAGAGTATTTCTTTCACCATCCTTGCATAGTGACAAGGAAGATATTAACCACTTGCATATGTAACATTCTTGATCACACATAGTTGTTTTAGCTGCTAAGCAAGACCACTATTAAAAGATGCAAAATTTCTGGGCAAGGATTTTTCTTTACTAGAAGAGGCAGAAACTTAGGATGCAGGAGAGCTTCCTCAAACTCCCATGAAACATCTTTCTGAAGTGAAGAACAGCATAGATTTTGTCCAGGTATGTCTATTGCCAAAAATAAATTCTCATCAAAGAAATGCAAGGAAAGATTGGAAGACTAAACAAGCAATCTGTTTGTGTATATATGTAACATCCACAAGCATGCTAAATACCACCTCAAGACACTTCTAGGCAATCTCCTCTATTCAATAAAACAGTTTTTTTATTTGGAATATCCAAGGTAATAGGAGCTTCAGCAGAAATATGACTAGCCTGTTCAAAAATACAGAGGAAAGCAGTTTGGTCTGTTTTTACCTTTTTCTTGACAAAACGGCTACTCATGATTTTCTCCACAACAGGACCTTCAGTATCAGCAGATTCCTACATCATAAACACCATACAAGAGTTAATGAGAATGCATCTTTGCTACTTAGACTTACTTCATTAGAAAAACTTCAAGTCATATTTTTTGCAACAGGAGCTTAATACAGAGGACTTTTCTCCCTAGCATAAAAACTGAAAGGATTCAAATAGATTTAATACCGTAATACAGGATTGAATAATACTTTCTCAAAGCATATTTTAAGAGCTAATGCAACTCTAACTCTCTCCCTAAGGCTGACATGCACAGACACAACCACATAGCAGTCTGCTTCTCTGTAAAATAACACACACTTTCAGCACCGTACAGCCTAAATATTAGAAGATGTTAAAAAACTCTAGCTGGCTGCTTAAGTGTCCACATGATAGCTATCAAAATTGCCTGTGTTTCCATATCACACTATTACATGAATTTGCTACTACAACTGCAAGCAAATCTACAAAATTCTCCTTCTGGTAAGATAATTAACAATGGACATCGCACACAGTATTTCACAGGGCTTAACAAATTGCCAAATGAAATACCAAAGAATACGTGTATATTCTCCAATAGGTCATCAGTTAGTTAAGTGAAGTAGTTCTTTGAAAAAGCACTACGAAACAATGAGATTGTTACAACAGTCATTCCTACATTATTACCCCTCATCTTATTCAAACTATTTTATCCATCATTTACATTGCACAGAGAATAAAGTGTACCCTGCTGGGTACTACAAGGCAGTAATTTCATAAAGGGGTTCTTATGGTGCCTATCAGCAGGGGACAAGCCTGAGTGGTTTATTAAAGTCAAAGAAGCCAGACTACTGAATTCACAGAAGTAAATTCAAGACTCCTAGCAGTCCAGTTTAGGTTTCTTTTAGGTAGAGACCATTAATTTCAAGAACTGTGTAAAATTACATATGAGTTAATATATTCTTTAAGAGGGTAAAAAGCTAACACCTTCTGACACACCATGCCAACAATGGGTGAAAATCATTCAGGAAAAGGGCCTGTATTTGAATTCTGACTGCTGCAGTTACAGCCAACTTTCCAGTCCATTCATATCTGACCT
Source organism: Chaetura pelagica (assembly GCF_000747805.2). Lineage (NCBI taxonomy): Eukaryota > Metazoa > Chordata > Aves > Apodiformes > Apodidae > Chaetura > Chaetura pelagica. The sequence goes on along the minus strand of NW_009952893.1, from coordinate 1,483,029 downwards.
GTTGCTCTGACTGAGAAGTGTTTGAAGGAGAGTCTCTTCCGGCAGCATCACCATCATCGGCCTCCTCATCTGAAATCTTGAACTCCAGGTCTTCTGTATAACGCTTCCTCTTCACCTGCCTGCTAGAGCGCCGCTTCTAAATAGAAAGCATTGATACTTCTCATCAGAATCAGAACCGCTAGATTGCAGAGTAACTGAGAAAACATGAGCGCATGAGCAAACGTCATCATTTTTACAGCACCCTGATAGAAACAGCAGAATCCAGATACTACTATTCTGTTTTCACATCTGATTTCCCCCCCCCCCCCAAAAAAAAAAAAAAAAAAAAAAAAAAGACCGACCAACCAAAAAACCTCACTTCATGCTTGTTCTGAGTTGAAAAGTGGTTGGTTTGGGTTTTTTTAGCATTTCTAAAACCATATGTGGAGAACCGCTCATCTTCACCTCCCACTAAGACTAAATAAAAAAAAAAACAAACAACCCCTAGAAAATTAAAAAGCATAGCATATCTCAGAAAGCAATTACAATACAAGAAGGTGCACCTCTCAATTCACATCTATGACAAACTTTGACAGATGGTCAATGCAGGAACCAAACACCACCTTTCTGCAGCATGACCCACAGCGTTGCTAAGCAGTGACAACACACTCTCTTGCTCTCCCTATCCGCCCGGTTGTATCCAGATTATCTTGTAGAGGAAATACAATGAAATACGATTTCCTCACTCCACTGACCCAGCACTGTTCAGAAAGGCATCCTGCAGCACAGCATGGGAAAAGACTCCCAAGTACTAGAGAAGCATGAAAAACTTGAACCACGCCAATGTGAAAACATGGCTCATGTGTCGCCATACCCTCATCTCCAGAATGAGAGAAAGCTTCAGAGAAACTGCAAAAAACAATCTGTAAAATACACTTGCATGCATTTGACAGAATTTACAATTTGACACTCAGTGCCAGAGAGAATTTTTTGCAATAATAAAATTCCAATTCCCAGATAGTCTGCATCTGTTTGTATATTTTGAAGAGCTGAGAGGACAGGCTGCTGAAAGAAACTGTCAACTGAGCAAATATCTCAATGGACTGATGCATGTATTTTAAAAAAATTAATACCCATTGTTAACAAAATCCACCTTTATGAATTGATATACTACTGATTTTTACATCTTTCTCAGCTTATCACACATCTTCACTGGCACATGAAAATACTTATGTAGCTTCTTTAACAAATCTATGCACCTGCCTCAATCACTGCACACAAAGTCAAATATTTACTTTTAGATAGTTAATTATACTTTCAAAAACACAAGTATCTTCACAAAATTAGAAGATCTTTCCTTAACTGAAAACAAAACTTTTGAGCAGAGGTTAAGTTTACCTCACGCTTTTAAACAATGGTGATGTGGCTTCCACCTTCAACTTATGGGGGTAACAATATCCTTATACTTGAAAATGGAAACCACTTGGCAAATCATAGAACTATGGGCATCCTCATTTCCATAAACACTGGTGGGAAAATACCACTGAGCCAAAAGAAAATTTGTAAGTCTTACCCTAACTTGTAGCACCAAAAATCTCTTCTTCCATTTCCCTAACAGAAAGGAAGCCTAAAACATAATGGCAATCCTCAATTTTTTTTTTTATTGACTTGGTTAACTTGCTCTTTCCTCTAATATCCACATGAGGATTTGCACTTGTTATGCATTGTTGTCAGAAATGGTGCACACATTTACCTGCATCAGATTATCTTCTACTCATTAACTGACCTATAGGTGGGAGGGAGTAATTCGCTTGATAATAGAATTAAAAAAAAATAAATCTGTATTTCGACACACAAGAGTAAGTATTTTTCCTCTCTTACAGTAACAATGCATTAATTGTGTGCATTACTACATAATACCATTACAGAAGACTCAGTATTTAAGACTAGAAACACGACACTGCTTTAGACAACTGCATAGTATCAATCTCAGGAAAGGCAAAACAAGTTTATTAATTCTAGCTGTCCTAGGATACGTGGTTGTAACCCTTCCCTAAGTGTATGCATAGAAGTGTAGGCAAAGCATAACCTGCGCAGCTCAAGAAAGAATTAAGAAAATACAAATTACCTGAAAGACTGTATTACATGTAATTAAAGAGTAATGCAAATGCCGTAACCAAACGGAATATTTCAACTGTACAATTTACCACCCAGCGAGTTTCACAAACAGAAAGTTTTGGCCCTCTAAAGTGAAAACAAGCAAATCATGCATATATATGGAATACTAGACAGAATCATCTGCAAATTAACCCAAAAAATGTCATCACCCCACGTTTCTTCAGCATCTTTTGTCAGCACCATTAATGAGGATGAGAGAGGCTTGTGGCACAGTAGAGAAAATATTCTTCAAACATTTTAACCTTTAAATAGCATATCACAACCTTTCTAATTCAGAATACATGGCTGACATGAATCAGAAGTAACACTCTTTTCTGTTCCTACTTTTGACTAGAATACATTTGGTTGTTGACATTTCATTATACTCTACATCCTTCTGGAAAATAGTAAGAGGGAAGGCATAAACCAAGTCTGTGTTAGGACACCCGTTTGCCAGTCTTCTCTCCAGGCTGCTTTGACCATTCTCAAGTGATTGTCAGTCTTGACATCTCTCATAACTTGAAGCAACATATCCACAGCCTGATATGCAATAGATGAGTGCAATAGATTACTGCAATACGAGCCTGACTAATTAGGAGTCTCATACTTTCTTCATCACAATTTGCCTCTACTTCCTCAAAAAGAAATTATTTTATTGACCACTCTGACTACTGCCAGCAGAAGCAAGCTAGAAGCTGACCACTTCTTGACATGGCTAATGACAGAACACACAGAACTTAGCATACATGCTACTTCTACTTCCAGATTTTCTTTACAGGAACTAAAGTTCGGACAGAAAGGTGAGAAGTGTGCCATGGCCAAGAGAAATGATCAGTGTTAGCCAGTGTCTGGCAGTTCTGCAAAAGACCCTTCATCCATTAAAGCAGTACAGTTACAAGTTCCTGACATGACAGTTCAGACATTCTGCTTTATCACATCTTATTCTACACTTCAGAAAGCTTGTAAAGCCAATGCAAGAAGAAATACAAGGATTATAAGCCAGATTTCATAATAGTGTATTGAGTCTGCAGAACACAAAAGTTGGCACCATAATCAGAACAGTGATGAAAGAGAACATGTGAAAACTCAGCAGCACCATCCGCTTATCCGCAGGTAAAATACTGTAAAGCAATTTCACAATGAGGAATACTTGTTTGAGTAAAACAACCACCACAGTGATTTCCAGTTCTCATCTTCTTGGTATATCATTCTAAACAACATAGAAAACACCCACATGCGTGTATCTCTGTAACAAAGGTTGTGAGAACCAACATTTTACGCATCTAAATGGATAAAGGCTACATTGAACTTGAAAGATAGAGCATTACCTGAACACCTGGGTCATCTTCATCTTCAGGATGAGGTGATGGTAGTGGAGTTTTTTCCAAATCTGAGTTTTCAGAACCTTCCTTTCCCTTGTTAACCTTTTTCTTCACAGCACTAGTTTCTGAATCTTGTTTCTTGTTACTGAAAAACAGAGGTATTTTTAATCAATATTTGTGCAAAAATGTGACAAGTGCTTAATACAATAGTTAATCTATGAGATGCTTATTTTCAGTGACTTTGTTATTTTCAACTGCCTTCCTTATTAAATTAATTAAATAATAATTAAACATAACTGTACAATCAATGATGCATGGACAATCATATACATTTCCCATTCCTTCACAAGGGACACCTCAATTCTTTCCTTCAAGATCTTAAGATGGCAACACTGAACATATATTCAACAAGAAACTAAAAATGAGACTGGAAAGAAAGATCTGCTGTCTTCAAAACCTGTGCTTTCCAAAAGTGGTGTTTGGCAACCTGACCATATGTGAAGAGAGAGAGAATTACATGTGCACTTGTCTTGATATTAACTGTGCGGACCAAGTGACCCGAACCAGAAGAAGCATTACCAACACAAAGGACTGAATGATAAAATTATTTTGTTTTCTTCTACCATCCCTGCTACTTCCAAGCAGGAAAGATGGTTTTGCGTCAGCTGAAGGTACCCACACAGCCTCAAAATGCATGCAACCACATCTTGTTTGGGGGGGGGGGTGGAAATCACCCAGTTGGTAACTCAGCATCTATGTGATATTAGAAAGCTGTATCCACCAACAGCCAAGGAAGGTTTTGGAGTTTCTACTCCTCCTCCTTCCACATGAAAATGTTTGCCACCTGAGAGGCTGGGACCTCATCTCTCTCCAACTGCACTCAGAGGCGTGGAAATAGGTAAGGATGCACGTATCAAAATCCAACTTTTAATAACATCATCACCAAATCACACACTGAGAAGGTCTTCAGCATTGGGAGGGATGAAATGTTCAAATCACAACGAAGAGGAGTGGATGGTACGAGTTAGTAATTTTAAGCACACTTAGTCTTTGAGCCTCGTGTGGGCATCTGCTAGTCTTTTTTCCCCTCTGTGGTCAACCCCTCCCCCCCTCCCAGGCCTGTTACCAATTTGACAGGCTGGTTGTGGAAAGTTGCTGAGACATTTAAAAGCAGAGCAGAGTTACACAGAGGAACCCACCAAATGGTGAGGACAGGTTGCCAAACAGTATGACAGGTACTTTGATACATCTTCTGCACTCTCAACGTTTTAATTTCACATCCAGGATGCTTGCCTGGGGTTTGTTTTTCCTTCACAATCCCCAGCCATGTAACTTCTCAAAGAAACATCAGCTTTAAGCTTGTTCATTTTGATCAGCGTGCTGGCCTGCTGAAGGTGTTATTTCAGGGCTGTAATTTAAAACTCCAGAATAAAGTTACACGTCACTTTTGGAGTGTGACAACTCGGCTGTAGTTTTATCCTCTTTTGCAGCCTCTGTTAAAAGTAACGTTGACTGAACATTTGCAAGGAAAAAGACTGAGGTTTCCACAGAATCATAAAACTGGTTTTGGGCTGGAAGAGACCTTGAAATCACCTAGATCCAACCCCCCTGACATGTGCAGGGACACCTTTCGCTAAATCAAGTTGCTCGAAGTCTCATCCAACCTCACCTTGAAGACTTCAGGGATGGAGCATCCACAACTTCCCTGGGCAACCCCTTCCAGAGTCTCACCACCCTCACCCGGATCTCCCCTCTTCCAGCTTAAAACCATCACACCCCTCGTCCCATCCCAGGTCTCCCCCCAGAGCCTTGGGAATTCAACCTGGTGTTACAGACAAACCGCGGGGCAGCGACACCGCTTTCCTTTAAAACACAACAAAAACAACAAACAAGCAAACAAACACAAATCGAACCCAACGCCTCAAACTGCGGCAACTAAAGGAGAAACAACAATAAAAGGCCGAGGCCCCGGGGGGAGGGAGGGGG
>NW_009952893.1:1432828-1477324 GCF_000747805.2 Chaetura pelagica | reverse complement strand
GCCGCCCCCCCGCCCGCCAGGTGAGGAGGGCTGACGGGCACCGCGCCGCTTGCGCCCCCCCGCACCGACCCCCGTAAATCGGCGCAATGAAGTGTTAGTTGTTGTTGCCCTGCCCCGACCGCCTACGGGTAACAGGCTTGAAGTCGGGAAGAGCAGCGGGGCCCAGGGTGGATAGAAGCCCCGCTTGCTGCACGGCAGCGCCAGGGAGGGCCGGCCTGCCCCGCTCCCGGGCACTCGCCACCCGGCCAGGCCCACACAAAGACCCCAGCAGCCACCCCAGCCCTGGCAGCAGGTCAGCCCCCACTGAGGCTTCCTTCTAGCCTCTCAGACCTTTCACCTGAAACCTGGCCTCTCAGACTGGCAGTGGCAAGGACTCCACGGCAAAAGCGTTTCATGACCTGCATACACCCCTGCGCCTCAGCGTACCGACTCGCTCTCGGTAACAGAGATGGGGAGGAAGCAATTTGGACGGAGTTTCAAATCTCCCCCATTGTCAGGTCTGTTAGAAACAGACACATGAAAAAGAGCCACCAACTCAGGGAGAACAAAGCCCATGCACGGCTCCACTGGGAATTTAAAGTTCTAAATCCAGCAGAAGAATTGTGCTTTGTAAATGCACAGCTACAGTTTCTTTTCTTGAAAGAAAGGTAAAGAACTAAGAAATCACGGAGGAAGAGCAGCATCCCCCAGAGTGAGGCAAGGTTTTGCTTCCCAGGGCATCACACACCCAGGAGCTTCATCTTGCTGGTGGGAGCATTAGCTTCCTTCAGTTGTCAGAAACTGCTGTTCCTCCCCATCTTCCCACAGAGCCAGAGTTATTTGTTCCTGACAATTAAATGTACCCACTTTTGACTCAGCTTTTCCACTTTCACACAGATCATATTCTTGCCGTTCAGGACTGGTGTTACCTTGGACCTGAATTATCTTTCTACATGTAAGTACAGGCAAGTAAAAAGCTGTTCTTAGACACCACTTTGCCATTACCATTAGGGTCTGCATGTCAATGCTTAACTCTGGATGCACATCTGATAGCACTTGCCAAATCTGTCAACAAGGAAGGCCAACTGTAATATACACATTTAGACAACTATCTCTCATATTTGTTTTTACACATGCAAGATTTAGCAAAGTCCTACTAGAGACAAGATAGCACCCACTCCCCCAACAAGAACTAGAAATCTGGGAGAAATTAAAGTAGCATTTGCAACACAAAAAACACCAAAATATTTTAACACTGTCAGTTAAAACTAGTCCTTCTCTTCCAGTGATACAACCACAGACATTTCAGATCAGATGTTTTACAATCCACCTGTTCAATACCGCTTTCTGTTTTCACCCTCTTATCCCTGAGGATTGCGTAGCATACTGACCAAAGGGGATCACTAAGAAAACAAACTGCAGAAGGTCAGACAAGTGAACGTGAAGAAAAACGGGCTGAAGAGGAAATCAGTAAATAGGATAACTGAAAAGAAAGCTTGAGTTACAATTTGAGAACAACTATCCAAACTTTAACAAAGTGGTTTGTGTCTGTTAGTCCAGAAAGAGCTAGGTCAAACTCCACGAACTTAAAGGGCTAAACCATCTGACTCAAAAATACCCCAAAAAAGCATGGAATGTTTCGAAGGATTAAGAGGGGAAGTAATTAGCCGTATGTTTACATTGTGCAACATCATCTGACCTTGGAAACTCACAGATCTGTTTACTAGTGTAATGTATGATGGCTATCAGGATTTAGATGATGCTTTTTTTCTGTAATGTAAACATTTTCATTCAGTCAGATCCCTTTTTTACCAGTTGGTAATACTGTCTTCTGACAAATTCATGATTGGAAAAAATGTCTAGCACCCACTATGGAGCACCAAAAACATAAAAAAAGTAATCCCACCCTCTCAACATGTTAGAGCTGTCATACTATCTGTACTGCCGTACCTGCCCAGGTGTCCCTTCCCATGACAGGGGGTTGGAGCTAGGTGATCTTTAAGATGCCTTGCAACCCAAATCATTCTATGATTCTATGATTTATCTAAGGAAAATAATAATTTTGGAAGCTTCTGGTGTAGTCAAGACATGGTGTTTTTTTAAAACCAGTTTTTATATGTCACAAAAGTAGGAAAAACAATAGGATAACAAGGTTTTTTCCAGCCAGAAATCTCAGCCAAATTACTAAGTACTCTTTGGTAACAGTGAAGCCCATGTGACCTGCCTGCAGTAAAGGTACATATGTGGCAGCTGGGCTGCCTGAAAAGTGAGATGAGGACAGGTGTGAACAGGAACCACCTCAGTGGACACATGCATGGAAATCTCACATGATTTCCTGTTCTCTCCCACAGGCACCCCCTTCCTGCCTTGCTCAGAATGAGTGGAAACTGCCACTGCCACTTCAGGACCTCTCTTCCTGCCCTTTGGCTCCCCAGGGTGCTGCGTCCTGCTGTCCACGCTGCTCCCTCTCACAGCAGCCTCCTCCTGCTTCCGCGGCCAGGAGCCATCCCCCTTCCGATACAACAAACAGCGAATCCGTGAGCCAAAAAAGTCTCTTCCCACCGCCCTCTAAAAAAAGATAATTACTCTCATGCTTAGCACTGCCCTTGTTAGCTGCAACTCACTCACCCTAGCCTGCATCCCAGGCTGCTGCTGTGTGTGTGGGAAGGACAACGTGCTTCATGCCGCAGGGAGCACAGAAAGAGCAGCCTTGCAAAGCACAGCACAGTGCCTCGAGGAGATGGGAGGAGGGACAAGCTCTTGCATAGAGCTGCTTGCCATTTGGCCCTCACAAATAGCTAGTGCTTCTCCCACTGTAATCAGTGGCCACCCTCTGGGGTTCCATACGAAGCAGCAGGAGAGGTATCAGCTGTCCTGCAGCATGATCTTCTCAAACAGGTGGTCCTCATCTCCTCCAGGGACAGGCACAGGAGGAACAGACATCTGAGCCATGACTTTGCAATTCAGTAGGACTACTTGCTATTCCCTGTCCATCTACTTTTGGAAAAATCTACCTGCTTTGTGTGTCCCTGAAGCTGGCTCTATAACTTTAAGAGCTCAGATAATACTTAGCACCTGAACAACTTAGTTAAAAGCCTTCATTTGTGATTCTAAGTATACCTATATTTTGCTGTCAAGCCCAACTAGTTTGGTCCACAATAGATTAGTTTTGCAAATTTTTTTTTCCGGCCACCATCAAATTTATCTTTCTGTATTGGAAGGACTGGGCTAAGTGCAATAGTACAATACTGTGTGATCTTTCTTTCAAAATGACCCAGTATGCAGTATTACATACCGGCTGCCCACTTGGGTGCTTGCTTTCTTTTTAAGATGTCGTGGGACACAATTTAAACAAGTATGAAATTAATCAGCCTCTTCCACTCTTTCATCTGACTGTTGTCCCTCACATGAAGGTGCATTTCAATGAGGGAGACTGCTCATTTTGTCACAGCTCACACCAAAGATGGAAGAGATGTGATGGATAAAGTTTCTGGTTACCATTTGTTTGGATTTTGGTTTGTGTTTGGTTTTTTTCTTAGTAAAACAATTAGACTATTAGTCAAAATTATAACTGAAATAACAGGGTTAAATTATGAACTATATTAAATTTAAAAAATGGTTAAGATACTACAATAACCAGATTTTTTAATCTATGTGTACACTCTAATACAGCCTGTGTCAAAATTCAACTACCAAGGACTTGTTAGCTCTATCAAAAAATCTGTTGCTCTTCAATAAATCATTTCCTATGTTTGGCTTTATTTACCTGACTTTAACATGAGTGCAAAACTCTTTCATTAAAACTGATCAGCTTATTCAGGAATAAAAACTGGTAGTTTTGCACAATATTTAGAAATCTGAAAATCACACTACAACTTTCAATGCTTAGAAGCAAAATACTGAGCAATACAAGCTCTAGAGTTAAGACGTGCCACACACTGCACTTCTCCATAATCATCTCATAATCTATATTAATTTGCATTAATCTCACTCAGCTACTGTAATACTTCCTGTCTCAAGTTAACAGTGCTGAAATACTGTGGCTCAGATGACTGTTTGGACTGCTGGTTTATTTAAAAACTTGATTCAATCATCTGTCACTGGACAGAGTCCCCAGTCTGTCATATTGCCAAAGTAAGCAAATTTCTTTCATGGATTTGAAATTCTTCAGCAGCACAGCATCCTAACACAGTCTCTTCAAGGAAGTTTGATACTGAAGCTGGAAAGACCACAAAATGAAAACAACCTTGTTTTCAAGGGAGCATTTGGTAATAGGGAGACAAGTCCATTATGGGGAAAGTTGGACTTTCTCCACAGCCCTGAGTAGGCACAAGAAATAGCAACTACTCTTAATGCTGACCCAAACACATTTCTCACAGGTAAAACAACAGGGCTTAATACTTACTAGAATACTCTAAATCATCTAGCTACTTGGGGACAAGAGTCATTGCACAGGAAAGAAGGTTAAGAGTCTCCTACAAATACAACTAAGGAAGCAGAGATTTGTTCCTTCAAAGCAAACTCTGCATGGCATATCCCAAGATTCAGAGATGTGCAATGAGATACTAGGATTGAGCAACAGACCAGCTCTGAGGTGTGATGCCCAGCACAGCCACAGGAATGAGTGCATGTTTTGGAGGTAGATGCCACCTAACCACTGATTTTTAAAGAAAGCTTCATTTGTAGTCAAGACCTTGTTTGTAAAACTTCACTAATTGAGAAGTTCTGCAGAAAAAACTTTTTTAGTTTTTGTTTGTTTGTTTTTTTGCTTTTTGGTGGCAAAAGTTGCTGGGAGATGCTCATTACCATGCAATATGGCCTAGTCAGCCATTAAACCTGTAAGTATAGGGAAATGGAACAAAGAAGTTACTCTAGCTGATACAGTACTTTGGTTTCAAAAAATGCATATGGGTAGATAGGGAGATATGTAACTTAAAAGAGTTTTTCTAAGCTATGATTTGCTGTCTATATAAACTCCATACATAGGACAGTCTGGAACACAGCCAAAATAACTTCTGCAATAGAATAAGGTGATCAGTTGTAATCTATATAATCTACGAAACAGTTAATACAACCTGTACAGGACAACATCTGATTTTACAAGCCTGTGTTTACAAATTCTTCCGGAAACAGAGTCTATGCTAACATAGAAATTTATCTTTCTTGCCAAAGGAACAGTAATATCTTACTATCTATGCCTCATTTAGCTATATAGCTGTATCAAACCTAACCAGTAGTCATTCTTGTAGAATATATGCAAAGCTGATTCATTAACTGCAATTTTTAAACCCTAATAGAAATGGATTTTGCAAACTGATTTGGATTAACCAAGTCTGGCTGTGCTTCCATCTGGAAGTTATATTTTATAATGCTAGCCACATCTTGAAAAACAGAATCAGATGTTTGGAACAAATTCAGAACAGTTGTAAGAAATTCTAGGTACAAATGAAAAAAAAATATTGAGCTTTAATGTCTTTTTCCTCTCAGTTTTCTTTCAAGTACACATTTATAATCATAGTGTTTAGGGAGTTGAGGGGTAAGGAAAGAATCTATGTTATTATCTATGACGTATTTACTCATGTGTAACGGCAGTTTGTTCTTTCTCAAACTACTCTGTAGCATTTTAAGCTTATCCTGATAACGGGACCTGATGCTGAGTGAAAACAGTTAAGCAACAGGATTGAAGCCTCTGGTCTATCCACAAAGATTTTCTGCTAGGAAAATTGTCTTCACATGAAACAGCAAAACGAATATGATCTCTACAGTGAGGATACATCAACATCCATATAAAATGCCTTTTCAGCTGTGCAGCTTATAGCCCATGGGTAGTGGCAGTAAGGGCTGTACAACTTCTAACAATGCTAAGTATCTAGCTTCTTTATTTAGAAAAAAATGTCAAACCTTTTTACTCTAAGCCTTCATCTCTGGATTTGGTCAAACCGACATTAATATTGAAACAATTTAATTTCTTAAGGCACAAATCACACACAAGGACAGATCAGCATTAGAAGAGAGTTAGTTTTGCAATCTAAAACATCCAGAAATGTTTATGCCTTGAAAAGAAAAATTAACTTTCTGTCTTTCCAGCTTGTTTAAAGTAACTGTGAAGCCATAAACAGGAAAGCCAAACAAGAGACATGTACGCAAGTTCCAAAAAACCATGATGTTGAAGATCGTAGAAGGCAAACGACAAAACAAGATTTCCTCTCCACCCACACCATTTAGCACAGATGCTCTAGAAATCCCACAAACATGCTGTTTTTCTCTGATCGCATATAGAAGCTTTCTGACTTACCTAGCCTTTTTGCTGGTCTTGGGTTTTGGCGTGGTATTTTTTGCTTTCTTTTCCTTTGGCTCTTTAGGGATCTTAGGGACTTTGGGGGTCTTGGGTTCCTTCTTTTCCTTGGGTTCTTTAGGATCCTTCGGTTCTCTTTTTGCCTTGGGCTTTTTCTTTTTCTTCTTCTCTTCTTGGGAGCAATCCACTGAGTTTCTGCTTAGATTCTGGCTGTCAATTCCCCCAGGAAAGTCTTCCTTACCAAAACCTTTACTGGGACCTTCTGCAGCAATGTGATTGTTTTTCTTTTTCTTTTTCTTTTGCTGTGGCTGCGGCTCAATTGATGGCAGATAATCATCACTTTTCACTAGCTGGGTATTCGGCCCACTAACCTGAGTCATATCCGGCACTGGTTTCTCTAAAAAGGGTTCCGACGGAGAATGCTGAGAGAGACAAACAGAAATCAATTTGTAGATTGCAACCTTGATTTCTAAAACTTTGGTCTTTTGGAGCAAGAGGTTATAAAGGGAATAAACACTGAATCCAAACATTAATCTATTAGCTTATCTGAAATATTGTACAGTAAACCAGTAAAAACCAAAGCTTTCTGCAGTTAAAACACTAGCAAAAAGACCAGAAATTCTTCAGACAGCAAGGGTAAAATTGTTCTAAAGCTTGTGGAAGTATAGAAAATATTTAGGGTCTTCAACATCTACATGCAGAAGGAAAGCAATTGTTATTTCAGATATTTCAAAACAGCTGTCACTAAAATGAATAAGCTGTTAAAATAGTATATACTTGCACTGGAATTTTGTCCTCTGGGAAAAAAAAAAACCCACAACAAATGGTAAAGTTTGTTTCCAGACATGTCAAAGGAAAATAAAGTAAAAATAAAAGGCAATATTAATCAGAGCAATTTACATTGGTTCAGCTGTGACAGCAGGTATTTTGATCAGCACATGAAGGATTAAGCCACTTTAAAAGGTAATATACAGTTACTTTTTATGTCAAAGAGCCACAGTTCCCTACTTGTAATTGAAACAGATTTGTTCCTGCTACAGATTCGACAGAGAACTACCTTAAGTGTTTGTGAACCTGCAAAAGTGTTCTATTTCAAAGTCTGTATAATTTATCAGGTTTACATCAGTCCTAAAGTACAGGAAAACCTATGTATAATTACACAAATGCCGAGTGCCTGGACTAAACATATTGGATCTATTTGCAGTTATTTCCCTCTGAATGGTTCTGTTCTACACAAAGATCCGTGAGTCTGCAATGAAAAAGATGACTCTAGTATGACTTTGCAGCATATTAGAAATTCTAACCTGCTTCTGCACTGCCTGACCACACTTCTAAAATGCAGGTAGATGGTGCTTTTCAAGAAGAAAAGTAATAGCTTGACACCGCACTGATGCCTTTCTTGCAACTGCACATTCACTCAGACCATTTCCCCACCCTCTTTCTCTTGGTTTCTCCTCCTTTTCTCTTCCCTAAAAATTAAGTCAGCGTGATTCTAGGTGGAAGAGTCCTCCCATTAGCCGTGGCCATGGAAGTCTAGGCATTTGAGATGTTTGATCCATTGAACTGGGGAGAAGAAAGGTTTTTATCAATTTAGAATTTTACTTCCAGAAACAGCAGTGACTGTGTAACTGTCTGTAGTGTTATGCACATTTCTTTTTCAGTGCTTTTTATTCATACTGCACTTAGAAGAGGCAAACGTGCAAAGAAACTGCTACAAACCCAGTCCCTGGGCATAAGGAGAATTGATGGGCATATAGACATACTCTTTAGCCACCTGGATCTAAAAAACAATGCAGTTAAGGTACAGGAAATAAAGTTATTAATAAATCATTATATGAGAAAATTACGCACATTTATTTCCCCAAAGATATTAATCTAGTTTTCTAAATGTAAACAAAGTGATTCAGTGCAGTCCTAACTATTTTCAGCATTTCTTTACATTAGCAAAAAACTGCTGTGTCCTGAATACACTCACTCACTAAGAAGCTAGGCAAGGAGCATGGCTGTCATGAAGCAAAGACAGCTCTATTGCAGCTTGGGAGATGTTTGAGCACTGCAAACTAAACACTACAGGTCTTTATAGAAGAGCCTCCAGCACAAGAGGGAAGACATGAGTAACAGACTTAAGATCTGGGTCTACCTGGCTTAATTAAGAACTTCCAAGGTGACTTCTGATTGTTCCTGTCCTCCACCTGTTTATTAAGATTTTTTTAGGGCAACAGTTGCAGTGGAAACTCAGCTCTAAGGCAAACCTGATAAAACTATTGCATGAGCACCACACCCATCAGTCCCACCTCAAGGCAATTTCACGTTAGGCATCCTGAAGTATGAAACAACACCTCTTCTGAGAAAGTGTGTGGTCACCATAACACATATATCTTCATGCTGGGAAGCTCACAAAGATGGAATATCTATGTAGCAAACCATGATCCCAAGAAGTCAGCAGTGCCAGTGAGTTCTGCAGTCCAATTATATATTACATAAAATAGAGATACTTTAAAACCTTCTAATCAGTTTTGCATTTGGTTGACTGAATTGAATTGTCTCCTCAGATTTTTTTTGTGATACCAAACAAAATTATCTTCCTCTACACCTCAGACCATTATGTACTGGGGCTAATGCTTATTTTAAGTAGGAAAAGGATATGAACATTGCATAGGTCACCTGCAAGTACTTCTTATCCGTAGGTTTTCAGAGCAGTACTTTTAACTTCTATTTTCCCAATGTAGTCAATGTATTTCTATATTATCTGCCATTTCGTATCTTATGCATCTTACATTTTTCGTAGTCCTTGAATGCAAGTTTCATCAATGTCTTCACTGAACTGTTCACTGCAATACTCAGTTGTTTTTATTTTAAATACTGTTCACTTCCTGTGCCTAGCAGACAAGAAACCCAGTTTTTAAAAGCTGTAATTTGCAAAATTTGTATTGAACAAGTACCTTGTGGTTAGCACTATAGTATTGTTTGCCATATTGAGAGACCTTCACAATTGTTTACAGTTTATATATAGGGCACAACTTTCTAGAACAAATCAGAATTGGTAGTTTATTTTTCTTCCCCTTAAGAATATCAAAGAGCCAAGCCAAGAAATACTAAAACCCACAAGAAATCTGGTAATGCCATGTAAATTTAATTGTATGAAATTTTCAAGGTTGCACCTTTATTAGTGATACAACTGTGTCACTGGAATCAATATGCATGCTTGAGCATTCTCATTACCTTTTCAATATAATTTTAAAAAGTAATCCTCGGGGTTTTTTTTTTTGGCTGGTGATTTGTTTTCGAAGTCTGAACAACAACTTTTCAGCGCAGCCATAAGTAAAGTTGAATGTAAGGCAGACAACATTCCAAGTCTTCACAAGAGCAATGTCAGTCCTTCATGATTTGACATTTGTAGCTTTAAGGGAAGGTCTGGCCAGTAAGGAAAGCACTGAGAAGGGCAGCTATCGTTGCCACACTTCAGAAACTCAGTAACTCACCCTGGGAGATGGCATCCTATGAAAATTCAGATTCTTACTACCTCAAAAAGTTAATTCATAGGAGTCCTTCTCAGGCTCTAAAACAACTTAAGACTATACATTAGACTTAAACATTATGCCTGAAACAAATAATAAAAAAGCCTTGCTACCTTTTATTTACCATACAAAGTTACATGAATTACCAAGCATATAAATTAAAACACTATGTATTTGTTTTGTATCATCACAGCCCCCCAAACATTAAGCTATAAAAAGCCTACTCTGCCCTAATTAGGTTTTGGTTTTATTTCCTATCACTTGAAAATACGTTCTTTTTGTCACATGCCACTCCCTTTGCAGTTTGGCATACTTTATAATCCACTTACACGTGATCTTTTAAATAGTGGTTCTCTTTCAAAGAAATGGGTGCAATTAACTATTTTTCTAGGAAGTCTGTGCCTACGCTTTTGCAATATGCTAAAACAGTTTATCCGTAACTGACAACCCCACATTGCTCCCTAGTGAGAAGCTGTGTAGGAGCAGCACAAATCTAGCAAGGAGATTGGAAGCAGCTTGAAAGATACATTTTCTTACCCCAAAGCAGTTGTCTGCTCTTTCTTAAGGACAGAGAAAAGGAATAAGACTAGGCTTTCACTAGTAAACATTAGTTTAAGCCAACCATGGGCAATTATTTAAAATAGTTCTACTTCTTTAAATCTACAAAGGATTAATTCTAGTTACAGGGTCACAATTTCTAATGAAAGAACCCCATTTTCCATTTATGAAATTAGAAAAATATGTATATTACAATTTTTAACCAAACAATGGAAAAATTAATCCGAATACTTTAGAGAAATAGCTTCTCCTGCTGCTTTTAGTAACAACAAAGCAATAATTTAGTATGTTGGTACAGAATTTAATCTTCCACAGGAAAGAAACCAGTGAAGATTAAACACAAACAGCTATTAATCCTATTTGATATTGCAGCAGAATTATTTTTTTATTATCTGAAATAAGGTGAAAAAGGTGCTCAAAAATATTGGTGTGTTTACTAGACCCACATCTCTTTAAATCTTTTAAAGAAAAGCTGTTTTTGTAAACATTTAACAAAGAACAGATGGCCTGTTTTAATCATGCGAAAAAACCTGGAGCTCACATTAATACTCCTACTGCCGACTACTGTGGCTAGTCACCTCCCTAACCAGCAGCATGGTAGAGTCTTCACTAATACCATTTAATTTTACAGTGGACTTTTCCTCATCGATTCCCACTGCTTGACAGTTAATCAATGCTATTAACATGCAGTATCACAATGCAGGACACTCCTAAAGATTGCAATTTATTAGAGCAAAACACAGATTCTTTAGGAATCTTGAGGATTTAAAATAATTTGCAGCTCAACAGGTTACCCAGGATGGTAATATGCTTGTGCCAGCAATATCTAAGCAAATTAGAAATGAAAACACTATTTGAGAAATAGTTTATTGAATGTAAATATCTCACTTTTCTGGAATTAAAAATTATTTTTCCATTTCCAAACATATAACCAAGATTTGAAAAGTTAAAAGTTAAGCTGCCGGTGTTTCACAGCTGCTTACATGTTTAGAGCTAAGCCCAAAGCACAGATAGATGTCTCAAACCAGGCCTGTTACATAAAGTAGCAAGATGGACAGGATGTAGGATTAATCCAGTGAGGGTTAGTGGCAGGGAGGGAGGTTAAAAAGAAGAATCTTTCTGACGCTTGAACACGGATTGAACCACAATCAACTGACTTAAGCACTGAAAGTAGCTGAGTGTCTCTTCCCTAGCAGAGAAGCAACTTGAGCCAATATTGAGGTTTAAGAAGTATGAAGCAAGAGCAGCAAAGTATGCACCATGACTCAGCTAACTTAGTTAAATTTAAACATCAGCACTAAACAAATTTAAAAGTTCCTTTTTACCAGGACTACTTTCATTTCCCTCATGGATATTTCCAGACTGCCTGGTCTTTTCCATATTTTGAAAAAGATCTACTGTAGCCACATTTTATTTAAGTTTTCTTGGACGTTGGTTTCTTAACTAAGCTGTATAACAGCAGAGTAAGTGCCCAGTCAGTTCCCACTGGCTCCAAAATACAAATTTCTCCAATATGGTATCTATACAACAGATAATTCCATATTAGGCAAACCATTATTGAATATTGTCAACTGAAGCAACTGCAGTCCTGTTCAATTTTTATCACCTTTACTCTGGCAAAGTTAAAACAGCAATTTGTGACCAAAGAAAGTTCTTCTAAAACAAAGACAGGCTACAGTATTGCTTCTGGGAACAGCTCTATCTAGTGCTACAGAGACCACTCCTTTTGAATTTGTATCCTTCCTGATAGCACAGTCCCCAAGGTATTAAAAGACATCATAAGCAGAAATTGCTCCACCACTCTTCCTTTCAAAGTTAGTGAAAGGATTCACCATCCCTCTGGGTTTTTTAGAACAAACTGCTCATCTTGATTATCATCCAAACAACTAATTTTGAAAGTTTCTGCATCAAATCTCTCTATACATGACTTTATCCCTACAATCTCAACTTGGCCTGTTTTGGTGCTCCCTTGATCCAAAGCACGCTTCAGCTTTTCTAGACCAACATAAATAATTTTCAGACATCATCCACCTGCAAAGCTCACATATCAGTATAAACTGCAAAGTAAAGAGGAATCAACACCATCTCCAAAAATGCAACTAAATACCAGTAGCTACATTTAACAACAGTACAGCTGTAATTTTTTTTCCTGTAGTAGCTAAAGTCTAGAAACATTCTAAAGATTCTTTAGTATTCTTTCCAAAATCTGTTTCATCAACCATTTTCTGCCCCTTTATTGTGAATGATGATCCCCTTCCTCTTCTGTGAAACTACTGCCTTGAACTGAAGACATACATCTACATATATATATATACACACACACATATATATTTATTTTTTTTTTTACTTCATTATATGAAAATACTTAGTATTACCTTCAATATTTTGGGCTATATGACACTGTTTAGAAGCAACTGGTGTCTCAGTACTTCAGAAACTCCTCTAAAAATACTGCCGTTTGAAACTGACAACTTGCATTTATAAACTGACAAGTGTTAGCAGTGATCTCTGCAATAAAGGGAAAGGCATCACATCAGATGAGAACAAACAAGTCTACATTGCAAAGAGACTCCACAGGAATCTTGTAGCTCCCTACATCGCTTGCCGTACCTCCACGAAACACAGATGAAAATTTATGGGAAGCAAAAGTTCTAGTAATATCTTCTTAGCAAGACAATTAAAAATCACTTTGCATGAAAAATCTTCATGTTTTAGTTAAGTGCTTCTGCAGTATCATTTTATTTCTTAAGCAAGTCTTCCTGCTCTATTGCTACTATTTTTGAAAAACAGGTGTAATGATTAAAAGTTAAAACTTGCTGATCCAAAGTTTTCAGAAAAATTCTGAAACAAACCAAAGAGAATTCTGATGTCAACAGCATCCTAACAGTGGAGTAGAAGTAATTAAAACCAATCTTAAATGCCCTCAGACACCACTGCAGAAATACACTCATTGCCAATTTGGAGGTGCTGAAAACATCACCCAAGTACTCTTATGTAGAAGAACCTACTATTCAAAATACAGAGTTCTTAACTGAGCCTCAGCACAGCTACAGTATTAGAATGTTTTATTTTCTGGCCATGTACTCTACGAAGTAACACAGATGATGTGTTACAGAAGATGAATGACACTAATGTGACCACCCAAAAAGAAAACATCCAATTGCATTTTTTAGTAATCGTCTGTAGCAACACCATTTTGTCCTCACATAAAGTGAATGACATAACTGAGCTTGAGGCAGGGGAATAAGCACTCATGGTTTGTTCACAGCTCAAAACCAACTAACTTATCCCATAAGAGAGCACTTCTGGCTGCTGACCATCAATGAGAATCAATATCAGTGTTGATGAGACAACCTCTAACAACTGCCACCCCTATGATAATGAAGCATGTATACTCCAGATTAGCTTTCCACGTACAAAAGCGCAGTAGCTAACACACTGATTGTATGTAACTGCTAGTGCAATGATTCACAAGACAAACATTATTACTTTTTTGCTACAGATTACTCCGTAATATATACTGGTTTAGACAACAGTGTAGGATCACTCCTGATGGAAGCAGCGCAGGTCCTAAATATTACATACCAGTAGCCAGACTCTCCACTCTCCATCATCATATAGATTCGTCAAAGACTCAGGATTTTGGAAATTTTTACTAACTCTAGCTATAGAGACATATAGAAAGAGTGGAAAAATTGGGATATCATTATACCAACAAAAGCCATATTGCCATATTGCTCATCTTGACCACTTGTGCTTTTCCTCAAAGCCTGCGTTCCCTGCCCAGCCACAGTCAGAGGAAACCTCACTTCTGTGTACACTCCATTATCAAGCAGTAAACATGCCAGAAACATGCCAATATGAGTTTTACCAAAGAGGTTTTGCAGTTAATGCTGTGCAGTCTATACCACAAGTAGGGAAAATGGGAGGCAGACCAGCAAGGGTCCTACTGTAAAAGGGTTCAGAAGCACCTTTTTCTTAACACCTTCCTTTTGCCAAGTAGGTTCTGTATCTTAAATTGTCAGTGTTTTCTTCGTGAAGTTCCATCTGTGAAGTTATGCGCAAGCACAGCTATCAAGATACCCAGTGCTCAGAGAATTCCTTGGATTAATGAATATCCAGGAGGTTTTAACACCAGTCTTTTCCAACCCCCCTAAACAAAGGTGGTGGCTACAAGGCATCAGGGAATATAGGGAAGTCACTCAGTAAAATAAGAACATGTCAGATTAAATTGTTTCCAGAGGACCTAGTACTATACTTCAACTTCTCCAGGAAAGGGAAAATAGAGGAAACAACCAAAACAGTGATACTGAAACTGCTAGTATTAAATATATAAGCCTTATAAATACTAACCTAACATTAAAGCATATACACAGGCTGAGTTGTTGTTCTTGGGCTTTCTTCCATTCTCCCTGCAGCTCTACTATGAAAGTGAAGCAGATCCTCCAAAATACTAAAATGTGAACATTCTCCATTGTCTTGGGCATGTTTCACAGCCATGCTTTGAGGGCAGAGGGGAAGAGTACTGCCATGCACACGCAGCACCCCCCCTCTGCCAGCAGAATTCCTTCCACTCAGTTTCTGACTGTGCAATACGCACATCCTCTCTGGACGGTAACCCCTTCCTACATCACACTGTATTGCCATTGCCACAGGACATGACTCCTCGGTAGCAACTGTGATGTCCACTTAAAATTCTGTCCCCTACCCAAACAAAACAGTCCTGACTGACCTGGTGTATCAAGCACTTACAGCCTGCCCATAGTAACAAAAGTGATAAACATCCCCTAAAATTTTGGTGTTCTGTGAAAGACTTAAAATCACTCAGAAAACCATTTTAAGAGAAACCTTAATTAGCTTCCATCTACTTATATCAATACGTTTCTCAAATCTAAATCAGAGTAACACAGAGCAAACACCATCAGGTTTATGATGAAGGAGAAAAATCAAAGACCAGCATACTTGATGCAAACACTGCTTCTTCTGACAGCAAACAATAAAAAAAGTTTCATCTGTGCTTTCACTGCTGCAAGCAGCAGCAACAGCAAAAGCATTACATGCCACAACAGCAAAAGCATTTCTATTCTGGTACATTTTTCCCCTCACCCCTCGAACCCCCAGAAGAACTACAGGAAAATGTATTTAACAGGCTATATATGTAAATATTTAACCTGTAAGGTAATATTACATATATATGTATCTTACATATTTACTATGAAAAAAACAAAGTTTTAAATGTAAATTTAAAAGTGGCTCATTTTTATTTGCAAAATCTCTAATTAAGTATGCTGTATCTGAATTCAGATGAATTACACTTTATATACTTTACATTACATAAAGTTCACTTCAACCTAAGAAAGGGAGAACAAGAGAGAAGAAAAAAAGCAGTGGGTTTTTTTCCTACTAGATGAAGCTGGAGACTAGCAGGCCAGAAACTTTTATTTCTCCTGCCTGCTCTGCAATGCCTGAGGATCAAACAAATACAAGGCTTCAGAAATACCACCTGTTTGATGGACATCCTGTGAACCTCTGACTGCTGCTTTTAAGAACAATAAATGCTTTAGAACTTCAACAATTAATCAAAAGGATCAAACTGCAATAAAAAAGGCAAGAAACTGCACCAAGATCAGAGATAAGCACAGATGGGAGCAACATGGATCTAAGTGTGTATTACCGCAATCTATTTACCTGGCACTACTGGGTGTGTTTGGTGGTCTTTTTTACATCATGCCTGTGCTTGAAAGTCCTCAAACCCAGCTTTTCATACTTCATGTCCATGACTATGTGCCACAGTTGTGTACATGCACCATCATGTCCTTTCTTCTGTCTGGGCTTAGGTATCTTTCTACCAGCTACTGTAAGCCTGGTCATAGCCAGTTCTCTTGGCCTTCTTCTGGCAAGCCATGCACTGCTTTGCCATGCACACCTGCCATGCAGCAGCCTACTCCTTTTCTGAGGGCACTTCAGTGTAATGGTCTGCAACAAGTCTAGCCCACCTCCCAGGAAAGCCAGCACTCAGGAGGCAGGCTGGGGATCTCAGCTGCCTACCAAGCCCTCCCTCATAGAAATTAATTAAGTCAGCAACTGAAGGGCTTTACTTCATACATTCATCAAAAGTTTCAGTTACCTGCCATCAGATTCTAGACTTGCTAAACATGCGTGTTTAAGAAGCCTGCAAACATCAAAAAAGTATCAAACAATGGTTTATTATAAACATGCATCAGATTATGAGGATGGTAAAAAGAGGATGCAACTCACAGAGAGCCTTTACTAGGAACTTTATCACTTCTCCTATCTGCAAACCCTCATGAAAAAAGAGCAGGTTTTTTTCAAAGTTATAAATATATATCATGTTCTAATAGATCAAGAAAAGGGCACTGGCCTTAAATGCTTAACATTTCAACTGATGTGTCAAAAGACTTGAATCCTTGAGTTTTACTTCTGTCCCTAGAAAGGAAGACCCATTGAACTCCTGCAATACTTCCACAACACTATTCGTAAGTATTTTTATTAAATAATATAACATTCTAATTCCTTTCACTGTTTCCAGCAAGGTGTGTTTTTGTTGTTTTTTTTTAATTTCACCAGGATATCTTGCAGCTAGAGCATACCAGCTTAAGAAAAAATGAGCTTAAAGCATTAGAAGAAACACCAACAGCACAAATACTACACTTCAGTTTTAGTTTGGAGCTGACAAACTTTTAATTCATCAATATTTTATTTGGGTGACTTGTAACAGACCCCACTAGACAAATAATACAATACTGTCTTTTTTACCTTGCCATCTTCCCCCTGTGGAAAGTGAAGTTGTACTGTATCCAGAATAAAAGATATATTTTATTTTTTTTTATTCATTCCTTGAGCTAGTGCCATTTTTTAGCTAAAACTTGTACTCAGGACTTTTCTGCTACAAATTTTGAAAAACACGGAATTCTCCAATCGTGTGGATTGTAAAACTGTAAAAACACATAAGGCACCATCAAGGCAATGAAAGTTAAACCTAGTCTAAACCAACCTTTAATGTTATTGTTATTATCTTTAATCTTCAAAAGTTTGTGGCCTTATTCTGATCAATTTTGGTTTGACGTTCTAAATGTCGTTTCCATAGTTGCAAAGAAGTTTCACAACAGAAGAGAAAAAGAAACTCCAAAACTCAACCAACATTTTTATCTATTTTTGCTGTTGCTATTAAGTTGTGGTGACTTCTCTAATCCAATGTTAAACAATTCTTGTCCATCAGAAATTCAGAAGCTTTCTCCAGACACTGTCCAAATGAGTCACTCTCCAAGTGAAATAGTGAGCATGCAACATTGTCTTGGGAAAAGAGTATTTAAAGTTCACTGTAATCCTAAGAAAAACTATTAAAAATTACAAACATATTTTTTTAAATTATAGTCTAAATTTTTAAGTATTTCTTTCTTCATTTGCAAGTATTTGAATGTTGCGTCACGTATGAAACAATTTTCACCTCCTAGTATTTAACTTAGTATCTTTAACATACAAGCTGACTCCTCCCTTGTTACCTCCAGAATCACTGCCTCAGTCAGCATACAGGATGGATGAGACTCCTAGATTAAATCAGATCTGAATGACCAAGATACTATCTGGAAGAGAAGATTCATGTTACCTTGAAACCTTAAGTACAGAAAAGGGAAGCACTGCAAGGAACCTGTGATGAAAGCAGTGAACGTCAGACAAGATAATTTATTGTCCTTTTTTCCACCAGTCTCAAGTCACTGTAGTTTTTGGGGATTTTTTCCCAGGAGCAGCTTTGAGGTGTTTTGTGTTTTTGTTTTGTTTTGTTTTTTTCTTGTACATTACATACACATTTATTTCTAACATGGACCTCCAGCAAAGGACTTGTCATGAACCCCCTTCTTGAGAAGTGTTCAACCTTGACTGTAAAAGAGTATATATTTGGGTAACTGGCTTCAGAACTAGAGCAATACACCCAGCATAACATAAACTAAGAAGCTCTCAAATCCCATGTCTATCACTTTGGCCTCAAGCGATTCACTGTCCCTTTGTCCTGGTTCCTCATGTACAAAATAGAGAAGACACATTGTAGGAGACTTTAGAAGACAAATGGGGGTTGTTGAAAGTTTTCTGTGTTATGACTAAAATCACCATTACAAAAGATAATTTAGCTATTCTTTACCCAGATATGACGAGAGACAGTGTTTAAGAGTCAGTCTGTTTCATGAGATTCAGTGATATTCAAGATTCATTTTACTAGATAACATGTTGCAGCAAATAAACTATCAGGCCATACCTCAAATAATAAAAACAGATTAATTAAACAGCTATTTATATCACAGAAGATGTTCTGCAAGTAGAAGAAAGGGAACAGAGAAAACATGGTTGCATACACAGATTATCTCCTATTTCATAGGCACAAGAAACTTGTAGCAACAGTCCTACTTCAGATCTGAACTTCCTATACTTCCTTAATTTACTATAATTCTTTACACACAATCACTTAAAATATGTGTATTACATTACATGGCTTAACACTTTCAATAACTTGGTTGTTTCTTGGTACTTACTTTGAACAGACAAACTATAAATAAACATAACAACCCAAGACTTCTTGTCAACTTCTTGCCTCCTTACAAACAAGGCAGGCTCTGCAGATGGCAATGAACAATTACAGTTTTCTGGATGTCCTCATCACACCCCTCTTTCAGAGGCATTCATGCTTACAGAAATATAAATACTTAAACGCTGTACGGTGTCACATATTGAGTATGAGGAGAGACGACAAAAGAATTAAAAGCTACTTTTTTTCCCTTATATACACCTTCATTTACAAACATATATATCTATGTATTAAAACATTTAACTTCCAAAGTGTTTTTTAAATTTTCACTACTGATATCAGATCCCCTTTCCAATCTACAGCTGCTTCCATGTTCACTTTCCAATATGTCAAAAAGAAACCCCCCCAAAAAACTCCAAAACCCTGCAATAGGAAAAAATAATCAAGCAGGTCCTTCCTTGGTTACATACTGGGAACTTGATGTTTTCCATCCTGTCACACATAGAAGATACCCAGTCCTCAGGTACCTGGTCTATCCCTAAATAAAAAAGGAAAATAGCTTGAAAATATATTGACTTGTGAGATGGTTTTCTTACATGTTGTTTTAGATACACTCCTAAATAGCTATAGAAAAGCAGTAATTCTGGAAGAGTCTCTCTGATTAACCAGCCTTTAAACATCTATAGTTGATCAGCTCATGGAAATCAGAGTGCAAAAGGTACAATATATCTTCAGCAGTCATGCATTTTACACCAACGATACAATTTTATGAGAGAAAAACTACTAAAGATTTAATGGTGCCAATTAAAGAAGCCAAGAGTTTGCATGGCTCAATGGCTGAGTCATAGACCTTTTGCCTATAATAGGTTCCATTATAGCCCCAAGCTCAAGTTGTGGGAAGAGGACTGCAGATGAGTAAGAGGAATTAGTATTTTTCAATGCTATTACAAAGGAAGGTGTCCTTTTAGCATTAAACAGCTGCTACTGTAGCAACAGTAGTGCAGCTTGTACTTACTCAGAATCCTGGTTTTAAATGAGAGGCTCAGAAATTTGTGGACACCTCACAACTTCAAAACACTACCATAAAAATTAAGCCTATCAGTGTAATGCCCTCAAAAATTAAACTAGCATTTCATACTTGATTTCCAGACTTGAAATACTTCAGTAGTTGTGCTATATTATTAACCCTGATTTGTGGTATTCATTTATCTTCACATTTTAAAAACAGGTAAGATGAAGTACCAACTAATCTAGTCTTCAGCTACACAATCATACGATGTCTCTAAGTGACTGACCTGGTATACAATAAGGAAAAGAAAATTAAAATGTTGAAGTGCCTCTCAAGATGGCTCCCAGGAAACCCAGCAAAGTATTTGTGCCATAGTACAGTATTGTAAACAATTCTTATCATCTACATTAACAACAGTTAGACCTCAGACATAGGTACGGATTATCTTGAAGGAGAAGTCTAAATTTGACTTACTTCAGATCTATTATTATTTATTAAAACATTTGTAAATCCTCACACAGGAAATAAAAATTAAGGATGGATGAAACTGACACCAGAGCAAAGCTGGTATAAAACCAATTTAGGACAGAAAGTCAAATGACTGTTCCAACATTCAGAGTGATCTGAGTAAGAATTTTTAAAAAGGCATATTGGAAGCAAAAGCCAAGTGATCTTTAAATTGACGTTTGCTAAGGTTACGAAAAGTAGTTCATAAGATGATACATTTGACAGCTGGAGGCTCAACTCAATGGCCCAAACAATCTTTACAAGTACTTTGCTACTAATGACTGGTAACAGTAAAAATCAACAGCAAAATCTTGTTCAGATTAAAAAAATGAATGTATTTTAACAAACGTGATTTGGACTATGACAAACACTGAACATATTAGTTCAGAAATTAATTAAATATGCTTAGAACCACCATTTATGTTTCATTTTCTAGGGGAAGGGAATCTCTGACAAGTAGACTAACAGGGTTGGTAAGACAAGCTTCTGGTTGCAGAAATTTTACCTTCAAGCCCCAAAAAAGGGGTTTGTTACCCAAAAAGCTTTTATAATCACACTGGCCAAGATAGTAAAAAAAACCCTTTAAGTATTACCTCTTTTATAGGTCTTACTTAACTTACATCCTAAATCCTCACAGCTATGACTGTGATTGCTTAGATACCTTAAGGAAAACACCTGTGATGTCAAATGTTTAGAATACCTGCCTTTGACTGGAAATTGTCTTCTTTCATACAATGACTGTCATACAAAATGCAACAGTGCTGTTTAAAACAGAAATGGTTACTTTTTAAAAAAAAGATGCCACAGTCCTAGTGTCCTGTTGCAATAGCTTTTCAACTGCCTGGTTTGGACAATTCTCCCAAGGAAATGAAGTAGTGTTTTGTTGGGGTTTTTTTTAGATATCATAAATGACAGAGATTTGAGAAAAGTAGAAGTGAGTAATTTAAGACATAACTGGTTAGACATTGTTCGTTCACACAATTATAATCACTGATGTAGTTGTAAGGAGTGGGTTAGTGCACAAGATGCTAGCATCCAATCACTGGGCATGTGTCTTAACTTGCAACAGGAATATTCTAACTAAAAAGGTTCCTGAGAGAATTTAATTTCTTTCTAATTTGCTGGAAAACGTGTTCTTCCTCAAAAGCTTCCTACACAGAACATCCATGACACAAGAGAGCTGAATCAACAAGGAAAAATGAAGGTAGAACAAATTCTTCCCTCAACAGGAACTACTTCCATAGAAATTACCCCAGAGCTCCCATACCAGAAGTACCCCATCTGCTTTGACAGCTCTGCAGTAAACAATACATAAACAATCTAAACCCCTTCCTCACTTCCCCACTCATTGAGGAAAGTAGGTAGTTTACAGAAGTGCTTTGGTTTGGGTTAAGTTTGTACAAGTTGGTATAGAGACATTTAAAAGAGATGGAGAAGAGCAAGAGTTCTCTTTTACACCTACATCAGACTTAAGTACTTAATCACCAAAAGAGCAAGACAACCTGCAGATCACACTTTAATTACTTGCAGCCCAAATTTCTTGCATAATATATATTTTACCTACAATGTTTTGTTTGCTTTAGTTATGAATAAAAACATCTATTCCTTCAGCATTTACAACTTAGAGAACATGCTCCTGTGTTAAAGGAAAATACACTGATCAAGATGTCAATAATTCTAAGTTTGTGACTTGCAAAAAAATAAATTTATGGTCTAGGACTGAAGTAAGGTTGGTATTTTCATGTTCACAGCTAATATTCCTTTTACATATTAGTCTTCACAGTTCTGCATGAGAATTTTTGCTACTTCAATTAGACATAGTATAAGTTCTTTATATGCAGAAAGTTAGGTTTCTGAAGATGCAGTAGTTATTTTGGACATACTAAAAGAAAAAACAGAAGACTGCACCCAAAGGCTTTTTGCCATTTTGAGGACATGCAGAAAAATGCACAAAAGTAAACCTGACATCCAAGAAAGCATGCAGGAGTTGAGTGCCAAGTGGTGTTAACTCTTGTCAAGAGAGGGCTCTTAGGCAGGCAGCTCCCAGAGCATCAGGCAGTGGGAGCAGGAGCAAGAGCCTGCCCAGGGTGGCAGAGGCAGAAGAGGAAGGATGTTTGTGGCCGCCTGCGCAACCCCGGCGTGTTACCCAGCTGCACATTTCCACCCTGTGAAATGGAAACACTGATCAGGTTTGCCTGCCCTGCCCGCATATTCCCACTGACTCAAATTACTCAAAGGTTCTCTCATGAAAGAAGTTAACAGACATGGATGGTATATATCATAGGCTAAAGCTATCTTTTTCTAGTTGGCTTACTAATACCAACCTGTCAAACAACTCAGGTAACTATGGCTTTATGCTGTCACTTTTCTGCTATAAGTTTTGCAGTGCCACATAAGAGCTCCCTTCTAATCCAAAGGCAAATACATTTTAAGTTGTCCTGGTTTTGGCTGGAATAAAGTGAATTTTCTTCCTAGTACCTGGTATAGTGCTGTGTTCTGGATTTAAGATGAGAATAATGTTGATAACACACTGATGTTTTAGTTGTTGCTAAGCAGTGTTTATACTAAGTCAAGGACTTTTCAGCTTCTCATAATTCCCTGCCAGTGGAAGCTGGGAGTGCACACAGCAAGGACAGCTGACCCAAGGGAGCCAAAGGAGTATTCCATACCATACAACATCAAGCTTAGTACATAAAATGAGGGAAGTTGGCCAGGGGACATCACTGCTTGGGGGCTGGATGGGCATTGATCAGTGAGTAGGGAGAAACAGTATTGTGTATCACTTGCTTTGTATATTCTATTATTACACCTTCCTTTTCTGTATTATTAAACTATCTTTATTGCAACCCACAGCCTTTTTTCTTTTTTTTCTTTTTTTTTTCCAATTCTCTCCCTCCTCCCAGTGGAGCATGCAAGCAGCTCTGTGGTGCTTAACTGCTGGCAGGGGTTAAACCACAAAAGTATACATTCTCTGCAGTCTTTCCATGTTCCTTCCAAGAAAGGTGGCACTGTACAATCCATTACTTCCAGGTAAGGTGAGGATACACCATCTCAATCAGCCAATACAGAACTCACTGTTCCCCCCTGAAGAGATGAAGAGATCACAGAATCATAGAATGGTTTGGGTTGGAAGGGACCTTTGAAGGTCATCTAGTCCAACACCCTCTGCAATGAGCAGGGACCATCTTCAACCATACCAGGCTGATCAAAAACCTGCCCAACCGGATCTTGAATGCTTCCAGGGATGGGACATCTACCACCTCTGTGGGCAACCTGTTCTGGTGTTTCACCACCCTCATCACAAAGAAATTTCTTCCTTATATCTAGTCTAAATCTACCCTCTTTCAGCTTAAAACCATTATCCCTTATCCTATTGCAACAGACCCGCCTAAAAAGCCTGCCCCCATCTTTCTTTCAACGCCCTTTAAGTACTGAAAGGCTGCAATAAGGTCTTCCCAGAGCCTTCTTTTCTCTAGGCTGAATAACGCAAATTCTCTCAGTCTGCCCTCATAGCAGAGCTATTCCATCCCTCTGATCATCTTCTTCATGGCACTCCTCTGGACCCATTGCAACAGCTCCATGTCTTTCCTGTGCTGAGGACCCCAGAGTTGGACACAGTACTCCAGGTGGGGTCTCACAAGAGTGCAATAGAGAGGGAGAATCACCTCCCTTAACCTGCTGACCACGCACTTCTTTTGATGCAGCTCAATATACGGTTAGCTTCTGGGCTGTAAGCACACACTGACAGATCATGCCCAGCTTTTCACCCACCAGTACCCCCAGGTCCTTTTCCCCAGGGCTGCTCTCAATTCCTTCAAGCTGTATTGACACTGGGGGCTACTGCACTTGGCCCTGTTGAACTTCATGAGGTTCACATAGACCCACTTCTCAAGCTTGTCCAGGTCCCTCTGAATGGCATTCCATCTCTCACAAGTGCCAACAGCACCACTTTGCTTGGTGTCATCTGCAAACTTGCTGGAGGTGTACTCAATCCCATCATGTGCGTTACTGAAGACATTAAACAGTACTAGTCCTAATACATGGGACACAGGGTGTCTACATTTTACACTGAGACTGTAACTGCTGTCTGTTCACACACCAGCCTGAGTAGATCCCATCTGAAAGTGAGGTTTACGTTACAACGCAGAACTCTGCTCTGTCATTTTTTTTTCTCCTTTTTTAAAAATCTATAAGCCTCTAGTAGTGACAATGTCATTCCCTTAAAAAACTTCACATACCCATACTGTTGCTTAGCATGTAAACCTGCTCTCCATGATCACCTTTCCCAGGCCACTTCGAAGCACTCTGCAGGGGACTTCAGAGTCATACAGACCACAGGTTGAAACTACTGACTCAAAGAATCCTTAATGGATACACATGAGATATGAAACCAAAAGAGAGCGTCAGTCACCATCAGTATTTTTCTCTTGGGGTAGAAAGACAGCAGTTCTCCAACTAGCCTTACCACTGCAGTATTTTATTAACTTCAGCATAACAAAGTGGGACTCAAATCAGAGTTGTTAAAAAGCCTTTGATGTTACATGTGCTGCTCAAGACCCATTTAAGTCAGAGTCTGAGATACTCCTCAAGCTCTAGTTCTTTAGGTCACAGCAACAAATGAAAAAAGCCTTGGAATATGTTGTCTGATCAGTATTTTTCACATGCCACAGGCGGGCCTTTTCCCAACTCCTCTGTTAAGTGAACTAAATTAATAATTAAATCAGAAAATGGCATTAGAACTGGAGAGAAGGGAAGAAAGGAAAAACCTAACCAAAACCATCACATTTCCTTTTTTGTGGACAATCACCTAATTTAACCGATTGAGATAACTATTCATTATAATGCCTATATCATACTTTAGTTCTCCAACCAGTTTAACATTGTTCTATGAAACATTAAATACCTTAATATTTGGTGCAGATATCTGTAGTATCTTAGCTCCAGTCGTTCTTTACACAACCTATAGTGAAATGTAAAAATTCCTATGCGCATGTTTCTACAGCAATTTCAGGTTTAAGTTCTGTTTTATATTTTCATATTGTACTATGACCAGCAAGCTGTGTCTAAAGCGACCCTTTATAACTAAGTTAGCCCTCAACTGTCAGTAATAGTTTCTGAGTTACATTTCTCAGTGTTGCTGTAAAGTGCAGCAGGGAACTGCAGGAACTGCTCTGCCATCCCCTGCTCGCCACTGCTGCAGCACACACCTAGCAGCAATACTGGCAATACAAACATGAAACACTGTTAACAAGCAACGTGTGTCAGAGCAAGAATTCCCTGAATCCCTGTCTAGTGCCTTAGTTACATAACCATCTCATTGTCAACAAGTTTTCCTAAAATATTTCAAAGAGGATAACAGAGAGTAAGACTGAAAAACTAAGCAGTCTTCCAATATCATAGGCATTCTTCCCTATTTCCACAGCTGATGCTGTTTACCCCAGTAAACATTTACAACAGCCTGTTAATAAACTGACAGAGATACAAACAACAGTCACAAAGCCCCATTTTTAGACTAGCTTTAATGACTATGTATTCCATATACAGTTTTACAAGTAAACTCTGAGGTCAACCTTTTAAGGTGAGGTGTCACTTTATACTCAAATACACACTCTATATTATAAGTTTCCTACTATATTTAGCACCAATTGGCTGGTACAGAAAGATTTCTTCCAAAAATAAAATAAAGTACTTCATATCATTCAGCGCTCACGTGTAAGGAAAATTACAGTATTATCACAGTTATCAAGAGTCTTGCAGGGCCAAAAAAGATACGAAGTACCAGCGTGCAAGTGGATGGAGGGCCATCTGGAGAGAAAGGAGATGTAAAAGGAGAGTGGAAAAAAGAGAGTTCAAATTGACTACTAGATATTAGAAAGTTTGTTATGAAGTTTCTTATGAGTGCTCTCTCTCTTTTCTTACAGGAAGACTACATCCAAAAAACTACAGAAGTATTAGCCTCTCAGTTACTGTGGTCATTATATTCTTTTGCTTGTGGGAATTACATAGACATAGTAAAATACAACTTAATTGGCACAATTAAAATTTCTTTTTTTATTCAGTTGATTATTCAGTTTAACAAAGTCTACTGTCAGTGGGTGTAAATTTCCTTCAGAAACTCCCGTGTCACATACGAAAATTTTCTCTCTGATCAAAATAACAAGAGTTCATGTATTTAAAACAAAATGTAGAAAGCGAAAGATCAAACTTACTTAAGTTTTTGGGACTTCCCTGCAACATGTCATAACTATATAGCAAAGATACACCTGGTACTATGTACTGAAGAAAAAGTGTTTCACTCTTAAAAGACAAATGCTTTCAACTTGCCAAAATTAAAAAGTCAGTAATATTCTCCAGAAATAAATATTTCTTGATGTTTAACTTCTATAGCAGCAACCCATGCAATATAAACCCACTCCCACAAATTCTTACTTCAATGCATGTTCAGTGTTAATACCCGAGCTGCTGTCTCCTCAACTTTGCTATAACAATAGAACAGCTGAGGAGTACAGGAAAGTTGTATCCAGACCCTTGGTACTGATTTAGGAATGAAAAGGTGATGGAACAACAAAAACAAAGGAACAAAGATTCCTTCCAACGCAACAGTGGAAGATGAGAGAGAGAGAGATCCATTTGTTTTCTTCCACATCTTGTATAACTGCACTACTCTCAGAATAACCTCTCCAACCACCACATTCTGACACAAAAAGGGGGATTTCCTGCTTTGAACTTTTACGCTGGTCATCTCCATCTTCTTGAGATGCACTCTTAAGCAAAAGGAATAGTGAAAGGAATGACAAGGAGAGCAAGGAGATGGCATGCTTCAGAGTAACAGATACCCCAGTAAGAATCCTAATCTGGAGTTTTATTAATTTGGATTTTGAATAAGTAGCAATCTTTATGCTCACCATCTGTATGTTGTTCATAAAAAGGGGCAAAACTATTACCTTACCCAGTTAACTGAGAAAATTCTAACTAAATAGGTGGTATATTAATGTCAGTAAAATCAGAAAGAATGTTCATTACAAAGTTTATAAATCAAACCCACACTCAGATCACTAAGTCATCCTATCTCTCAGTTCTGTTTCCTCATAAAGGTGACTAAGAAATTAATGAGTTTTATTTCTAACTTTTCATGCTTTTAAACAATTCTCTATGTTGACTAAAAAAAACAACAAAAAACAAACAACCAAAAAACCCAAACATTCAGTGCTCAAGGAAAACAATTCATTGACAGATATCGGAGGCATCTTCCCTCATTTCAAAGCACATGATCCATATACAGTAAGATTGTGGCAAGATCTCTCTGCCAGAAAGGGGATGTTCTTTTATCTCTTCGGCAACAAAATAGCTGCAAATACTTCAGCTGGGAGAGGAAAAAAGTCCTTTTAAAAAAATAAAACACACCTCTGAAATAAAATCAGTCATTTATTTGTATTTGTGTGAAAAAAGGAACAAAAGGTGAGAGTTTAAAAAAAATGGGAGAAGTTGGAATGTGACCTATTTGTCAGTAATTCAATAAAACAAAACAAAGTTTTGACTTCTAACAGAAATTTGAGGGAGGACTTAAGGGCTAGTTACTGAGGACAAGTGCTACAGATACTTGCTGTGTTAGGGTATTAAAGGGCCTGAGAGCTCACTGCCAGAGGAAGAGGCAATCCCCATCTTCTCCAACCAAGCATTCCCACTCCCACACCACCAGCTTGGCTAATAGCCTTGTGCTTGCAACTGAAGAGATGTAGGAATACGACCAGGCCAGAACTGAGCTGGCCAGATAAGCAAGTTCACCAAATGATCAGGCATGCTGATGGTAGGAAGGACCTAAGGTTCTGTATCCCAGACCTCATCTACCTTTATTTGCATTGACTTTTGTTTTGGTTTTTTTTTTTAAGCACATAAGATATTGATAGTTTGAGTTCACACAGCTATTCTGGGAAGCTATCAGCATACTCTCCACCCAGAGAAGGGCAAGAGACAGCATGGTGACACAAAGGTGCACCCTGAAGCAGTGTGCAGAACATCAACAGGCACCACAGTGCCCAATGGCTACCTCAGTCCAGGGCTCAAGAGGCAGGTGACTCAGAGAGCTGGTGCAAGAGAGGTGGGGTGACTCGCTGAACTTCTCTGTCCCCTTTAATACAGATGTTGCTCAGTTCCTCTCTGTTCCTACTGCTCAGCTTTGCTCCATCAGCTCAGCCTTTCTCTGTCTCCTCCCTGATCACCTCCTCCTGCCCACACTTCCTACTCCTACCAGCTCATGAGAAACTGCTTCACCATCTTTAAGCCACACCTGCAAAATCTGGAACATTTCAAAGTGAGATTTATAGAAACAGATGCTTTAATCACGGTGAAAAATTCAAGGGTGTTAATCTCACTCCTTAGCTACCAAACGTTACAAATCTGTTGACAACAGAAGGTACCAAATATTTATAGATTGCATCTCTAAAGAAAAAACAAACAAACAGGCCATTGTTCCCAAAATACATTACCACCTGTATCATATATTTATATATCTCCATAGAATTAAAAGAAAATTGATACCTAGAAAGGAAAAGTCTCAAAGGAGAATGAAGAACGGACAGAATGGGTATTATGTCCATGCCAATACATCGTTCAGGTGAGATAGTCCCTTATTAAAAATACTATTCCAGTATCTGAGTTTCCCAACTGTTTGGTCATCAGTACCTTCCATTATAGTTCAAATCTGAAAATTCAGAAATGAAAAGCACTGGCTCATTGAACAAAGGGAGAAAACAATCTCTACAAATAAAAGTTAAAAATCGAACTTCAAAGTGACAGCATCCCATCTTAGTGGGAAATGAGACATTTAGTCAAATTCCACGTGAAAGAGCAGGATGGAACACCAGAAGGAGGAAACAAAAAAACATAGGAAATTAGTTTGCTTGCAACTTGTTCCTTACTAAGACTGCCAGTGTATTTAAAGAAATAAAAAAATAAATGTAAATAAAATAACTAAATCACACATCTCTTCTCTCATTTACTCCAGTTTTCCATCCTTTTAAGTTTTGTAGGCTGCTAGTGATACAGACACGAGGGGTTTTATTAGGCTATCAGTTTTCAGTCATGAAAAAGGCTTCTCAAACAAGATTTAAATTCCTTCAAATAAATATCAAATAGGAGAATGTGTTCAGCCATGGGAAAATAAGATGATTGCTAAATCCCACTGGAAGTGACCATCACCAGATAAGAATACTGAAGTACCAAAGAGCAGCATAAGTTTTAATGTATTTAAAGAAAAAGCACATTTAGGTCACCAACATATCACAGAAACTCTCAGCACATTCATGCTGAAGAACAAGTCTGGTAAGTCTTAAGCCTACAAAATCAGTATGCTGATGTAGACTTGTGTTTATATGATAACGATGCAAACTGGCTTTACTCAAAACTCCAGAGCAGGTAATTTACTGGCACAAATTATTTTCATCACAGTCAAATCATGGCACCTGAGGGGAGAAGTGTTCTTGAAGTTACTTGTGCCCCCTCAACAATAAAAAAGACCCCAAAAATCCACAGCAAAACCACCTCAAAAAAAGAAGTCTTTGACCCAAAGGCCTAATTCACTGCAGAATCACTGCAACACATTTACAGAAGTACATATACCCTTCTCTAGGGTGAGGAAGAAATAAAACCTTTGCATCCATTAATATTAACTGTTAGACTGGAATGCATCGAAGGACTTTTAGAACATGAACTTCAGTTGGACAAAGTTTTTTATATGAATAATATATCCTTTGAGAAACCTGCTCATGAACTATCTCATGGATTGATCGATCAGGTTATCAGCAAAAGAAACTTCTACTTCACAGAAGTGAAATAACTTCAATACCTTTAACCACAGGTAGCTTCAATGCTCTACTTTTATCTGGAAAAATATAGTTAATCACACTGCGTACATTGCTCAAATACAGGAGTTCTTCAATAACTCAACAAAATACAGAAGCCTGTGAATTTTTAAGAAAAATTTACTATTATCAGCTTTTACTTTTAGATTAATATAGTGGCTTTTCTTCTCAGCATGACTTTCATCATTATATGCAACTGCTGATATGGCCTAGGTTTTTTACATATTTTTTACATAAATGCACACACGCGCGCTATCTCTATATAAAAATAATATACAAATGTAATCAATAAAGCTTGAATACTGTTGGGTTTTTTTAGTCCATTTAGTCTAGCACCTTCAACAATCTTGCCAACATACACTAGTTTGCTGGTCTGTGAACACTTGAAAAGGGAAACCAGAATTTCTAGGGGCAGCCATGAGATTTTGCTGAACATGCAACACACACAGTACCCCCCCCAAAGACCAGCTAGCAGTCACGTGAAATAGCCTCTGTAGAGGCTACAGAAAGTACACAGTAGTATTCGTTTAAAAAAAAATAAATTAAAAATTAGTTGTTCTGCTTATTGACAGGAAATAAATCAAAAAACTAAATGCTCAAGATATGAAAAAGCTAAGAGTTCTCTGGAGCTGTAGGACATTGCTTGTGGATATTAATCTATGGAAAAAATCCTAACCATCTGAAAACATGTAATTTCTTACTAAATAAAATTATAGGAGATGCAATGAAAGATAGTGGTTATGCAAAGACAGAAAGCAGATAAGTAAGAATTCAGTCTCCCATTACTCATTGACATTAAAACTATTAAATGC
The DNA here is from genome assembly GCF_000747805.2 of Chaetura pelagica. NCBI lineage: Eukaryota > Metazoa > Chordata > Aves > Apodiformes > Apodidae > Chaetura > Chaetura pelagica. The sequence continues at coordinate 1,446,247 of NW_009952893.1, read as the reverse complement.
CCAGGAGAAAGTCAACTCCATTTTAGAGTGCCAGCAGTAACTGACTTAACACGCACTCTCTGCTGGGTTAGAATACTGTGTCAGAACACTCCAGCTAATAGTAGTTTTCATTAATATCCCTCTCCATTCAGGTATATCCAAGCTTAAATTAAACTGAGGCAGCAACACAGGGTTTAAAAATGCAGGGAGGGCCTTTGACAGGGGTGACCCAGCTGGTGACTCAGCAGGACTTTCCCTGCCTCCCCCCCTGCGAGGGGGGGCAGGAAATTTCAAAAGGATGTGTTCATACCAAACACAGCTATGAGTTATGATTTAAAGCAAAGTCATATGCCCACATATGGTGAGGCCAGCAGAATAAACCTGGTGGTGAACCGGTAAAACACACAAAATGAATTCCTTCTCCACAACAACCTGGGCACCACAACTGAGTATCATATTCCAGTCAGTTCCCACCATCAAGATCTACCATTAGCTGACAATGGAGGCTGTATCATAATTATTTGTTAACCAAGTATTCCTATGTTTGACTATAAATAATGTAGAACACATTTGTGGAATATGATAAATGAACAGGACTTGAAACTCCAGCCCACACAGTAGCTATGGGCAAATAAGCTATGTCTAACAACACACCCAGAATAGCTTATTCTTGGCAGAGAAAAGTACTACACTCACTCTATCACTAAAAAAACTATCAGAAAATAATAATACATAAGAGCAACTGCACAGCATCAGCCCTCCAAAGGCCTGACAACCTGCCTCTGAAAGTCTGTGGAAGAGTAAAAGAACTGAACACACACACACAGTAGATGTACCCCAATAAAAAACACACAGTCACTTCTTATTTATGGCACATATTTGCTGAGCCAAATGTGGTGCCATCAGGTTTATCAAATGATGATGCATTTTTCTGTACAACATCTCAGAGATCAGCTTTTTAATGTGCAGTTCTGAGCTCACCACCTGATAATTTAATGAATCATAGACTGGCTTGAGTTGGAAGGGACCTTAAAAGATCACCTACTTCCAGCCCTAAAAGAATTCAAGGAGAAAAAAAAACAAACAAGTGACAAACAACCTTTGTTTCACATTCACCTTTTCCATACACCCACATCACTCACAATTTCAGAAGCTTTCACCATCTCTCTCCTTCCCTTCCCCACTACATCACCCCTTTCTGCACTTTCTCAAGCACTACTGTATTTTCTGAGGTCTGAGGAAGGGGCCCAGAGCTGCAAGGCACTTGCCACATCAGCACACCATGCATCATGTGGCACCATGATAATCTTCATTTTGCTCTCTGCTACTTCTGTAACAATTCATACAGTTTTACTTCTTCGACCATCAGAGCACATTTTCAGATAGCCATCTAATACCAAGATCCTGTTCCTAAGGAGAGGTTTTTGCCTGCCACTTCACTGTCCAGGCACCATAGAATCACAAAATGATTTTGGTTAGAAAAGACGATCATCCAGGCCAACTGCTAACCTAACACTGCCAACTCCACCACTAAACCATATCCATAAGTACCACATCTATGCCCCATGCTATGTCTCCAGGAAGGTATTTAAACCACTCAACCACTACCCTGGGCAGTCTGTTCCAGTGCTTGATAACCCTTTCAGTGAAGAAATTTTTCCTAATATCCAATCTAGACCTCCCCTGGCCATGCTTTAACTCACACAGTCTACAACTAAGCGACTGACATACCTGTTCTATTTCTAACTGTTCAGTTTCATTATTTTTAGGCTCTTCATCACATCTGAACTTGGCACTCAGCTTTTAATGCGTAAACAGCAGCAGCAAACTTTGCCATCTGACTTTTCACTCTTTTCCAGATCACTTTTGGAGAGTGCAATCTCGCAAGCCCAACCCAGATGCCTCCCCTGTGAAAACAATCAAGGTACTCCGAGCCTCTTGTGGAGAACGTCGGCTCCAACACCTCTGCTTTACACCTCGGCCGATTACCCAGTCGCAGCAGAACCTGCCTCCTCACCCCATGGCCAACAGGCTCTTCCAAAAGCCTTTGGTGAAGAACATTTCAAAGGGGAGGCTTAAAAAAAAAAACGAAGCACAGACTGAATGTCCCAGTGCTATGGTGGTTCTTTGGAATCTATCAAACTCCACTGAAGCCATGAACTCGCTGCTAACAAGGTCCTAATAACCATGTCTAGTTTTCAGCTATTAATTTGAACCAGCTGAATTGTCAATCACCAGCTCTATCTCCCAGCCAAAATAATTTGCAGTTTTGCACGCAAAAAAGAAATAAACCCTAGAATCGACACGGCAATTTCTTTCAAGTTAAAAGCAAAAGAACTTCACTCTCCTTCCAACATATCTAAAAACAAAACAGTAATTTGGTTAACCACAAGTATTACAGCCTTCCCATGATAAGGCTAGCTTCAAATCACTGAAAAATAATTACCAAGATGGCTTCTGTTGATTTAAAAGTACAGTGATTTCCATTTCACTGACTACATTAATTTTGTTGGTTCATTTTATACAAATAAAAACAAACCAGTCATTTAAATAACTGTTCTCCAGTGAACAGTTTTTTGCCAACTGACATGAAGGGAAAACCATGACACAGACAGGAGAGCTACAAATTCTCTGCTCTGTCTTGAGAGCAGGGGTTTCACACATCTGCATTTTTCCCCAGAGGGTGGGGAGGAGATGAGCTTTCCTTGAGTTGAACAACACTTATTTCATCCAGTTTTCAGGGGAGAAATGCCTGCCTGTCAAGAGTTTCATTACTACAGTCAGGTCTCAAACTAATTACTTAATGGGAAAGTATGTTAACAATAACTTTTACCAACTAAAAACTTAACAGAAGTAGGATAACAGACAAGTTACTTGGCTAGCTACAACTGTGTGAATTACTGATTTTAATCAAATAACTTGAGTTATCATGTGGTTTTCCTCTAATTATTTTGTTTCAGCACTTACCTTTTCAAGCTATTCATCTACAGTTCAGAATTTTGTAATAGGTTGCATAGCTCATTTAAGGGCTGAACTGCCTGCATTTTACCCTCTTCAGTGATTAAAGGGAAACTAATGTCCTAGCAACATTTAACAAGCCTGTCCATTCTACAAGAAAAACCACCTCCCAAACCATCTCTTGCTGCCAAAAAGAGGTTTAACTTGATGAAAACAAGGAACTAAGGCTGGTGAAAAACACCACAGCTTTAGGGCATAGTTGAATTCCAGTCTTCCCTTCCCACACCCCCACCATTACTGGTTGTAAGAGATCCTACTGGCACTGGCTTTTGTTCCTTTACTGTCTTACAAGTCTTACATTACCATTTCTACAATTTTGTTTCACGGTTTTTCTGCCAGACATCAGCCCTCCTCTTCAGGGTAAAAACCGCATCTTCTGCTTCTTCTACTGATCATCAGTCTTTCTTCAGTCATTTGTGTGCTGTCATTAGTCCCCTTCGAATTACCTGCTCATTCTCTTGGGCATTTTTGTATACAAATGAGTTTTCTCATTTTTCACCCTGCCTATCCATACAGTTGATAACACAAGATACACTGTCAAAAGCTGGTCTCTGAAAAAGAAATATACAACTCCATGTGTAAACAAGAACTGTACTTTGGGTTTTCCAAACAAAGCTTGTGCATCAAGGCAAGGGAAGTGGAAGGGCAAACACAGGTACAAAATTTCACACCAATTTTGAAGGTGCCAGGGAAGAGAGAGAGGGTTTTGAAGATATTTTTCTTCTTCTTCAAGAGGAAAGCTTCCTTTTCCCTCTCAGAGGGACAGTGAGTATCCTTCCCCTTGCCCAGCCTAGTCCCCAGACTCCCTCTCAGGGTCTCCCCACCCTATGGCACCTCCAGCACTTCCCCCTCCTCACTTCCACAGGGAATGTGGAAGCCTCTCCCAGCTGCTGAGCTGCTCCATCTACCACTCCTTGTCAGCTGCCTCTCTGCAGCAGATACATCTGATTCCCAGACCCACCTCACGCTGTGCGAAGCAGCTAACAGAAGCAGCCGGCAGGCAGCAGTGGAGGGGACTGCTGAGCAGCTGCTTTCCGCAGAGGCCTGGGATGCTGGCTAGGACAGCTGTTTTTATGATTTATTAAGCTTATTGTAGCATCGTATCATTATGACTGCATTCCAGCAATTGTCTCCAAATATTTATGTGGAGAGCTACTCAGCATTAATTACTGACTGGTTTTAAAAATAAAATTAAACCACTGATATCTTGACCACCTATTCATTCAGTACCAAGACCTCATGACGATGACTCACAGAGCCAGAGGCAAGCGATGGCAAACACAAGGATCCCAAAAGGCACTTTTTCAGCTCAAGCTTAACACACTAGTGAGTAGTCGAACCTGCTAAGCTACAGAGGATCAAGATCTTTTACTGTTTCTAGCTTTTAATTGAAAAATTACGTGGAAGTAATACATTTTAATTTAAACCCAACAGATAAAGAGACTCAGTAAAATAACACTTCTGTCCTATTTAAGATTTCATTTAATCCTCAGAAAATTTTATTTCAGACTATGATTCACATCTGCTGTCTTCTCCTTGCATCAGCTGTTGCCCCACCACTTCTCAGTCGCATTACCTAGTGCTGAAGAAGTTCATCCTGGAGATGTCTTCAAATGTGAAAGTTTCAGCTTTAACTTTAAACCTCAAAACATTCCCTTAGGATTTAAAGAAAACCCTTGGTCTGGCCAAAACAAACGCATTATTAACACATACTTATTTCTCCAAGTTGCAAATACAAAAATTAATAGGTTAAATGACAATTCTCACACATGCTTTCCATTTTTCCCTTTTCAAAGGAATCAATAGCGAGAAAAAACAGGTATTCAGCTTGTCCTGCTGCTGTACCATATTTTAGTTTATTCATAATGTCATCCTGTAAAAATTACTGTGAGGACAACAGAGAGCTACCTGAACCTCATTTTACCTTCAGCTGTGCACCAAAAAAGCCACATAACCAGTAGCAAACAGGGGAACCAAACAGGAGCAACCATTTTGAAGCCACAGATCTTTTGTACCCTGGAACGCATCAACAGCAATTTAAAATGTTTTGTACTTATTGGAAAGAGCTTACCTGAAGGACAGGCACTTTTTGTGGTGTGTTTTGTGGTGACTGGTGAAGCTGTGCCCAAGGCTGATGATGAGGATGTGGGGGTGGTGAAGACTGATGATGTATCCCTGGATGAGGCTGCATGGGAGGACAGGTTGGCATTTGCTGTTGAAAAGACTGCTGTTGACTAGGAAGCTGCTGGCCAGATATTAGTCGCTCTTGTATTGCTTGTGGATCTGCAAGGCCAACACCTGGACAACCATTTGGTCTCATGTGCCCACCCATCTCCCGCGGTGTTGAAGACATACCCATAAACGGACGATTCTGCTGCATGTTTCTGGGGCCCATATTCCTTTGTCCAATTCCCATGGCACCAGGGGGCTGGTGTGACGGCTGAGGATGGGGTATATTTGGATAACTGCCAACTTCCATGGGTATTCCAGCACTACCAGGTCTAACCTGTGGAGGAGGTGTACCTGCTGGATTACTCATTGCTTTCATAGGTGACATGGGAGGTGGAGAGGCATAAGTTCCCTGAGGCTGTGAAGGGTGCATAGTTTGAGCATTCATTTGGTTAAGTGAGCCACTAGGGTGGATGGGTTGCTGGTGCATTAGTCCTTGACCACTGTTTGATGGAAATCCGACAGCATTTGGGTATCTTGGTACAGACTGATTCATTGGAGTGTTATTTGTAAGGCCTAAATTCTGATTCATCCCTGTATTATTAACTAATCCCTGATTAAGGTTACTGTAAGGATATCGAGAATACTGCCCTGAGTTGTTTATAGTAGGTGAGGGTACCGTCTGGCTCCGAGAACTAAAATTAAGTGTTTGCGGCCTAACAGCACCCTGCTGGGGAGGATTAGGGGAGAATCTGGGACTGTGGGCTACTGATTCTCCATGGAGAGCAGCAGGGGGATGGTGATGAAATTGCTGGACTGAGTGTCGCAAAGAAGGTGCCATACTGGGATTCTGCTGGGGCACGTGAGACAAGTGGCCAGGTCCTGAGGTGGCAATGAAAGGGTTTCCCTGATTGAGGCCTTCCTGGCCTTGAGAAAACTGGTTCATCCTCTGCTGTTGCGGCTGCCCATGCTGTTGCATTGAAAAATCACCGCGAGCCATGTAGTTTCCCATCTGCTGCATGTGCTGAGGGTGGCCCTGCCCAGGGGGTCCGGAGGGTGCCTGTGGCGGCTGTGTTGGTTGTGGTTGCTGCTGCTGCTGCTGCTGCTGGTATGGTGCTCTTATCTGGTCCGGCACTTGAACTGCCCGTGGTCCCCACATGGAGCCACTGTCTACGAAGGGTTGCCCGTGTCTTTCGCTCTGCATGCTGGGATAGACTCCCATCTGACCACCAGAACCACTGCCATGAGGAACCTGAGGAACTGGAGGGTTGTGATACTGTGAATGAGGAGATGCTATACCATTCCCAGGGGCATTGCTTATCATTCTGTTCGGCTGATCCATCAGGTGCATTTTCTGCTGTTCGTATTGATTATAGTGATCAAAATGGGTCAACTTGGCTTGATTTTGATTTGCAGGGGGATGATGAAGAGATGACTGTAAAGAGGGAAATCCTTGATCCATGGGCATTTGCTGGCCCATAGGATTTACTGTATTTTCAGGATATCCACATTCTCCAAGACCTTCCAACCCTTCACTGAAAATATTCCCATCTTCTCCAAACAGACTCATCATTCCTGGATCTGCCATCTTTCTTCAGCACACAGCTCCTCAGAGCTACAACTAGAATGCTAGTCTGTGCTTCACCTCGGAGAGGTGTTTTGTCCTCAAAGCCTTTAATCCTCAACTAATCTCCTTCATGTCATTCCATATTTCCTTAATTCTTTTGGACCATGCAGTGTCAGGCAAAGTCTGGTTACTGCTCCTAGAAAAAGAGGGGGAAGGGGGAAAGAGAGAAAGATATTGAAATAAGTAACATCAGGCAATATAAAGAAAACATGCTTGACTGTTTTTTAGACAATGCTTGCTAGTTTCAGCCCCTGAAATACATCTTAAAAATCTATTTCACTTTATGAAGGATTCATTATCAGAAGCTTTATTATGATAGAGAGTTAGGCAGCAAGGAAAACACTAGCCTTAACCTTAAATTAATCCATTCACTACACTTCCTAGTGCTCCTTTCTTGGTTGGAACAGAACAAAAGAACACAACATGCAGCAGCAGCAGCTGCCACAGCAGGTAGGCAGATGTATGAATATAGCCAAGCAGCCCATCTGCCGAACTAAAGCCCTGAAAACGCTCTAGTTACCAACAGCATGTCCTTAACCTTATTCCCTTGAGCTGAGCTGCGTAATCAGATGAGCAAGCAGAAGCACCGAGTCCTACGATAGACTCAAGTTAGTTAAACAGACAACAGGCTTTTCCCCAACGCACTGAGAGCTGACCCTCTAGAACTTACCAAACACCAAGATTTAATATTTAAGAAGAAGAAAAAAAAATGCTTTTAAATCACACAATTTATCCTAATTTAATGAAGTTGTAAACTTGAGACATGATACTTCTCCCCCTTTAAACAAAACAATATGCTCTATTTGTGTAAGAAAATTAAATTTAAAAGTTTAGTTCTACAATAGAGTAGATTTCTCAATCCATACCCTAATTTCTCTCATTATGATAATGGAGGAACACTCTCATTGCAGTTCATTATTCCTCTTCAGGCAATCGTGCTCCTAACTGCAACTACAGCACTTTAGAAGGCCACACTGAAGTTTTGTTCTCTCCAGAACTACAAGCTCAAAAACTCATTCAGGAGAATTAATAACGGCAAAATAATTTAAATAATTAAATGCTAAACTAACAAGGTACACACTTGGACTCCAGGAAAAAAAAAAGCAACACACATTAACAGCACATTCAGAAAAGTTCCCGTTTAGGTTGTTCACAGGGAAAACTTGCATATTCTGAAATGTCTCCCTGTCTTCTCTCCACAACAACTTGAGAGATATTACTTGCTTCTGTTTATTATAAGCAACACTAGTCTACTGCTGTCTTTCATTCATAGTATCAGAATTTTAAATGCTGTGGCTTGTGTGTCAAAATAAACTTCAAGACGATAATCAAGGAAGCCCATTCCACAGAGCAACTAAAGCCAACTATTTCTGTATATTTGCCATAAATTAGTAGTGGCTGTACTTGCTGATACCAACTTGCCCTTAATCAGTGACCAAAGAAAAGATGATTTACATGTGTATACTTTCAGACCTCACGTTTTCTTTCAGAGGAGGGATGCTTTCAGTCACTTCGGATGGAAAATGCCAGGCCAGACTATTTTAACTGAAGGCAATTTGTCCCAGACAAGTTTTAGGGAGAAAATATCAGCACATTTATTGAACTGCTTGTAGCCATTGTCAAGAGGACCTTCTACAGCATGAAGCAGAGGGCAAGAGGAAAAACACAAGCATTTATCACTCCTCTTAAAATAGCATTTGAATGTCACCTTTAAAGCCACACTCTTAAATCTCTTTAGTGCTCGGCTGGGATATTAACACTGATATTTCTAAATCACTTGAGGGCAAAATCCTATGAGCCATCTTCATATATCTATTTCTTTTGATTTCATTTTCTTCAGGAGCTACCTGTAATATTTACCATCTCAGTAAGTTTACTAAAGAACCTTGTAAGGATTTTCCAACAATGAGGTGAGAAGGAGCCTCCTTCCCCAAAACAAGCTTTCCGTATTAAGACTGCTCCAGAGCAGACCATTCTGTCATGGTGAAGATCCCTCCAGTAACTTAAGATTGCTTGAGCACTTCTGACACTGCTGCTTCTGTTGATGCACACAACTGGCAAAGCTGGACATCAGTACATACTGAGAGTCTCCATCTAACAGAACAGTCTCTTTGCTTGGAAATGCTGACAGGCACAGTGCACAGACTACCTCCCAATCACTCATGTAATCTGTGCAATACAAAATTTGAGCCAAGTAGAGGATCTCACCCACCAGCCAACCTATTTACAGCCACAGAATTGTGAAGAAGTACAAAAGTTCACTCATTTGTTGTATTAATCACGCCTACTATAAAACATTTTTTAATAAGGGTATGTATGCTCTACTCTCCTGAAGCACTAATGAAACTTTGCAATAGAAATAACCGAAATCTACATAAGAGGATTTCTCACTTTGCCGTATCTTATAGACAAGCTAACAGAGCATCCCCAGAAATAGGGTTGCAAGCATCAAGCATACATTTCAATCATACTGCTTAATTTACTGTTTTTCAACTGCCAGGCCTCCAATAAAATTCAGACCAGAGTCAGCCACCCGTAACAGTCAGCACTGGCTAAGAGTAGTTAGAACCTGCTACCATACCCAGAAAATCAAACTGAAATAGGGAAGGGTTTTGTTTAATTAAACACACCTTATTTCTGCCCAGCTGACTTGATCCCATTTTGCAGTTTTGGCCTAGAGACTGTCCCTTACAATGAAGGAGACCTGCTGTGGAACCTAGCACACAAATGGCTTCCTGAAAACATACTCTTGCAAAACAGAAGTAACCTCTATTTTTTATGATGCTGTTTGCACACAAATAAACCCATCCTCCAAACTATGAGTGGAAATGCTGTTTGCCACTATTATTTTAGTTTTGTATTTCTATCTGAAGTATGAATTGGTTTAATATTTGAGCTGTTGATGCTAAAGCTAATGGATTTGAAACACAGAATGAAAATGTGTCTGTGAGGATATCTCAAAATTGTACTATCTCTTCATATTTAAGTTTAGCTTTAAATGTAATGACCACAGTCCTTTACAGTCAAGTTTTGCTCTTGCCAAACCTTTTCCTACTTCCCTAAGTAAAAGTCACACCTCTACTGCAATATATGGCTAACAGCCCATGTTAAAGAATGACAGACAGCTACAGGCTGATCAAAATAAATTAACCAATGTTTTGCAAACAGTCAAAACTGGAACTACCTAATAAGCTACCTTCTATGCTATCAGGATAGATGTCTTCTAGTCAGTTAAGTCAGTTATGACCGTCATGGTCTCATTTTAAGTTGCAATCCTTTCTTTGCTTCTTTCACTACAAGCAATGTGTTTTCTCTGCCTAAATCCTCAAGGCTCATAAAAAAACCCAACAAAACAAACAAAAACAACCAACCAACAAAGGCCCCACGGAAAGGTAGAACTTGCATCAAGCAACAATTCTAGCTAAAATATTCGCTAATCCCCATTGTTATCTTCCCCATAAAAGCAGATCATGATAAACTCAGCTTAAAGGTGGTTGGTTTTGTTGGGGTTTTTTTTAATAGTTTAAAAATATGAGTTTGTGCATCATCAACTCCACTACATCATAAAATTAAAACTAAAAGACATTCATGAAGTAATGACTTCTTTCCAGGTACAAAGGATAGAGTATCTGAGCTCTTAGAAAGGCAGATTGCTGAATAAAACTATGAATATATGAAGAAGACAGTAAACTTTAAAAAAAAATTCTTATACAAACCATACAGATTCTGCTATATGATTCTACACCTATTCTGTTCCTGAACATGAAACACTGCACCAACAAGACTGAACTAAAAAGAGTCAACAAATATATTTCCTTAAGACTGCCTAGATAACTTATTTCTCTCCAAAGCAATGGTACTACCCGAAATACCAGGACACAGTCAATTGCTTAACAACCCTGTTGTCTAAACAGACAAAGCTTACATTTACTCAAGACTGCAACATTCCAGTCCTCAACAGCTAGATCTCAAATTTAAGTAGTAGTTAACCATTGCTCAACTTAATATTTCAGAGCTACATGGACTCGGTAGCCTTGGGCAACTTCCCACTTCTATGAGTGGAACTAAATTTGCTGCTGCATACACATAACCTGATTTAGGGCTGCAAACACTAAAACCTGAACTTCATTAGTCTTGCTCCCAAAGCAGCAGATCCAGGCAGTCAAGACCAGGAAGCAGCAAGGGTAGCACACAAATGCACATGCCCTCCCCACAGGGCCATCCTCACATTGTGCTGTTCAGAACTTTTTGTAAACAAACAGGTTCCTCAATTCAGTTATTGATCCTTCTATACAAGAAGTTTAACAGCATTTCTTGATGGCCATTCAGAAAGTAAAAGGAATAAAAAGAACATGAGAAGACAGCTAATAATGACTGCTTCAAGTTTTAAAGTGAGATGTGTCATACAGGGTTGGTATTTTTATAACTATCAGTTGGTATCACAGAAAAACAAATACTTTACAGACAGAAACAAAACAGTTCCTCATATAATGAAACCATGCACCTACAACACAACACAGCAAACCCTGCAAATACCATACTGTTTTGAAGAACTAGGCTAAAAAACCTCTCATGGTAAAAAACAAAGCCATGACAAAGGTCATTTTGAGCGTAGAGCCTCAAAATGTAGGATTAAATATTAGGCTACCAAATCTGCATTTAAGCATTGCGTATTTAAACTGCTTTTCAAAATTGCTAAGTCCTTTCTGGTTGTTAAGGGTAGTAATTCAGGCATTTGCCACATGGAAGTAGTGACACAAATGGCAGCAATTGAAAGTCACGTTATTCCTCTAAACTTTGTTCATTAAATAAAACATTCACCAAAACCTTCATAATCACAGATAACACCCTGACAACTTCAGAGAAGTCATGCCAAGACATTCAAATTGGGGAAGACGGCTGATGAGACTTCTACCTTTCAGCTCCTCCATGTCCTGAGCAAATAGCACTGCCAATGCCAGGACAGTTATGCAAGTGGCTAACCGTGTCCGTGGGAAGCATGCCTAGCCTCCTGCATGTTTAATGCTTAGTTCTCATTGCTGTCACAAACAACCCTTCATGCATGATGCTTTCTTCCCGTGTACAGATCAGCCTAAATAGAAGAGCAGATCTGTTAAGTGACTGCAATGTCATTTCCGGCTGTAACTTCCAAAGAAAACTGGTTATTGAATGCCTAGACACACTTTTTTTTTTTCTTTCTATAGAATGCTTTCCTAGTACACACTTCACGCATTACAGCTGTGTTAAAAATTAAGTCTGTATACTTTTGTATTAGATCAAAGGATACCAGGAATCTCATCCACCCCCCTGACCCGGGAAAGGGAGACAAGACTTAGAAGGATGAAAAGAATGACCTCATGCACTTCAGGAAAAGTCTGCCTTCAGTGGGAAGAGTCAGCAAATATGGTATAAACATTTCTGAAAAGTTTAATTTCACATCTATCTTAGTAAAATTCAGTTATTCTTCACAAAAACACGCCTGCAAAAATATGCAGTGGCAAATTTAAGACAGCCAGTATCTTGTTAGACTACGAACTGGGGAGGGGGGTGAGTTGAATACCTCACATGTCCTTTCTCAAAAGTCAGTCTTTGCATATGTGCAGTCAGCAAAACACTGTGAATGCTATCCAGCAACATCGTTTGGGCAAGAAATGCCTGAAATTTTAAGTTTCCCATACAACAGCTAAGCAGAAGCCAGACCACATTTCATTGCCTTAATGCATGATGTACTTTGGCAAAGAACAGGCTTTTACAGAGGCAACTGAGGGCACAACAGCCTTCGAATATTTGGCAGCTTGTTGCTGTCAAGCAGCTGATGCAGGAATGACCAGCTAGAGTTCAGCCTGTGCCACACATTTGGAAACAATATCCTACGTCATTCAAGTTCACAGGAGCTCTGATACTAGACCACAACAGCACCACGTAGGAGCACTCTGATGCAAGCCCACCGAGCCTCGCGGTTACGCCACACGCTCCTGTTGCAAGGAACTTCTGCGTTTGCCCCACCAGTTGGGTTGCAAACTCCTTTTCTAACAGAGCTGTTAATTTTAAGTCACCACCCATTAACAATAAGAAATCTCAGTTTCTTTTCTGCTCTGTCCAGAAGGGGAAGGCTTACAGCCATTTATCAGAAAGAGGTACTGGGAGATTTTTTATTTTTTTTAATGAGATAACCAGAGGAATTAAAAGGAAAAAAAAAATGTTTTTATACTTTACATTTAAATACATTACAAGCATGAGGTGGGAGAAGCATGGACCAGCCTAAGCCAGAAACACTTTGCTTTTGTTATGTAGTCTGGAATTTTAAGAGGCCTTTTTTGGTCATACGACCACCCTCTCTGCCAACTTAAGTTTAAAATACAGATACGAGGAGGACGAAGAAGAGGAGGAGGTTTATCTAAAAATAGCGCTAGATAAGTAAAAGAAACAATTGCAGTCACAAAAGTACCTCAGGAATACTTTTAAAAATATTTGATAGTGGTTTTATCTTGCAAATAACTCTGCAAAGGGGAACAGTCACACATTTAAGGCAACGCCACGAGAGGTTTGAGCGCACGGGCAGCCCCTGTAGCCGCTACCATTTTGGGCCCGGCGGGGACGGGGGGGTTGCCAGCCCCCCTCATTCC
>NW_009952893.1:1427984-1432491 GCF_000747805.2 Chaetura pelagica | reverse complement strand
TTGGCGCGCGGGGGCCCCCTGTTTACCCGCTCCCATTTTGGGCCCGGCGGGACAGGGAGCTTTGCCAGCCCCTGTGCTCCCACCACCAGCTCATCCAGCCGATGGAATTTCGGTGCCGATGGGCCGGGAAGGTTTCTCGGGGGCGGCCCGAGAGGACACAAAGCCCAGGCCGGGGCGGTGGGGAGGTGGTGTCAGGGAGAAGGCTTATATGGTTGCCATCAGTCACCCAAGAGATCCCCCAGCAATTACACCCTCTGACAAAGCTGCCACCCAGCCGGGCCTGGGGCCCGACAAACACCCCTGCGAGGGACGGCTCTGGGGAAGGGCCCTGCTTTTTGCGCGCCCACCGCAGTCAGTCGTCACTGATTAACCCACTGATCTGGCAATTTCCTACATTCTTTTGCATTTAAAAAGGATCTGAGAGGCCGGTTCTTCTCCCCATTCTCATTCCGGGGGGGAGCGGGGAGGCCGCGGCCCAGTCAGGCCCCTCTCCCGCCTCCTCCCCCCCCAGCCCAGGCCAGCAGCTGAAAATAATTTATCCGTTGGCCGCGCCGGGCTCCCGGCACATGCGATTGGGAGAGAAACGCATCCATCACGGATAAACTTGAGCACAAAGACAGGCCCGAGTGTCACAGGATGCAGAGGGGCAGAGGTCGGCGGGAGGGCCGGGCGCGCATGGCGGCCTCGGGCGGGCCCGGGAGCGAACAAAGCCGCGCACGGCCCAACTCACGGGGAAAACAACAATAATAATAATTAATAATAATAAAAATAAACCCCCAAACCAGCACGTTGTAAACAGCAAAATAACAGGCGAGGTGGCGAAGCTCAAAGTCAAGCAGGGCCTTTTGCTGGAAGTAGCTGGCGGTGTTTACACACAGAAAGCTGGGAATTGTAAAAATTCATGAGGTGGATACTCAAATGTTTCCCAGGGTTTCTGAACATGTGATTTTCACTAATTTTTTTTTTATTATTATTATTTTTTTAATCGCGGGCAGGTTTTAAGACTTAATCGTCTCCCAAAAGGCTATTTCCAGCTATAGAATTATGAGCGCTTTAAAGTAGCCAGACCCTATGTTTTACTTTACCTGTTACAAGGCCAATACAATCATGTTTCATTCATAGTTTATGAAGTCTGAAAAACCACTTGATGAAATTACAGTCTACCGATACCACACATGGTATATTTTGTCCACGTATATTCTATAATCATTTCAATTTATGACTTGTACTTAAGAGTCATTTTCCTGTACATGTGTTCTTCATAAATACTGGTAGATCACAGTCTGTGCTTGTACAGGAACCACATATCCACACTCATTTCTCTGAAGATAAATACACCTTATACATCCAAAGTGAAAAGCCAGAGTTTTCACAGAACTAAAGAGAACATATTTCAGGATTGTGGAACAAAATGGTAGTTCTCCCTTACGCTCTCGACATGTGACAAGATGAATCAACCTACATCTCAATGTAAGTCCTCACTCAACTTCCACTATTGATCATATTTTTTGCCCAGTACGCTTAAGCATCCTGTCTTGAACCTTTAAGCAAAGAAAAAAAATATTACATTATGAAAGGATTACAAATTATATTTGTTTTTAGAAAAAAAATATTCAGTTTTTAAATAAAGTATTCCAAATGAAGTCACATGATCTATTGGATTTCACATCTTAACTTTATCTTAGAAAAAAAGACCTGTAGCACCAGCCTAATTATGTATTTTATCATATGCAATAGACTATACATTAAAAGTTTTAAATTATTTCACTAATTTAAATTCCAATGTAAAGAAAAAGGGTAGGGGACAGAGGAGTGTGGAGGAAGATAATACCATGCAGAAGATGGAATCAATAGATTTCGGGAACCTTAATTTACTGCCTCAATCATTACATAGGACCGATAATGTCCTGCAGAATATGGGGGACAGCTGAGACACAGGACAGGCAGCAAAAAGGCCTTCCATAACTACTTTTTATTGGACTACTTAAATTTTAGGTTTTTGCTTGTTTAACAAAGTTAAGATACTACTCTTGAATATCCTACTGTTATTATGAAGGATATACCAAAAAAGGATGTTTATTCTTGGCCTTTTCAATGGAAGTAGGTTCCTTCATGGAAAAAAAATGAAGCACGATTATTTTATTTTTTATAACATAATGTCTAGCTTACAGTTATCATCAGTGGTTATTCAGACTGCAACATGACATAATGACTATAAGAGTTGTTTGCTGCAATGGAGAATGCCAAAGGAAGGAGTTCGGAGCTCTCCACAGCTCCCACCATATAAGACTAAGATATGTAAAAGTAAACAAACTCCTAAGTTCAAGTTCACTTAGATAGGAAAGGATGCCTACATAGTATAAGCAATGGTGCCAAAAGTTATAAATTGGAATGGGGGCACAGGAGTGCCATGCTCATCATGCAAGGTGTGCAGTTTGGCTTTTCTTTCCAGGCAGGACTGAGCTGGAATGGTTTTCCTATATAACAGCAGGGAGATTCAAAAAGAAGAGAAAGAAGTTTTCTGTGCAAAACTTTTGTGGGCCTCCAGTTTCTTCTTTGAAAAGAAGATAACTAACTGGGATGGTTTTTTAAGTGTGTTGCTTAATGGGTACATACTTCTAAAATTACTCCAATGTGGTTATGTTCAAACAAACAAACATCTTCCAGGGAAACGTTTGTGATCTAAAGTTTTAAAACTATGCAGTCTCATTCCCCTTCTCACCAAGATCTTGGAATAACTTGGAAGTCGCTTGCAAGTCAAAGATCATTACTGACCCAGAACCCACAGACACAGTCACTCAAGCTATTGCAAGCAGTAGAAGCAGCTGACATTCCTCTACCACGAAATCTTCTATGCCCAACAGGAAAGCTCTTGAGCTACCTTCAATTCTCCAGACACTTTTCAGACATTGATGATGAACACAGAACACAGTGCTGCATTCATGGATAAGATGTGAAGGGCAACTTTGACTCATCTGAAAACAAACTTTGAAACTGGTTCCATTTCACGGTAGGTAGCTCCCCTTTCAAAACGCAGGGCAATACTTAATTTTATCATAGAAAGCACTATCTTCACTGTTCCTAATGATTCACGTTCCATTTAAATTTACCTTTCAAACATTTCAGTTTTGTTGCAGTGTCCACAGAGAACTAAAAGTTTCCCAGTAATTTTAAACAAACCAACACACAAAATCAAAAATAAGTGTTCCCACACTGCTGTCCCCTCAGCAAAAAAAAAACAGTATTTTTTTTCTACTCACTAGAAACCCATAAGTCTAAAATTTAGTGTAGAGGTTTTTTTGTGTTTTGTTTGCTGGCTAAGTAGAAAAAGCAAGCAAATGCGAGGATAAAGCAGGCTGACTAAAAGATTAGAGTAGTATTTTACAAGTGTAAAAGATAGGAAGGTTTATTTTATAGAATCACAGAATGGTTTGGGTTGGAAGGACCTTTAAAGATCATCTACAGTTTAGAAGAGTTTATACTGCAAACTTGGTTGGACTAGCAGTTGCTTTATTCTGTGTTTGTAAATACCTGAAAAACTGAAAGTCTGACCTATAAAATGGCTCATAAAAAAGTAACAAGCAAAACCACTTCAATAGCCAAGATCTCAGAACAACAGAATTCAGGACTCTCAATCAAGGTATTACACAGACTGCTACCATACAAATTTGTGTTTCCAGCCAAGTTTAGAGCTATTTCACTTTTTATTTGAAGTCTGGTTGTCAGAACAAGACCTACCAGAGCTACTGTTTTATCTAAGCTACAGTGCAACACAGAAACACTACTAGGAAAATCTTTCTGTCAAGGGTCAGAAACCTGCTAGTCAAAGGTAAATAAACTCCAACAGCTAAAAACGTACTCTTTTGCTTACAAAGGAGAGAGATATTGGATAAGTTACAAAGAACTTGTAAGTTCCAGCACTAAACATTTCCACGTTTTACTTTACCTCTACAAAAAGGCTCATTCACAATACAACAGCCATTAAAAGAGCAGAAGCATTAACTCTTACACTGTTTTACTTAAAAAGCAAACAGTAAATAGCATTATTAGAGCATCCTTAGCATATTAAGAACTATGCTGATGGCCTGTCCCATCAATACAGTACATAGGTGAGGAAAAAACATGGATGAGACTCTCCTTCAGATCAATTGATTTAGGAGTCACAGGAATTAGTGGCAGGTTAAATGCTTATGCTGTATAAGCAAATATTATTTAGACCTACAGCTGAGACTATGGTAACTGTCTCATTAATGATGGTTGCAAGGCAATAAATCTAGCTGCTTGCCCCCATCCCTAAGTTATATATACTACATAAAACTAGTTATGAAAGTAAAAGGACTTAAAAGTACTTGAAAGGGATGATGAACTGCCTGCTGCCACTAATTAAACCCCCACAATGAGCTTTCCTCATCAGCTTTTTACAGTACCTTTTAAATTACCGTATCGAACCACAAAGCATCATCCAAAAATCCGGAACAGGTAAGATCGTGATTCACTCTTCCCTACA
>NW_009952893.1:1399053-1427961 GCF_000747805.2 Chaetura pelagica | reverse complement strand
TGTTTTCAAGAAGTGATCTCAGAATCTTGTTTTGAAAGAAAAGCAAGATGGCAGATCACCTTGAAAAAATGTGTTACATCCTGAATTGAGACTGTAGCTTCAAGCAAAGCAAGCGGTGAAATGTCCCACCTCAGTAACCACTCAGTAACCAGTGTCCCTTGGACACTTCACACCACTGTGCCAAGCATGGACAAGGAGTCACTGAGGAAAAAAAATTGTATTTGAGAAGCTTTGGTGTCTTACCACTCTAATACACATGAAGACTTAGCTTGATAGACTGATCTTCTACCACTTGACCCTTGTAAAACTGTTAGGGAGGTCTTTTGTTTTCATTTCCCTAAAGCCCAGGTCTTCACGTCTCAGTTTAATGGATGCTAATGGAAGGACTTAACACCAACTGCTATCATGTCTCCATAGCACCCAAACGCATTCTGCACAGCTCTTCAAATTACTCAAAAGCCCAAAAGAGAGTAATTAAGCAAGAGAGATATTTGGACCACCTTAATCAAAAGATGTCTGAAAGGCAGTAGCAATAGTAACAGCTGTCTACCGGATTTGTTCATTGGGATTGTCAGGAGTCCCCGTCTGCTTCTAAGCATCCAGGTAAGCCAGCTGCCACCTTCCCTTTCAAATGCCCTCCTCACCACCCAGCCATGCCTCTTTTGGCAATCTTAGGTTACATCACAGGCTGCACTCTGAACATATTCAAAAGCTGTTGCTATCAAAACCTAGAAGTTATTTATTTTAAATTAAGATTTTGTGCGTGTCTTTTTTCCTCTAGGGAAGACTGCATGTGTGTTTGATTTAGGGCTACTTATAAAGTAACTTTCTAGGGGCAGGCTAAGTGAAGGGTTTATTAAACAAATTCTAAGCCTCATACTTGACATCAAAAAAACAGAGTACCTATCCTTACTAAAAAGTAAAAAAGCCCCTCTACAGGGAAAGCTGGGAAGGGGCTTTTCTCCAGAGAGGGTAGCGATAGAACAGAGGGGAATGGTTTTAAACTGAAAGGGAGCAGGGTAGATACCAGGAAGAATTCTTCACCATGAGGGTAGTAAGGTGCTGGAATAGGTTGCCCAGGGAGGTTGTGGAAGCCTCCTCCCTGGAGGTGTTCAAGGCCAGGTTGGGTGACGCTTCGTGCAGCCTGGTCTAGTGTGAGGTGTCCCTGCTTGTGGCAGGGAGGTTGGATCCTGATGATCTTTAAGGTCTCTTCCAACCTTAACCATTCTATGATTCTACCAAAAAACATAAATGGTATCAGATTTATTTTTTTAAAAACTATTCAATACCTACATTTTTAGGCAACTGCATGTACAGAAGCAGCAGTTGTGTTGTTAACATGATGTACATACATGGCTAACTCTTCCTAATACCTCCATATAGAATGGTTTTTCTGTAGGAGTGGAAGATGCAATGACAGAAGAATTTCTAGGTATTTATAATCTTTTTTGTAAATAATAATTGAATCATTAGTTAAAAAACCCCAAACAATCTAACTAAGAAAATCCAACAAAGCCACTTCAACATCTGTCTGCTGGAAAGGAAAAATCCCTCTGTTCTTTTGGGATCTCTAGAATTGTAAACTGCATCACATACAGGAGAGATTATTAAATTCTTCTACAACATCAAGATGCTCTACTAAGAAACAGGCTAAATCACTTTTTCTGCCTACAATAAGTATCTAATTCAATTTCATTCACTTAAAACAGGAGAGCCAGCTCCATGCTATTAGCCTGGTATGAATATAGCCCTTGTTGATAATCGGGGAATTTGAGATTATTGATATGGCCATGACATAGTACTTTACCTAAAGATGAACTGTTAATTTTCCATGTCTCACACCCATTCCTTAAGCCTTCTTCATAAGGACAAAACTGAGCTTCCTCTCATACCTTCTAAAACACTGAAGGAACTAATAGCATTAAAGTGGAGTGAATTGACAGGTAAGGTCCAGAGCAGTACTATAAAAGCTTTTTTTTTTTATTTCAGAGCTGAAGCCAACTAAAACAAGTTTGAAGACAGTTCCATTGGAGAGGCAAGGAGACAGTATACATCAACAAAGCAGCGATCCAAGGAACATCTACAAGATAGAAATCCATGTAGTGCCTCTATTTCAAACCTATGATGGCAATATAGTTCAATCATTTATACTTGGTTAGAAAAGTAGTGTCCATTTGTTATTTCACAAAAGACATACCACCTTTTATGATAACTGGTACAAATGAAACAGGGCTGCGGAACACACTGAAATCTTTTTAACAGTGTTGAGAACTAGAGTGAAGATTTCAGTGCTTACAATAAACTTCTTTTCGCTGGAGCCAGGAGACTGTCCAGCCAGCTTCCCCAACTTTTTGACCTAGGCATCTGCAGCTTGGACTGAATTCAGTCCCAGGTAACTAATAACTCAGTCATTTAAATTAATTTCCCATTCCTGATGCACCAAACAATAGCTACTTAATCTGACAGCCTTGAAGCTAGACAGAGTACCATAATACATCACCTAACTTCTTAAACCACCAGTAGACACTGATTCCACTGTTGTTTGTCCATGAACTTCAGAAATTACTGAATACTGATGTTGTATCTTCTCTAGCAATGCTCCAAGTGGAGAAGACGAGGTAGGGAAGCTTCTTTCCAAAACACTGCAAAGCCTGTTACCCAGCATCTCCATGCCCATTCTAATTGCTTAGCTAAACTGCTGAACTATTTACAACATGAGAGTTGCTCACAACTGAGATGCTGAGTCTCACAGCTGTTACCCATCAATAAAAACATTCCTGTTTCACTGAGTTCTCTCCTTCTTGGTCAAATTTTTCATTCACACCATATTTTTCAAGAAGGAAACATCTCATGGGCATGGACCTTCACTTCTCACTCTTCACAGAACGACATATGGCAGCTACACTGACAGTCATGCACTTGCAACTAAAAAAAATCCAGAACTATATTAAATCTCTGATAACGCAATACATCTATCCTCCCAAAAGGCAAACAGTTTCTCCTACTAGCAACTATATAAAATTTTATTTCTCCATACTCAATTTCTGCCAACATCAAGCCAATAAAAGCATGATCCTCAGTTAGAAATCAGTGGTTAAGTTACATATACCATATTAGCTGAGAACTGGGGGCAGAAGGAGGCTAATTTGAGAAAGACAGAAATCTTGCTTTCAGGAGAATGAGCATTAGCACTTTTAATGTGCTCTGGGATTTCAAGTTTAAATGTATGAACCACTTTAAAAAAAAAAAAATTACTTCACAGTAATTTTCAACTTGTTGCCTAACACCCATCTCCTAAGTGACTATCATCAAAACACAACCATAACACTAGTGATTAATTAATACTAAAACCCTTCAGTGAGATCACAGAAGTCCTCAAAAAAAAGACCAAGTTGTCAGAGCACACTTCTCCCACATGCTGAGTAGCAGTCAGGTTCTGGAAATGAAAGCTTTGTTCAGTTACAAAAGTGGGTGCTAGATATGTTTCTCACTTACACATATAATGTTGAAATCCAAACCAATGTTAGTGTCTAAACAGATTTTAAAAGCCAAGAACAAATACTTCCAAAAGTAAGAAGACGCAATAGGAAAAGGGAATCTACTCACTCCCCAAGACAACCTGACTAGCAAGGGACTGCACTCTTGACAATTTCATATACTTCAGCAGGGATAATTAATGAAGTTTTGGAGGGCTTCTGCATAGTAGCAAGTCAGAGGAGGCTACAATACTTTATGTATAAAATGGGAGCTCTGTTGTTTACCTATTCTGCTTTATGGGAACACTCCTCAGTTGCACACCTGCACTGCCACTGACTCTGCTGCTGTCGGTAACTCCAGTATCACTCGAGAGCAACAGCCCAGCAATCTGTGAAAGGGATAATCTAAGTGGCTGCAGGACGGAAGAAGTGCGAAAGACAAGAGCAGCCTAAAATAGCAGTCTGAAGATGGGCAGCAGGCATCTGTCTGCCAAAAGAGAGGACACCTTGCAGGGTAAAGTTCCCCAGCTACACGGGCCAAGAGAGCAATGGCCACTCCAGGGTTTCCTAACACCACCTTTGGCTCTCTGCTGCTTCTTACCAGTTGCATATTTTGGCCTCACAAATAAGGCTTCAGCTGTTTTTCTCACTGCCTGCTGCAGGCTAACGTTTAGTATCACTGTACATTTCTGAGCCCAGCACAGCCTGAATGAAGACTGAGCACCCTCCTCCCAGGGAAGGGGGCAGCTGCCACGTGGGCCAGGCCTGCAGGATCCCACACACAACTAAGATGAGCAAACATGTTCGATACAGAGAAATGTTAAAAGTTTTTCAGTACATCAGATGTGTATGTGTTGCACGCCACATTTCTGAGAGGATAGGAAAATAAGCATGCAAACCATTTTCTCCAAAACCACAACCCCATAATTCCCGGGTCAGCGCAGTGTCTGGTCCTTCAACATTTCTCTCAGCTCAGCAGATGAGGAAACAGTCGCACCAGAAGGCCCTGTAACAGATGGAAACCAGAGCAGCTGGAGAGCAGGGAAATGTCTGCTCGGGCGTGGGGCGAGGGGGTGGGGTCCGTCCCCACTCCTGAGCTTTAAAGCTGCACACAACCATCACACCATACTGCAAGCACAGCTCATGGATCTGCTGGGGAGAAAGTTGAAGGAAACGGTACGTGGCCGGATGATTTAGTGATTCCCAGACTTCCCACCAGGAGAGCAACACTGAGCCACAAAGTATGGACCTGCCAGCACTGGGTGCAAGCTCCTTAGGAGAGTGGGAGGTGGCAGAAAAGAACAAGCTGGACATTTGCCTTTTTAACAAAAAGCACAGCAGGTGATGACCTGCCAGCTTGAGAAAACCTACAACTAGGAAGGGTGTGGAGGGAGACAAAAATCTACACACGCATACTGGAGAAATGAGTAGGGAAACAGTGGATGAATTAAGATCAAAATCAAGGTTTGAGTGATTCCTTTTTTTTTTCTTTTTCCTTTCTATTTTTAATTAAGAGGTATTACAGAGCCAAAGTGGCACAGAAATACATTTTTCAAGAGGAAAAAACAAACATGGTAAATGAGGAAGAATAAAGATGGAAGGGAAAAAACTGACATATGGTTCAATTATTTCACTACAGTTTAGATTCACAGCTTTACAACACCTGCACAGTTAATAACCATATTAACTCATACATGATGTCACCAGTATTTCCTTTCTCAACTTTGCGAACTGTGAGGGAAATACATCTAACAGGGGTTTTTCCATGATTTTGCCAAGTCAAATGACTGTCCACGTTTAAGATGCCCATGCCCTGCTACAGACTGGACAGCAGCCTTCCTCCAGTCCCCAGATGTGGGAAACAGCCCAAGCCCTATGAGTGAAACAGAGCCATTAAGCAGAGATAGTTTTATAAACAAGAGCAGCAGGGTGGGTTGTGCGGTTTGGGTTTTTTTCCTTGTTTGTTTCTTTTAATCCCGGTTGGAACTACCTTCTGCAATCCTTTTGGCTCCTCAAGTCAGGAGACAAGAAACTAAACTGATCAACGTGTAAGACGGAAGTCCTCATACGAGGGCAGCAGATTACAGTGTTAACCCAGATAATGCAAACAAGGTCATTCAATGCTTGTAAAAGGCACACAGAAATACTCCATTACATATATATAACTGTTCTTTACCTGGCCTGCCATGTAGAATTAAGACTTTGAACACTGATTTTCAGCAGCTGTGAGCAAGTGCAAAATGGATAGGGCAGCAGAGGTTTTCATGACAATGTTTCCTCCTTAGTTATTCCTGTTCCTAACCATGACAAGATGCTTTTGTTCTACTGTTTACTCCAAACATCTCAAGAACATGTTCAGATGTAGTCTGAGAGCAGAGGTAAACTGATCTAACCATTTGTTGCCATCAGAAGGTTGCCACCACAGAGGCAGTAGAACAGCAAGGACAGCACAAGGAGCAAGAGCAGTATGGCTGATTTCAAGCAGCACAACCCACTGGATCAACTTATTACCATACCACTCATTCAAACTGCCTTCAGGCCACAGCCAAGTGGTTCAACAACTTAACCTGAAAAGCACAGCATTAAAACAAACCATGCATTTGCCATAGAGAAAAAATGTGATAAGCCCATGTCTGCTGGTACGACTTCCAGATGGAAAAAAAAAAGGAATTCTAACTTGCTCAAACACGTGAAAAAACATTGCATTGCATTGAACTGTTCAAACATAAAGTCAAACCAGCACCAAAGACTAGGCAAAGCATGGAAAATCTTGCAGTTACTGCTAACTACTCCTGCTGGCTTGAAGGAAAGATTGCTGACTAGGATTTACTTCACACCAATGTACAACTCCAGTGAAGGATGTGCAAATACTCTGGGATCTGGCATTAGAATTTCTTTTAGACAAGAAATGTTATATCTCAGTGTGATTTAGGAAAATACAGGCCATTTGTGAACACTAAGGATATTTGTCAAGAGAGTCAAAGAACAGGTTTTAGTTAAGACATTCCAAAAGCAATTAATCCATGGTGCTCAGAGGACTGCCTCCAGCAGTTCAAGCCAAGCACACGCACAGTCCCCCTTCAATGAACAGCTGTGATGGATAAACACCCTACTTAAAGGGAGAATACTTCATGTACATCCATTCAATATCTAGGAAGCCCTCTGGACACTGAGAGGTAAAGCTTTCTCAGATTTCTCATAACACTTCCCCTGCTCACACTGTACTTGTCTGCAGTCTTCCCTAAATTCCCATACTGGAAGCCCGTTAGTCTAAATTCAGGTTTTACAATATTCTGTTTAAAAAAACATATTCATCACAAGAATTTTTTAATATATCCCACTATTTGAAACACTTTTGTTCCAAGAGCTGACCATTACAGACTATTTTCTAGATATGGCAGGACAAATTCCTTCCTGTCTGAGAGTTTCCATGGTAATAAAAGTCCCCTTTAAACACATTCACGGTGGTTTGGGCAGGCCAAACAGGCAGCCTTTGTACTGAAAAGCTCCCTCTTTGTACTCCTCTGTGCTGATCCTGCACAAACTACCGTAAAAGTGTATTTTAGTGGAGGCAGAGTAAAACCAAGGCTCACATCAGTTTCACACGACAACTGTTTATTTCACAGCACGGATACAATCCTTTGGAAGATTCCCTTCCCAGAGAATTCAAGTGGTTGGAGAAAGCAAGCTACAGGACAGCCTACAGCACATTTCAAGCAGACCTAACCCGAGCAACTTTGCCACTTGCACTATTAAAAAAGATTAACTGAAATGGCCATTCTTTTCCCTTCCCCCACTCCCCACTGTGTAGTCTCATTGCTATTTGGAGGTGGTGTATTTATACTAGTGCAGGCTTCTCTAATTAAATAAGGGTTGTCTTAATTGATACTTCCATATCAATATCTAAACCTATCAGAAACCTGTTATGGCAAAGACTGGGAGAACAACCTGATGTGTGGTTTGAATTGCTGTGTGGAGGAAACTACAGAAAGAAAAAATGGTTTCAGGATGTTCAACAAAGCACCTCCCTTTAAATGTCTATCTATTCACATTTGTACTGTGCCACCTTCGAGTACTAGCACAAATTCTGGCACATTTAGTCCTTGCTACAAGTGGAGCATTTTTGTACTAGGAGTTTACATTTCAGTAAATCTCACAGTGGTTTAGATTCAGAAAGGTTTTTTTCTGCTACCACTACAGCAGACCTTCTATGGAACCTGGACCAACTCTACAGGCAGTGGATTCTCTTAGTGAACTAAATCATTAAGCATCAACATGCAACTTTAATTCACTACGAAAGATTTCAGCCTTCATTTAAGATTTTTATGTACTTAGCATTTGAAAATTTGTACGCAGGTTTCGTTTCAGATAAAAAGTCTCTATTCCCTAATCAAGTCTGTCCACTAGAGTTTTCAAACCCTCTAGCTTCAGACATCTCTGTAAGGAGTCAAGTGCAACTCTGTTCCCAAGTCAGTATTTCTCTGCTTACATTAGAATAAGGGAGAGAAAACTTAAGCCCCTACTATTAAAATTTGGATGTATGTATTTTGGGCTGGGTTTTTTTTGCCCACCTCATCTAGTGGAAATCTCAGCATAGCACAGACTTTCTCAACTGGGCTTCTGAGAAAATGTTTGAAGAAAGAACCAAGAACAGCAGGAACAGCTCTGAGGAATCAGCATCTTCATATCTCTCATCTCAACGATTTTAAAACACCCCTCAAACAGACAGAGGCACAACACGTATCCCCTTTTGCAACCCATGTCCCCACCATTTAACTTATTTACCGTTGGGTGCCCCCAACTCCTGAGAGGTCTGATCCTGACTAGGGACTCCCTTTGCTTCCCAAGAATTGAAGCAGTTTGTATGGAAAGCATTATCCAGATGAGTTAAAAAAATCAGTCTTGTGATCACTTTCACAAGAATAAGAATGAAAATACCTGGTCTTTGTCAGATGTAATTCACATGCATTTAAGTTTCGTTATTGGCAACACAAGAAACAGCCTCTTAAAATTGTGGGAGGCAGTCCACTAGCATTTAAAAAGATTGAATAGAAAGGAGATGTTTGAGAAAAGCATGTTATGCAGAACTATTTGGACCCATAAAACCAAGTTATAGCTATAACTTTCTGGAGAAGCTTTTCAGTAGCCTGAATTTAAGAACACAATCAGAACAGACACAGAAAAAGCAGAAGATAGCAAAGTATTCATGAAAAGCCTCTCAAAATAACAGGTCAAGTAGCTCACTGACTACTTGTAACTGAAAAATTATGGGTTTAGCTTAAGCAAAAGCTAACAGCATTTATTTTTTTCCAATAGAAAATTTCAACTTGGGAAAAGAAACTGAACAGAATTTGTTTTGGTTGCCAGCAAAACCTGGTCTATCGCTTTTGTTGAAACTAGTCCAATTTAAACAAACATCAATGTATCATCCCACATTTCTCATGCTAGCAAATCTTATTAAGAATACTTTCTACAAACACATGGTATTGCTCAGTTATTAAAAAATTCTTACACAGTGCTTAAGGATCACTTAAATCCATCTACTTCAGCAATCTAGCTATGAATCTGTTTCCTGAAACAGATGCAACATATTAGATTAATTTGACTGTAGGTTGCAATATTTCTGAGTATGTTTAAATTGCCCCCAATTTATGCTTTATGAAGCTATCCTAGTGATTGTAAGGAAACTGGATATAATCAGAAAAGGTAAACTGTAGCCTCTACTTCTCATGCACCCACTTCTTAAAATCAGAGTCATTATACCACAAAGATTTCATTACCACCCTGTTCTGACAGAAACCAATATTAATTATTATTTGAATTAACCTTTGAGCCGTAGTTTTCATCAGTACTCAGTGAAGACATGGACAATTTCTAATTACATTCTACTCTCATTATAAGTCACTAGGCTGTAAAGCTGTA
Organism: Chaetura pelagica; assembly: GCF_000747805.2. Classification (NCBI taxonomy): domain Eukaryota; kingdom Metazoa; phylum Chordata; class Aves; order Apodiformes; family Apodidae; genus Chaetura; species Chaetura pelagica. The sequence goes on along the minus strand of NW_009952893.1, from coordinate 1,418,563 downwards.
TCTGACAAGACTGCTACACTTGGCCTTGAAATGCTCTGGACTTCACTATAAATCTTTCAGGAACATCCAAGAACTCATTGAATACAAGAACTATCACACAGGATGCTCCTCCAGCAATTCAGCAGTGTTTTTAAAGGGTTATCAACTGTGTTACCACCAAGTTACAATACTGTTGCTAAAGAAAAATAAATTCTCAGTGGCTTCAACTTCACCATTTGGAACCATGACATAGATGGTCTTTTACCTAAAGCTAAATATGAGTGGATTCATTCAGTCTGTCAAGTGCAGTGATCAGCAACTAAATCATAATTATACTTAGCAAAGAGTAGAAGAAGAAAAAAATTACATAATTGACAAAAAACTCATCCTAAAGCTTACAGCAAATACCTACATCATAGGCTGTATTACATACAGACCAGAGAAAGAAATTTTATCTACTGAAGAGTTTTTTATTCTCTAGCAGGAAACACGGATTTTTCAGGGTCATAAATGAAGAATAACCTGTGATTAATATACAAGAATTAGTGCAAAAGGACAATTTTTCTCTTGTAATTTTTTCTGCTTTATCTCACATAGCCAGTTTGCTGTGGTCAGCTAGCTAGCCAACAATAACGAAATATATACATGGATACAGGGAAAGTGAATGCCATTCTGCAGCACAGGTTTCTACCCTTAACTTTGCCAAATCTCCTGAATGAACAAATTAAACTTCTAAAAGAGTCATTTCTGGCTCTATAACCTGAGCCTCATTTTCACAGCTTCACAAAGCTCACATCTGTGACTAACTCCAAATGTTCCATCTCTGGGTAAAAGACAGTTTTATTTGAAGGAATACCAGAAGCTGGGATCTATTAAGTTTCAAAACCAGAACTTGACTGAGCTGCTGACTCAAGACATATTTCAAGATAACTGGAAGGTATTTCAAGATACCATTTTTAACCTTCCACTGCTGAAAATACCTGTATCTTAAAACAGAAGCCTCAGTATGAAACCACTGAATGACATTTCATGTTACAGAAACCTTGATCTGGACTAGGATGCACAATAGATGCGACTTTAAATATTGTTCATCTCCAAAAAAACCCAATTATCTTTCCTTCACATATCATTTTTAGGGATGCTGTTAATTACACAGAAGATGCAACTTCCTAATTTCACAAAGATTTTAAAGAGAAATTACAAGAGAGAAAGAAAATACATATGAACTTTGAAGCCAATACAGAAAATGCCAGTTTTGCATGTATTTAAAGGCATTATGGATTCCATCAGTTAACACACAAAAGCTCTGTAATCACATAGGGTAAATGACGGTCCATTACCAGAATTGCTAGATACAATCAGGCTTATCACAAAACAGAATATGCTAACAGACTCAGATCTCTTGATTTTTTGGGAGAGTCCAGAGATGATGAATGGGGACTTCAGTCTACAAAAATGCAAAGTGTTTGTAACATTGATGTCAGCAGTGTTACCAATTCTAAAAATTCATCCATTTAAACACAGAAGTTGTGCTTTTCCTTCAAAGCCAGGTGACTGAGACTACTGTCTTATAAATTACATCTCTATATTCTTAAACTATCCAGACCCATCACCTTATGGCCCCAACTTGCCCACTCAAACAAGCAAGAATTGGCTATACTGGTTTGTTGGGGTTTTTTTCCCCTGCCGTTGCATGTTTTTCAGAAGTTACTCCAAATTTACATCTTATTTGTATTACAGTAGTATCTACCTGCATATTCAGATAAGCATCTTCCTTTTATATCCGATACATTAAATGGCCGGATTATTCTTCTGCTCCTCCAGCTAAAACCACGTAACTGGTAGTTTGACTTTTTCTTTTGTAGCCATAGAAAGATGAAAGGGTAAGAAAGGAAAGGAAAAGCATCATTCTTAATCATGCAAAAACTGTGCTTCAAGAGAAACAAATAATTCATTTCCTTCCACTTATCTATCTCATTAATAAGAAAATGAGGCTGAGTGATGGGCAAATGTAAATCGGCTTGTGCTCCAATCACATGTCTAATTCATAATAATAATCATCAAACAGAGGGACAAAGAGGCAGCAGAACCACAACAGAACAGTTTGTCTTTATGGATATTTTAAAGTTATTTTCACATAAAATTTCAAGAACTTGCTGTTGTAGTTAACTCAGGATGAGCCCTACCACCCTGTGAAACTTCAGGGTAGATCAGAAGGAACAAATATGTATCCAAATATTTGAAAAAGCAAGGAAAACTGACAACTTACTGTCAAAAAGTCAAGTTTCCTTTTACCCTGCAACAAACCCTAGGTTAGAACTCTATTTTGCTAATGCATAACTGCTCCATAAGTCCTCTGAAACAAGCTGTGGAACCCAAAGCACATGACTTAATTTAAAAAAAAAACCCTTACAGGATCATTAAATCATTGACATCAAACTTATCTGAAAGACTTATTTGGCCTGCAGAAAGGCTCTCCTGCCTTTTATTTAGGTATTTCAGATTTTTAAAACTTCAAACATAGTTTAAAGAAACGTAACATACAAGTTGTCTCACGATTCAGCAATTTAAAGTTACAATTTAACGAGGAATTGTCATATGTGGTGCAGTATCCAGCTACTTAAAGGTCTTTATTAAGAATGCACTTGAAGGAGCCCTGCCTTTTAAAAGTCTGTTACCAGCCCCAAAAGATATTGCCTTATTGCTGGGGAACAAAAGTGATATATATATACCTTTGACAAGGATCACAGGAACAGGAGCAGGTATCTATAATCCATAGCTTTGTTCATGCTACTAGATTACGACCTACTTCCTCCTTCCAATGCCACTTTCAAAATCCCATGTGCGTGGGGGGATGGGGGACAAGCAGGTTAAGGGAGGAAATGACAGCATTACAGCACCTCATTTTGTTTATCAGCTATTCATAGACCATGACGAAATCTTCTCGAACTGTCTTAATACCATTTTTTCATAGCAAATTTGCTAGTGACACTTTTAAGCAAGCCTATAAGCCATGTATTCTAATAAATTAGTCTATAAAAGCCTCTATTCCATTTAAACTTGGGCACTAAATGACTGATAGCTTGTGATCATCCAACAGCAGAAATACATTGTACTAATGCACAACAACTATGCAGCTTTTAAACAAACAAATTGCAGATTTCCCCTATAGTTTTCATTAAAATTGCCTAGGAGAAGAAGCTCAAAATGAATTAAGTTCAGGGAGAGATAAAAAAATGGCAAGAACATCCCACATTAAATACCACCTAAAAGAACTTACCATCTTACAACACACCACTTCTGATGGTGTCTAGGATTAATTAGTTTCAACCCTTGTTACTTGAAATTTTGTTACCAACCTTTACTTTGCAGACAGAAAACCCTCCCTCCACTTTCTGCTAGGTGTATTGCTAGTATTATTTTAACTAAGAAATGACCTTACCCTAATTTTCCTTTAAGTTCTTTCTTAAACCAAGCCCCTATTATTCTATATAGTTTCTTTGTCTGTTACCATCAACAAATTTAACTGTTAGCCCATTAATTGCAATTTAACTTATTTTAAGAAGAGAACAGAACAACTGATGAGCTTATCTTGTACATATGGCATGCTATCTAGAAAGTGAAGTAGGTTTCATAAGGAAGTTTAAAAATTAACTTATCAAAGCACAACCATGACTCCTCAATAACTGGAATAGGCACAAGCTTTTCACGACACCTGCATTCTTGGTAGGAAAAAACAGAAGTCTGTAAGATCTCTCAGAATTATGTTCATTTTTAAGTGTTATGAAATCCTACTTGCCACCTTTTCAGAGCATTCATTTTTAAAATGCAACTGCTCCTTCTTTATAAAATCAGTTTCTTGACTTTCTCATTTGAGTGCCCTTTCATTTCAGGTCTCAAAGATTTCACTCCTTTATACAGCAAACATTTTTTTTCCATTACTGAAGTGTAAAGCTCCCCAAAATCCAGCTGCTTGTGCTGAAATACTGCATGAGTGCATATTACAGAGTACTTTGAAAGTCTAAGTAACTTTCAGGATAGCCTTTTCTCTAATATTAATTATCAAATGAAGCACAGAGGTAACACTGCCTGTCTATTCCTTTAGAGACTTCCTACTTTCCAAGTAGAGGAGCAAAGCAATGTGCGTCTCAAAAAAACCCAAAACAGTACAAAGTGATTATTATTTGTGCAAATTGTTTTCTAAATATGGTTACTTGCATGCCTATACATGAAGCCATGAATAAACTCTTACTGTTCCACCACTGCTTCAAGCACCAAAGGCTTTTATACAGAGTGGTACTGTAGCACGTCACACACTATGATAAAACAGAGAGACCTCAGTACTAAACAATAAAACAATATACTACAGTACAGTTTTTCACATAGGAAAGCCAAGGAAAAGAAAAGTCAAAGTTATGGTTCCCATAATAACTGCAACTTGATTGTAATACTGTTTTATACTGTATGTTTGAACAAATGCATCAATTTACAATTGACAGGGAACTATAACCACAGAGCAGTCACATACTTTGCCTCACTCTCAGGAGCATTCAAAATAAATTTCCATGACACTTGTACAACTTGGTAAGGTGACTGGTTTGCTGGCAGGAAGAAAACAGGCTACAAAAGCATATAAACCATATTTATCAAGCAACTTCTCCAAAGTTAGAGTGAAGCACACAGGGCAACACTGCTGCATTTTAAGTAGATTATGGGCTATTTCAATATCCAACAAACAATATTACAGTCAGCTTTGTCCATGTCATATTTGACTTGGCTATACCATGACTCACAGCTACTGCTAATGAAATCCATTAAATATATTTAAGCTTAGTATTCCTAAAAAGCAACACCAACAAAAATGCATTATCAGAGTGCTTACTTGCAAAGAGAAAAACTCATGAAAATGAAGAAGCTTAGTAAGAGAAACAAAATTAGACAGACAAAATGTTTCCAGGCAATGGACAAAAAAAATGCTACATTGAAAATGCAGAGACTGGAAGAAAAAAAAAAAAAAAACAACACATCACAGTTAAACCACAAGCTGGGGAGGCTATCAATAATAATATTTTTCATCAAGAAGGGGGAAAAAAAAAAATAATCAGAAAAAACGAACTAGCAAGTAAAATTGCAAACAAAAGGTATATTCATAAAGGGGCAAAGTAATAAAAGGTCCTTTTGCAAATGCCAGGTACACAAAGTCTGCTAGAGAATCCACTGGGCTAACATATCACCAAGATACAAAAGAAATACTCCAAATAAATTAAGAAAATATTGAAGTTTTTTGTCTGTTGTCATCGGAGAAGCTGAGGGAGGCTTTAATCTTTTTCATCACATAAAGCCTCAAAGGTAGTTTTGGTTGAACCAAACAGTGGCAAGTTACCAAAGTGAGACAGTATCCACCCACAGGTTCTGAAAAACTGAAGGATGAAATAGCCTATCTATCCACTAATACCTTAGTGACAAACATTGCTTTCACATCAGTGGTGCATAACTTCTGAAAGACTGTCCAGAATTACAGACCAGCGAGTCCAACGTCTCAGCAGGGAAAATTAAGTAGATCTAAGAAACAACATTCATGAGCTCGTAAGTACAGACTTTAGAAGTGACACTGATGCTTTCCCACAGAAACATCCTATCTTACTCAGACGTAAGAATTCTTTGAAGCAATTAGTAAGTGTTCAAAGTCTGACCTGACTTGGATAGCCAGCTGCTGAACAGTAGTGCTCCACCTAAGGTTCCTAAAGAAACTAAGCAACAGCAGCAAAAGAGGGAAGGTCTTTTCACATGGGCAAGGAACTAGTTCAAAGCCAAAAAAAAATGTTATGAAACATCACCTGACTTAGGTTGTTTAGCATGCACACAAAACATCTAGAAGCAGGTGGTGAACCTTGAAGCAAGCTTACTGATAACATTAGCAAGTTCATTTTGCTAAAAATGAAAATAAACTATGCAGGAAACAACAGACCTTCATCATTCTGGGAAAAGGCATAATAAAATGCAGATGATATTCAGCACAGGTAAATAGAATACAATGCACTTGACAAAATACGATCTTACTGTTTTACATATGTTTTACTGAGCTCTGACCTGAGTATCTAATTCTCAAGAAAAAGATTTGGGAGCTAGAGTAAATAGATCTAGGAAAACAAGATTTGTCAGAAGAGTAAATGGAATGCTAAGCATATTTAAGAAACAAAAAAAAAATAAAATAAAAAAACCCCTACAAACACAGAATTGTGAGAGAGAGATGAGACGCACAAGCCTATGAGGTACCCACATCTTGCTGCAGTGCCAGTGTTTGCTCTGCCAACCTCCACTTCAAGGGTAAAATTACTGAAGAACCAAAGGCTGCATTTGAACAGCCTTCAGAATCTCCAGCCTCATGAAGGCAGAACCAAGGAGGGAATAAGAAAGCCCAAAAAATCAGGAGTGGCATGGAGCAGGTAAGTAGTGAACCATTGTTCCCTTTTTCTCTTAACAAGGAAACTAGAGAACATCAAACAAAACTAGCAGGTGGTAGGTTCAAAATAAAACAAATAAAAGGAAGCAGTTCTTCATACAGTGTGTACTTAAGCTGCAGAACTCACTGCCACGGTCCAAATGAAAGCCAAGAGTTTAGAAAGACCAAGAAAAGACTAGATTAATTCAGGAACGAAAGATTCACTATGTGTTACCTATCACTTTTTCCAAGGTAATTCTGAGCCACAAAGTTGTGGTGGCTACAGGGACTTGCTTTCTCTCTGGGCAGCCTCCACTGCGGTCACTGTGACATGGGATTTTAGATGAGACAGACCTTTGGTTTCAACTCGCAGACCTATTCTGTGGTACTAAAACAACAAGATTGTATTTGTAACATGATTTTAATCACTCTTGATAAATATGCTACCTCAATAATACACAATTTCCAGTCAATCATTTCACCTTCCCCTTCATGAAGAAACTCTATTGCAGTCCATGTTATCCGTATTTCAAGAAGTCAGATTGCAACATTTGAGAGGATGACAGCACGAATGAGACAAGGACACCCAAAATAATAAGTATAATATTCTGCTGAAATTCTACCATTCCTATATAAAAAATTACCCTTTTCCAACAACAAAACATTCAAATGAGTTTATGATCTGGTTTTAAGCCCTGGATGGAGGAAAAAAAAATAAGAGAAGGCTGACAATACTAAATACTGAAATACAAGCAGGACTCCTCTGGGTGCTACTCAGTACCTACAATGGCTCTTAAATTTGGTTTGGGAATAACTCAAAACAAAGTTGAGTTATACATCGAAATTTTAGGAATACTGAACTTTTAATAAAACATTTGTTTGTGGTTCAAAGACAAAGAATTAAAACCAACACTCAAGTGGTGAAAAAAGTAAAATTTTCATTTTCTTATTTAAACAGCAGTTTTAACTGCTGCAGTTTCAACTCAAAGCACTGGTCTGAAGTTTTACCACTGTTATAAAAAGATACCTAAAATAACTACAACATATTTAGGTTAAGCACTTAAAGGAATTACTGGAAGACTGAATTCAATCCTCAGTTCCAATCCACAAGTCATTGTGCAACACCTTAGCTGCTAGAAGCAAACCTATCAAGTGGGGGACCGTACTCTATCTTCTAAATTAGGGATATGATTTTTTCCCCTCAACCAATACAGAAGACACGGCAATTGCAGTTGTAAGCAATGGAAGAACTCCTGTCTCCTTGCCTCTCCCAGCCTACTGCTGCTTCTTCCAACACAAGAAAGGCATCATTCCCTCTATGCTGAGCATAGCCCAAGCTTGGAGACAACAGCATACGACCAGATGAGAACAGATCTTCTGCTAAACCTCCATCAGACACAATGCAGCACAAGCCAATCATTTATTTTCAGGGACTCGTAACAGTCAGTTTTCACAGGTAAAATACAACTTGTGAGAACCCCCAGATCACACCCAACAAATGACATACCCCTGCTTGGAACCACACTGTTCTTCCAAGAGGCTGTTCAGTTGCAGTTTAGTTTGGTCAAGTTGAACACTTGAGACGGAAGAAAAACCTCACAGAAAACGTGACTCAAAAATGGATAATAACACAGCACAGAATAGAAAGTAAAACATTTAAGCTCTTTTTACCTCTAAACCTAAGCTGAACATATAATGATCACAGACTATTTGGCAGAGCTTATTTAAGAAACTGTGACAAGGGGAAAGCTTATAGTCCCCAAACTCAATACAAAAAATGTAACTGTTCAGAATTTACTCCTGATAAAAACATTTAAAGGAAAACATAAATTCTGAAAAATAGCAGGCTATACAGACAGACTCAAAAAAACCCCTTTTTTAAGTGTTAAAAGTGCTAAATATCAGACCAACTCTGCTTTTAAGGAAACTATTTGTCTATTTCACAAGAGCAGTAGCAAAGCAAAATTAATACTTGTTAAAGAACCAAGACCATCTGATAAAAGCTGCTAGGTAAATAGCAACTATTACAAGCCCCAATATGGCAGACCTCAAAAGACATCATCATGAACCTGGTATACCAGTCTGGAGTAGCACCCAGATTCCTGGCTTCCAACCACCTGTTCAGGCCACTATTTAAACAGATATTTTGCCTTCTATTACTTCCATGCATAACTGAGACTAAGAGCATCAAATTCATGCACTGGAAATGAATCTTCTTTTTCTTGTTGCATAGCAGAACTACATGCTCAGAACTCCTGACCTTTCAAGTTAAGGCTTGTGCTATTGCACAGACCATTCATCTGCAACAGTCAGCAAGTGAGAAAATACCCCTCTGCTCCTACTCCCCCTCTCCCATTTTCTTTTTTGAGGCAACACTGTTTCTCAGTTTCTCTTGAGACCTTCCTGTAGCAATGCCCACCACTCCAGATACCTTCAAATTTAATCCACTGGAATAAGGAGCCTTTAAATTAAGGTGTTATAAGGTCATATAGCAAGCAAGATGATCGGATTAAAGAGGAAGTGGAGTTAAGTTAATACTGAGTCACTATTTTAAGTTCTGCATTCAAGACAGCAGCATGATAGTCTTCCAAGTGTAAACCAGTCTTCAAGCAGGAAGGCTAAGAACTTTTATATTAAAAAAAAAAAAAAAAAGTGTTTTTTAAATCTGAACATGAAATGCAGGACAAAAATTTGTCAGACAGACAAGATCTGGTCCCAGAGACAGATGTTTTACAGCTGTGCTTTGGGCTTCCTAAAGCCCATTAGAGCTAGCACATACAATTCCTAACGTAAACAAGCTGCTTTTAGTAACTACAATATTCACTCTGAATACACACAACACTAGTCAGGGCCACCACTCCTCACAGTTTTCAGCAAAGGCAGCTTGCAATTTCCTTGGTGCCTTGAGCTAGAATTTGAGTTGCCTCTCCTGCTCCTCCAGCCATCCACTGGAGAGCCTAAAAGGGAATTTTTTAGTTTTAAAACCTGCAGAGAGGAGGCTTTATGATGCTTCACACTGATTTGGGTTTTTTTTATTTATAACTATGGCAAGTGCTTCCCTTCCATTAAAGCACACACAATTGCTCAAATCTTGAGAAAAACAAGAAGGAATTCATGAGATTCCCCACTTCCACCTGCTAAGAAGCCTCTTTCTGTCATACTGCAGGGAGTTTACACAAATAACTTTACAAAATAGCCAGTTTTTTTCAGAAACAAGCAGTTTCTCATGCCGCCTTCCCACAGCACAGGAGGAGTCACCTCAAGCTGGCAGGTGGCCTGAGTAGGAACTACAGACAGAATCCCTGATTTTCTGTAAGGTGCTCCTCCTTCCTCTGCTGAGCTACACTGTGTAAACTGCCCATTTCTCTCTGTGGAGAACAGCAAGAGTATATACTGTTAGAGGAGTACCTAAGAAGCATGTTCTTTTACTTGCAATGTCATTTTTTTTCACCAATTTTAAACCAATAAAAGTGCGTTCATTTTGCTATGAGAAATCTTTGGACTCTTGATAGGAAGTAACAATCTTAACCATCTACTATGACCAAGAGCCCTTATACAATCCTTAAGAGGAATAAGGTAGAAACTTGGGATAAAACTCTGAATAACAGAATCCACTGAATTAAACATAGATTTAAAAAAATTTAAAGACATATAAATTGATTCAGAAGGCTGATGAACCTAATGGAAAAGTTCAAGCTTGCCAAAAAAAAAAAATCACACATCCGTCCAGAGCAATGTACTTTCTTGTGAATAAATTGTTTTAAAGCTTGAATATTTTACATTTGAAAAACCAGACCAGACATTTATTTATATATTAGTAAATCTTTAAGGTTTTTTTCTCCTACTTCAAGAGGAAAACTGATTTCTAGGCAGTGGATTATTAATTCTAACAAACTGTTTGTAGTATGCAATTCGTACCATCACCAGAATAAACAAATTTTAATATCAATTTGAACTCAGGCCAGAACATTTTTCTTTTGGTGGCCTTTGCTTCACAGATGATTACTCTATTTCTGTTTCTCCCATGAATGTTCCCAGGCAACTGATCCAATCCACTTGCTCACTGCCACCAAAATGAAAAGATGAAAAGGGCTCGCTGCTCTCCAAGCCACCACCCCCCCTCGTCCTTAGTACCAGCTCTGGTGTTCCTCAGATCCTTTTATGAGCCAGTTTGATTCATTACAACAGCAAAATGCTCTCCATTTTACCGAGTTATTTTTCTGCCATTTTAGTGAACTAAAGTGGCTCACAGAAGGACCTGACAAGCACTGCTGCTATAACAAAGTAGCAGAGCCATGTGGTTGGGAGGAAGGGTGCAGGGGGACAAAGGCAGAGAGGAAACTTCTCCTTTCAGAACAATGTCCGGTTAAATTAGCTCACTGCATTTCTCAAACCATACCCTGACTTATATATGATTAGATGGACCACAAGACAACATTCAACAGCTTTCAGCTATCTTCAGAGCTACAAAACATTTATTGTACAAGAACTGTAGCAATTGAATTATAATGCTCCTGCAGAGGAAAAAAAAAAAGTTATTACAAATAGAATAGCAAGATAAGGAGAACTTAATTACAACAGGACAGTAAAGGAAGCTTTGCAGATTTCATACCACTTTAAAAAAAAGAAAAGCCCTGGGAAAGTGATCACCAATCTTACTAAGTGTTATGATGGAAACAAGCTACAAGTATTTCTGATAAGGAGAAAACAGCAAGAACTTTGCCTTTTCCCCTGATGTTGCCACCAATATCCAAGCAAACCAATTACAGGAAGGCTGATGTGCCTGTTTTCACAAACTCCAAGAGAAAAATCTGGAGGGAGGCAGACGAGCCAGGAGATTGCAAGGTGCTGTACCACAGGCGAGTGACAACATGCTCTAGATGCCCCAAGTTTTCTGCCCAGTGCTTTCTCTCCATAGATTGATCTGCCTCATTCTGTGATGGACTGCCTACTGTAGATGTGCCATGTCACTTGAGAAGCAAGAAGGGAACACGTATCAAATATATCACTCCCACAGCCAAATTGAATCGATGTCAGCAGCAAACAGGACAGCTCAGCTGTTGCAGCCCTTATCTTGCTATTCAAAGTTCATTAACTACCTGGAGGCAGCACCTCAAAACAGAAACAATTCACTTCCGTGTGCACTGAAAAGAAAAAGCACTCTGCCCCAAACAACACCTGATCAAATTAGACAAACGTTTTTCAGCTTCCCTGACTCTACCAGCTGCCTACCTAAAATCCTAATGTTAGGCAGCCACAGAGCAGGCTGCAAATCTCCACACAGAGAGAGCCACAGAGAAAGACAGGAGCGAATCCCAGAAACCCCACCTAGGGATAAGATTGGGCATGCAGCCTGCACCCCAGCTGGCTCTGTAATATCTACCTCCAAGAGCCTCTACTAGTCCAGTTCCTCCCACAGCAAAAATTCACATTGCCCAACCATCCCCACACTGCACAGGCCAGTTGTGCTGCTAGTCATGCGACAGTCTCAGCGGGGGAACCGCACGTGAAGCGCTGATGAGCCAAAGGTTGCCCATCCTTCATCCAGAGAGGCAGGCAGAAAGGCAGCCGCCTGGCTTCCTCTCTTCTGGGGGAGGGGGCAGGGGAAGAGGGCTGGTGGTGGAAGGAGAGAAATAGATCAAAGAGATTAATCTTTTAAATAACTGTGTTAGGGAAATTTCTTATGAGAAGAGCAATGGAAGCAATTCCTTTCACCTGCCATCCTTTTTCCACATGAGGTTTTCTTTTTAAACACCTCAACATTAACTAATCAGTGGTTTGGGAAGAGGGGAGCAGAGGTGCTAGGCATTAGCTTATTTTGTTGCAAACTAGCCATTCAAGAGCTCAGTCACACCTTAACCACAGCATTTCTCTACATCTAATTGTGACAAGTGAAAATCCACACAAAAAAACACTCCCCCTTCCACCTTTTTTTTTTTTCCCTGTTTTTAGTTCCAGTGCAACATCTAACACGCTCAGCTTCTAAGACAACCAACTACAAGCATCGTACCCAAGTTGGAAGACACTTTTTTCTAGTGCTGCCTTGAATAAGCTGATTCTTCCAATAGCCATGCCATTTCTGCCAAACAACCCCTGCTACAAATTCAAATTCCGCTTAAAATACAAAAGTATCTTCACTCAGAGAAACTTCTGTGAGGGAAAGCAGCAAGAGCTGGGCATTACTACAAAACCATAGTAAAGGAGAAATGCAGGTGGAACCAATGGAATCTTTTCAGTAACCTCTGTTAAGGTTACAAAGGAATTACAGAAGCACGTAACTGCCCTCATTTCTGTACAAAAAAAGAAAAAAAAAAACAACACAAAGAAAAAAGCACCAAAATTACAATGTAACTTTGCAGAGATCATGAGAAAGACAGGGGAAGTGAAGCCTGTTTATTCACTTCCCCACCAGTGAAAGAATAATGATTAAACTAAGGATGAATAAGGCTGTACCCCATTCACAGAGCTGAGTGAATGCAAAGCACAGCAGACACCTCATAACGGTACTGATAAATAAAGCGAATTACTTAGCAGGTCTCTCCTAGACTTACCTCCCGAGGCAGTCAAGAAACCCCTATTTAACTCACTTTCTGAATGATTCCTTCCTAAATCAAGAGAGATATTAAATTGCTCACTATAAACTCTCAGTTTAATTCTTCACGGTTGAAACAACTTGAGGCAAGAATTATACTCTTGGCGAGAGTCCCCTCATCAGAGTTTAAAGGAATCTCTGAACCCACATAAGTAATGGCTCCAATGACACAGGGCCTTCCTGACATGACCACACGACACTATGAAGTCTGCAAGATCTTCCCAGGAGCTAGCAACATAGTCCCAGTATCTTTCTAACCAACAACCAGAGATGAGTTGATGAGCAAGCCTGCTTTTTGCCATGCAATAAACCACCAAATCCAACAAGCAGCAACTCCAGTCCCACAGCAGCACAAACTAGAGCACCTTCTCAAGCAGCCACAGGACTTATCTAGATAAATGCCAGATAGCTGAGTCAAAGTAATACTCTTAGATCTTATTTCAAGCCAATAAGCACAGTTACGGTTGTTTTAGGTATTTCTGATCCCACATGAACAAACAGTGTACATTCAAATACAGAACTAAAAGGAGCAAGTTACCTGGAATATGAGATCTCCGGGTTTTAGGTATGTGTTGCAACCCAGGAACAGGAAAGATTCTGAAAACCTTTGAGATACTCTGAACAACTAATTAAGATGCATCCTTGAAATTTACCAGTCTCTCACCTACGTGCAATTTTATCTCAGCCTTACCGGAGTGATTTTTTTTAACATCTGTTAGCCTCAATTACCTTTCTTTAATACTCCTTCTATTGAGCATTAAAAACTAAGTCAGTCATACCTCCTTTCTGGCTATCTTATTTACAACTTGAAGAAACACTAAACTGCAATTCTCTACAGTCCAGACAGACATGCACTTTCCTGCACAACATTTTACCAAGTGACATTTCATCTCTGTATTTCAACCTCAACTTACACGAAAATATTCCTTGCTTTAGAGGATTCGTTAGTGTCATTGTTACCAACTTGGACATCCCCCCCACTAGCTCACCCGAGCTGTTAATACCAAAGACTTTTACTGAATGTGTTTCTCTCACGTAATGTCTTGTTTCACACTTCTCCTGGAACAGCCTTACTTTTTATGAAGGCTTTTTCTCCTCATTTTGTCCTGTCACTAATCTCTACACTGCTAAAATTCCAGCTTTCAATTCAGTTTTTAGTTAATTTTCCCCCTTAATTCTCTCTCAAAGAATGACCAGTATTCCTTCACACCTAAAGACTAACCATTTAACAAATCCTGTTTACCCTGTAAATAAATCCACAGGCTTCCTATTTTAAGATCCAGGACAAAAGTGCCTTTATTAAAGTCTTCCTTGGACTTGCTCCAGGTTCTGATCTGCTTTACCACTGGTCACACAGCTCTTGACCTCCAGACCTTCCCTACTCCTTTCAAAAATGTCACAATCCCCCACAGGAGCTCCTGCTCACACCCAAATGTCTTTGGCAAGGGATATCCCACAACAGCTATCCCCATGTCACTGGACTAGACTCTCCCCACTTGAAACTGCTCCATGAATGGAGCAAAAGAAACAGTTACAGATGGATTTCCTAACTATTAAATGATGGGGGGACACCATTTTCATGCAAACAAAACGTGAAGTGACAAGATGACATTCCTATTCAAAAGGTCACGAAGAACCTTCAGAAAGTTGCTGGCAGGCTGCAGCACCCAAGTGGTCCCCAGCTTCAGCTCTCTTGGTGCCACCACCCCCTTGCCAGGCAGAGCCCCGGGTCTAACACCGCTCAGGTGCAGCCAGGCAGCTCTTCCCACACTGACCAGAACATCCTCCATGCTTTGGGTAGAAAGCACTATTATTAGGAGCTGAAAGTGCATGTTTATTTTGCAACATATCCTAATTATCCGAGACTGGCAAGTAAATGCAACTCTGCTAAGCAAACAAAGAGTAATATAAATTGGAAAGAAGATGAAAAACCCAATAGGAAAGGCACAACCTGAAGAGGAAGAAAAATATCTGGGAAGATTGGGGATGGGGGGGGGGAGGGGAAGGACAGGAAAGAGAAACAAAGAAATAAAAGGCTTAGATTTCAGAGCAAAGCTGGTTTTGCTGCATGAAAGGAATCATACTTCTGATTCCTTTTACATCTGATGTATACCTCCATAAAATGCTTTAAGAAGTGATGCTTACTTCGTAGATAGAAATCAATCTATGGGTAGGCTAGTTTCTTAAAAAAAAAAAAAAATCACTAAGGTGAAATTTTAAAGCCAGCTACCTGTTGAAGTTCTAGCAGGAAACAGAAAGTTCAACTAAACAGCTTCAAAAGTGGCTCAAGGACATAAAAATTGAAGTGCTTCCAAAACTATTCAGCACTGGACTCTGCCAGGCAGGTAAGTTGCTGTGCTGCTCACTATGATTACCAGCCCATATTTAAATGAGGCCTGAAAAGAATAACCTCTAGGATCAAGACCATATATGTGAAATTTAATTTTCTTTTCAGAACCATTAGGAAGAAGGCACACATTCTGGCTGCAATGACTTTTTCCAGACAATTGATTCTCGAAGTTATTTATTCCCCACCATTCCCCTCAAGGCCCTCTCGTCACAGCAATTGTCTATGTCAGAGGAAGGTTGGACACAGCTCCCATGAAAGCCAAGCAAAGCCACACCCAAAATAGCTATATAGGTCACTACAAAGCAAAGCCAGCCCTACATCATGTCAGCAAGGGCTTCTGGTTAGTTCCTACATGCCAATAAGCTTTCAGTCTTGTGTTACAGTGCTCTACTAATACAGTGGCTTGTTTTATAATTAGCACCCTTGCATAAAATTTCAACTTTTAAATGAAAATTATGAAGTTGTATCTCTCCTTTTCTCTTTTTTTTTTTTTTTAAGAAGAATGCATTTAACATAACGGCAGCAAAATAATCAGGATGTTTAGAAACCACTACTGAGCAGTATTCATGAAACAAGATAACTCAACAACACCAACATCCTTGGTTTTGACTTGGCCTCTTCTAGGTGCATGTTTACATCTTTGAAAAGTCACAATGTTGGAAGCTAAGAGCTAATCAGCTTTTGTATACTTAAGAATATCCTTAAGAGCTTTGTTGTCATATTCAGGCGCTTGGAATGTGTCCTTTAGGTCACAGCCTCCTTTTTATTTTTTTTTTCTATCATGCCTTCCAACCTCATTTTCCAAGTAAGAAATTCAGTGTGCAACTACGACATGGTGTTTCCACAGCTGCTGATCTCAGGTAAGAAACAAACCACTAAAAGTTACTGTTAAGATTCTGCAGGCAGAAAGAAACCAAGGTAACTCTTCCATCAGGTTCCAGTATCCTGTCAGAATCCTAAAAAAAAAAGAAATGGGATGTTCCTGCTTATGGTATCTCACTCCTTCCTCTGAAAGAGTTTGTAAAACAAATTATACCTGGAGCTTCCCTTTCCCTTTCTATCACTGCCAAAAATATAGACAATATTTGAGACTTTCTTCCATTAAAATCCAGTGGTTTGTATTTGTGCAAACAAGGTATTCATAGAAATATAAATTACAAGACGCAATTAAGTTAATGTCTGTCTTAATGACAAAGCTAAATAGATGCAGTAAATAAATGCAATAACTTTTTTGTTGGAAAAGTGAAATCTAAAGACTAACCTACACGCAAAAAACTCATCTGAAAAAAAGACAACTGAGTTATTTACTAGAATTTGCAGTTTTCTTATGTATACAGGGACATAAAAGTATCACCCATGTCACTTATGGGCATCAGTTAACCAGCTCATAAATCTGAGCAGTTAGTGATCTGCTCATAGCAAACAAATACGAAAGGGTTTGGAAGTCAGGACTTTCAGGGAACTGAGGAAAGGACATTCAGACACACCACTTGTCACACCTTGTAACGCCTGTAACCTTGCTAGCCACACAGATGTATCTGCATAATGCTAGACTCACAAAAGGAAACACCAACTAGCAGATTCTAAAGGCCTGCCTTCTGAAAATCAATGTAGAAATAAGATGAACAGGAAAGAAGAGATAAAGAGTTAAGGTGCAGGATTCAAGGAAATGCATGTGTGCATTTCCACCCTCTTTCATTCTGGTTACTTTCTTCCTCCTCCTCCCACCTGAACAACCCTTACCTATCACACCACACACTCCAGACACCACAAAAAAAAACCCCAACTGCCAGCTGCTACAGGATGCCACCAACACGGCGAGTCCCACTGTGAGATTTCAGCAGCTCTGCACAAACCTGCACGGTTCCTACTGCTCAGGCCTCCCCCTTTACAGAAAATCATGGCTGGGTTGGGTTGGTTTGTTTGTTAACGTGTTCAACACGGCAGACGGTGGCAGCGCGGGCAGGACAGACCCTGCCCACGGCCTCCCTCTGTGCCAGGGCAGGATGGGCCCAACACCAAGAGCCCACCCACACCAAGCCCCCACCCAGCAGCCCATCACCTTCCTCCATACACTTTTTTTCAGCTTCACCATCAGCTAGTTTTGCCTTTACTCATGAATAAATCGTTTTACACCTTAGAAAGTCCTAATATGATTTGAGCGTTAACGGGGAAATAACTGTGGACATTTGTCAAAAGCTTTTCAGGGTGAAATAGCAAATAACTCGTGTGAAAAAAAGATACCCTCTGGTTAACTGACCTCTCTACGTGGACTGGAAAGCCCTTACATTGCTTCTTTGACCTAACTCCAGGTTTCCACATTAACCAAATTCAAAAGAAAATGGTTACAACCCTAATCTCTCACCAGCTACAGAGTTTTGATTGCAACAGAGTATTCCACTGTACCTCATCTGGACTGAAATTTTTACAACACTGCATCCCTGTTAGGTGTTGTTTTCCTAAAAAGACTGTGTGATCTTTACCTGTGCTCAAAACTTTCCTTAATTACTGAAAAGGCAATAAAACCGTTTCGAGTTTCAAATCTGTGCTATTTTTTTCCTGCTGTTTAAAATAACCTAACCAGGATTCACACGTAGGAACAGAAATATCACTACATTCTTAAATATTTCGTAAGATATTTGGTCAAATACAATTATCCAATTAATATCAGCGGATCTTGAAATCACAGGCATTTAACACGCTTGTAAGAGCATGTTCTACGGCTCCCATAATTTATGTATTTATTTTAAAAAGCAAAAAAGGGTAATAAAATGGGCAGTTTAGGTTAACAGAAATGCAGGACAGGGGATGTGTGGCATTTTCCAAAGCCATAGTAGGTGAAATGGTATTACAAAAGTGTTTCAAACTTCAAGTGATGTCTCACATGAAAATAATTACTTTTCCCAAGCAGTTGTGGTTTTATGCCAGAGGAAAATAGTGCACTATCAAAAGGATCTCTGCAAAACCCCGAGCACATTTACAACACCAAACAAGAGGAAACAAGCAACATTCCCAGTTCCCAGTTTTAGTAGTCGGAGATAGGAAAATGTGAAGAATGTAATTGTTCTAATCACCTGTTTCAAACCTCAGAAACAAATGGTTAATTCTCCCACGGATTGTATCTCGTTTTAAAAGGGCATTACTAGAATTTTTCTGCTACTGTTAAAAAGGCAGATGTTTCAGAAGAAGCCCTCTCTAACTATCCCCTCACTGTTAAGTTTGCCCACAACCCTGCCGTCTGGGATATGTTTTATGCAGAGTAACTTTTTTTTTCCTTTTTCTAAATTAAACAAACAACAACAAAACACACACGCATACACAAACAAAAAAAAAAAAACACAACCCCCCAGAAAAAATCGTGTTGGAAACTTTCAGGATAGAAACCAGAGAGCTTCCAAGTTCCTCTCTTAGCAGCGCCTAGCAATGGAAGAGAGTTCTGCAAACGTGCCCCAAGCATCCAGCTACATTTAGCTTTCAGCCTTTTTATTATCATTGTCAATGAATGGGCCCCAGTCAAATTAAAGCTGCCATTTTAGGTTAAAGACTAGAGAGCCTCTGTTGTGCAACAGCGAGACAAAAACACTCCAAGCGACAGATGCAGCAACTCATTGGGAAACGGTGGATTTCAACTTTTGGGGAAAAAAAATATATATGTACATAAAATAATTACTGATCATGCTTTTTTAATATGAATTATGTACTGATACTCACACATCACCGCAAACTAACGGGGTTTATAATTGGGATAAATCAGCTACCCATGCTGCTAAGGTCATAGTCATTAAGATTTTTTTTTGCCGTCGTTAGAATGGATGATCTGTGAGGAAATGAACAGAAACATTGTTTTTTGTTCAAGTCGCTTGTTTTTATCTCTGCTAGTCCCATATACCACGAGAAAAGAAACAAGGAAAAAGAAAAAAAAGAGAAAAAAGGGGGGGAGGGAGGGAAAGGGCAAACACGTTCTCCCGAAAGCCATCTTCTAGGATAAACACAGCTCGCAATCTGCTCTGATAAAAGTAAAACCGAGACGCGCATCGACACGGAAACAAACTTACAGCATCGAGGATATTCTGATATCGCCCCCCCCCAAAAACCCACTAAAGACCAAGCGGCTGGGGAGGGGGACACAAGAAAAAAAACAACAAAC
>NW_009952893.1:1388032-1395997 GCF_000747805.2 Chaetura pelagica | reverse complement strand
GCGGACTTTGTCCCGAGACGCGGCCATGAAGCGCTGCCCGCCCGCGGGCGCGGCCCAGTCCCGCTCTGCCCCGGGAGCGGGGCGGCTGCCGAGCCCTCCTGCCGTCGTGTGCGTAGAGCGATACATGCAAATTCCTGATACGAACCGAAACGACCTCATTCCGTAAGTAAATTAGACGAATCCCACCCAAAAAAAAAAAAAAAAAAAAAGTGATTACCAGTCGCACGCTTAACGGTCTTCCCTGCATCGCTCTGGAAACTAAATAAGCGTCTTTAAAGTATAAAGAGATTAATTAAAATGTGAACTCAGAGTAAAGGTACCGCGTTACAGGAATTTTCAGCCGGTCATTTGATCAGATAACTTCTCACCATCGTTGTTTGCTGCAGGTCGGAGAAAGGAAAACAATGTCATGTGCTGCAGAGCAGGGCCACCCTCCCCCTCCCACCGCCCCTTCTGGGGGCTCCCACCTCACTCCTCCCCTGCGGCTGGGAGAGAAGGTGTCTTCCCTGAACCCCGGGCAGCTTTGTCTTCTGTGCTTTCTTAGCACACAGCGAGCCAGGAGCTGAGCCTGGGCAACGTGGATGTCAGCAGCTCCTCCTGCACCTGGGGTCGTTGGCTCCGTCGATCCAGACGTCCATGTTGGTGCTGCGGCCGGGCGGGCTGGCTACGGCCACAGGAACGTCTCGGGCTTCTCCGGCGGAAGTCTGAAGCTCTTCCACATCGTGGCGTTCACGTCTGGCCCACTCGGTCTCCCTGGGGTTTAGGGGGAAAGCACCTTGACGGGAGAAGGGGTGGATGGAGAGGCGTCACCGCAGCCAGGCCCGCGCAGTCACAGAGAGGGGCCGGCAGCCGGGGGGGGACACCGTCCCGTGCTTCGACTGAAGAACGTGCTGAGAACCTGACAGCACGTGATGGCACGGTGTAATGCGTGCCCTGTTCTTCGCCGTGGTCTTCCATGAAGTTAAAAATAGCAAGTGGAAATAGCATTTTAATAAACAACTTAGGAGCAGCGTGTGCCCTGGGTCTGCCTTCACCAAATCTGCTCATTTTATGATCGTTCTATTTTTAATGTGCATTTCTCTACTTTGTGGGGAGGGGGGGGAAACAACACCTACACAGAGGTATCCTCCCAAGTTACTAAATGTAGTCAGTTTCAGTTTTCTCTTGCAGTATGTTGACAGACCAGAGAGTAAACAGCCTAGAAGCACCAACCCACAAGTCTGTTTTTCTGTGCCTATCGTTTAACTGCACCTCTAATCAGGCAGCCAAGCACCCTGGTGTAGCATAAACTCACCTGGAACTCCCCTTGCTTTCAAAGATCTGAGTTCTCCAAGGTTTAGAGGCAAGAGGAACTCATTCTGAGACCGACTGCCAGCAGCCTCACTGCTCCCCCTAGAAACTTGTTTCAGTTTCTTGTTGAAATCGAACTGCAAAGTTTCTCAGCATGAAAAGTGTGTGGAGAATATCGTGGTGACAGCACGAGGCAATCAAAGAAATGCAGCATTTCCTTAAAAAAAGTGTATTAGCATGGCACTAGCAACAGGGGGGAACATGCATAGGTACTTGGTTAAATTTTTTATTCCATGACGAAAAAGACCCAAGTCTCTAGGGGATGCCTCGTGCTGACAGCACAGCAACAGCTCTCCAGGTCCCACACATCATCCTCAGGCCATGGCCTACGAAATCAGGGTACTACTCATTACTACTCAGGTAATAAAAACATGAAGGGAGTCTCCCAACGTTTTCCAGCATTAGGAGAAAGAGAATCTGCAAACGGCACTTTCACAGAAACTTCACCTCTCTCCAACTCCTCAGCTACAACAGGAAACAGGGAGTTAGGAAAAGTGCTGCAGGGGTTTCACGGTTGCAAGGTGGGACACGGCCCTGCTGTGGCTGGCTCGTGTTCACACACATGCACACTCGACAGTAGCAGCAGACATGGATGAAATACATCATTGCACAGCTGCTACAGGGGGAAAAGTTTTGAAACTTCAACTCGTGCTTCAGCCAGTCCCCAAAGAGAAAGCTGTAACTTCCCAAGTTGCCAGCAAGCACTTTGCATCTCTGTAAGAGAGTGAGGAAATGGAAGTCTTCATGATTAACCTTATTGGTAACAGCTTATTAAAATATTCAAGAGATGACAGGGATGAAAATTCACTTGTAGCTACCCAACCCTTTGTGTGCTGTTGGGACAAAGTAATCCATCTGATGATGCAGGCAGCCATTTGGCTGGCAGATTAGAAAGAATTTGCATTAATGGCTGAGAATTTCAACAGCAGTTGCAGAGCAAGGGTATGTGTACCAACAAAACCCCAACGAATTGCTACACTTCACTTAGCTAGGTAAACTTTCAAGGTGGGGATAGTTTGTACAAAGCTGAGCAAGTCACTGGGCATGACAGGCATAATTATGGGGAGATAAGTTAATGCACTCCATAAAAATACAGCACAGAGGTTACCAAGCAGCATTTA
The DNA here is from genome assembly GCF_000747805.2 of Chaetura pelagica. Classification (NCBI taxonomy): domain Eukaryota; kingdom Metazoa; phylum Chordata; class Aves; order Apodiformes; family Apodidae; genus Chaetura; species Chaetura pelagica. Next base: position 1,393,526 of record NW_009952893.1, on the reverse strand, counting down.
CATCTGTTTTAGAATATCAGTATCACAAAATGCAAATTATTTAGTATCACATGAAAATACAAAGGAAGGTTATTTAGCCAGCAGACTTTGAAGAACCAGCATCTGTTTTAAAGGGCAGGTATAGTGAAATGAGATCTGAAGGTCTAGACATCGTCACTTCCGAGGGCAGCAGATGACACCTGACCATGCTGACACTGTGCACAGACAGGCCTTCGGGCCACAAGGTCCCAGCAGCCTGTGCCTCATTTCTGACAACCCAGTCCAGGTATTTTTGGCTTGTTTGAGAGCTGCTCATACTGAGGACTTTGCACAGACAGATCGGAGCAACCCACCCTGCTTGAGAAATGCTCTGTGAAGTGCATCTTGTTCCTCACCTGCTCAGCACTGCGATGGTCCAAACCACGCATCAGTTCTGACAGAAAGTAGCTGTGCTTGTGCCACACCCTCCAGATGGCTTCTTCCAACAGTCTTTTTTGCTTTGATGAAGGAACTTGCAGCTCCCAAGGAAATTCTGTACAGATGTACCCAAACCTCAACAACTTCTCAGATCATAGCCTTTCTTTTACTTCTGCTTGTGCAAGGAAAGACGGGAAACTGCACCAGGAGCCCAATTTGTGCTTGGAGTGGCTGGTATTTCAAATCTGGCATTTGGGATGAAATTTCACAGCCTTGGATGAGCTAAGGCATCCTGTTTTGTCCCACGATTGGTGGGAAGTGGCTCCGAAATTGCACGACTCCAACACACACTCTTGTTCTATTCATCTCTGAACGTTGTTTCAGCCAAACAGAGAAGAAGCGAAAAAGACAGTTTCTCTTTCTTTCACAAGTGAAAGTTTTACTCAAAGTTTCTCAAAAATTGGCCAGCAATGGAAGCACACGAGACTCAGGGGATGAAGTGGCCAAAAGGGCAGAGACTGTAATATTCCTTTTTTAGAAGAAACTTTTCACCAACATACAGCACACCGAAACACTGAGAGCACATGGATTTTGGTTAATACCAGGAAGCAGGGGACTCGTATCAGAAAGAACAACCTTAACGATTTCAGCTGAGAAGCTAAAAGCGTCAGAAATACAAGTGCTACAAGGAGCCACCCTGTGGCACCAGCAAGCTAAGGGAACAGAGGGCAAGCAAGGGTAGACAGTTGTGTGGGTTGTTTTTTGTTGTGGGTTTTGTTTTTTTTTTCTGAAACTCAAGCCAGCCAGAGTGACAAAAGCTGGAACTGACCCAAGCAGCCACTTCTGTGGCAGGTTGCTCCTTAACGGAGGAACTGAACCAGAAAAGCAGAAAAGCTGCTCCTGCAGCTCGTGTCCACTCGCCACTCTCCTCCCAGGCCTTATAGGGGTACAGATCTCCAAGGGACATCAGAATTCCCCACTGTCTCACCCTCGAGAGTCCGATAACAATCATTAATATTACTCTCAAAATTCATTCTTTTCTGTGGAAGTCTTCTGAGGTGGCAACACCTCTCAGAACAAGGACAACAAAAACTACAGCACTCCGGGCCAACTTAAGGATGTAACCAAAGACTTTGAAGGGGGAATAAGTGAAAATGCCACCTGAGACAGCACACCGTGGCTCGTCACTGCGTGTTGCAAGGGTACACATGCAGTTGTAGGCAGCTGGCCCAAAGCTGCCTGCACTTTCCCCTCAAGTCTCTCAGCAACACTGCCTGGGTACTGCCACTTACCCGTGATGATCTGGACAGCTGAAGACAGTGCCCACCGGGGTGCCAGCAGCACAGAGGTGATAAACAACTCACTGTCCTTCCCAGACAGACTCACTACTCAGTTTACCAAAGAGGGAGGATCACTTAGCTTTTCATCTAAATTCTGATTTAACAGGCCAGTGCCTGACTGCTCACCTCAGCCCTCCAGTTCCCATTACTGCTGGACACAAGACGTGCAGTTAGACAGGCCATCTCTTTAATCAGGAACAGTAGCGAGATCTGATAAAAAAGGAGCAACACCGGGGAACCGACCTACTCCACAACAGCCCTGCTTGTGAGGATGCCAGCTCTTGGACCGTGACATGAACTGACAGTTTCACGGTCGGTTTTGTTTTCATCATGCAGAAGCAGCACTAAGGACTCCCATTTCCATCTTTGACGGCTCAGTAGAACATGCCTCTTCTTATATGGAGAGACACAGCTATCACAGCACTGACAATTTCTGACCTTTGTCCTTAATAAATGGAAGGCATCATATCTAAGAATGAAGTCACACACCCGACAGAACTATCAGCTGACATTAAAATACGGCAACTCATCTGCTTAGCAACACAAGCTGCCACCAACATCACTTCCTTCTTACACACAAAGTTCAGCTCACGGGCTCCACCCTGACTCAGAGCAGCCTGTAAAATTGGATCTGACTTGCCGAGAGGTCACGTCTCCTCGCTGTGAGCAGGACTTTCCACAGCAGCTATATTTCACTGGAACTTCCCAAGAGAGCCCGGGGGAGGGAGGGAAACACCACTGCAGCCAGATTGTTCACCTGCCGAGGAAGCAAGACACACTGACTTCCACATTTCCATTCAGCTTTCCTTGAAGATAGATTTTTCTGAGCAGGTACTGATCAACTTGTCCCTCCTGTGAAGTGGGGAGCAAAAGTGATCTGTCACCATCATTCCCTGGGTTTGCACATGCAAGGAGCACCCAGGTGTGACATTCTCAGGTCCAGTCAGAAATACCTACACATGTAGTCATTTCTTGTTTTAAAATGAGAGGCAATTTAAAACCCATGGCCAAACACACATTTTTTATATCCCTGAAAAATACTTATGAACTTCTTATTTTTGCTACTTACATTCACTGAGAAAAAGATGTGTTTAAAATTGTTTCTTGAAACTGTCACGCTACAAATGCAGTAAGGAACACCTTAAATGTATTCAGTTTTATAACTTTTCCATGTTGTTTTGTTTTTTATTAAAGCTTCATAACATTGCAAGTCAACAACAATGAAAAATAAAATGTTGACTTATATAGTTAAGTTAGATGCGGTTTCTCTCTTGATTCATTTTCTATTATTTAAGAGGATCAACTAATAGGATGATACCATTTTCTCATTAAACTCAGGTCCATTTCCCTCCCTGCTTGGTAAACTTCTAGGAAGAGGACTGAAGGATCTGAAGAGACCATCTGGTCGTCCCTGGCTGCACAAAGACAGGATAAAGTAGCCCCAGACAATCCCCAACAGATGTTTGTCTAACCTGTTCTTAGAAACCCTCTGTGAAGCAGATACCCAAATTTCCTAAGTAGTTTGTTCTGGTATTTCACTGTAACAACGTAAAAGCTGTTGTTGCACCTCCCCCCACTCTCCTCATACCCAATTTAAATCATCCTCTCACCCTCCTAATATCCAGTCCAAGACATCTTCCTTCAGTACAGATCCAATTTATCTCATCTTTCCCTCAGCCTTCAAAAAGTTGATCAACCCTCTTCTGACATTTTACACAATGAAAAAATGTATCCAGCTCCCTCTAAAATAAATGTTTTTCCAGTTCAAAATCCTCCCTTCTTTCACCTTTTCCAATACACAAATTCTGCATCTTTTATTTTTTTTTCTTGCCCCATACTGTACATTATTTTCCAGCAGAACCATGAAACCGAAGGCGATACTGCAGCTGAGGCCTCACAGGCACTTAGTGGAGTCATCTTTACATCTTTCTCTATGACTTACATATGCCACCTATTGATAAATCCTAAGAGAGCATTGCATTTTGCGAAAGACTGTGCTGTCTGTTGCTATTTTGTTAGTGATTCTCTGCAAACCCCCTATAACTACCTACCTTGATTTCTGCAAGAAATTGACTAGTGTTTTAATTTATTTTCACATTGGCATTTATTAAATTATTTTGATTTCTGAACTGATCATCCACAGTGGTCACCATCCTCCCAAGTTGGTGTAACTGAGACATTTCATAAATGTGCTCACACCAGTTGATACTGTTCTTTGTGTTTTCTTACACTGAATTTACCACAGTAGTACCTTGGTGCCTTACAGCAGAGTAACTGGCGACATCTCTTCTGCTTCTCTCCCTCTCTATCTTGTCCTTTCTCTTTCCAGAAGGATGAGCATGGAAAAATTGGTTTCAGAAGGATATAAGGACATACATTAAATCACTGCACATTCATATAGAGGAGAAAAAGGAAAAGAAATTGCTCTTTCCACTATTTCAGACCCACTCCTGAGAAAATGGTTTCATACTCAGTGAAGTTTAAAGGTTATCATAGAGTTCTGCTGTGACAGAGTAACAAAGTTGTCAGCTGTGGTCTTCATTTCAATGGCACAGAACACTCCAGAGAAGACCCAAAATTCTGGCTATGAATCAGTACTTTATGAAAAGAGCATAATACAGACAGGCAAAAAGGATTATGCCCTCACACTCTAGACTGCATTAATTATCATGGGTATAGGGATGTTCAGCAAGCACATGAGACACATTCAGCAAACATGTAAGGACTTAAACTTACTTGCACAATCTTCCGTGTTTCTCACAATCCAGCCAAACGCATGTTCCTTGCACAGCACTTCCACTGCAAGCAAAAACCCAAGCACCTGGATATGTGGAGTTTGATCATCAAAATATTTAAAACAACACACTGTTAATTGAACCTTACAAATATTAAGCAGAAAATTAATTTAACAAAATGTACTCTGATAATACCAGCTCGCAGAGAAAGGAGCACTTCACTGCATCCGTCCATTCCGTAGGAGAAATGGTCCATCTGATTCCACAAGATGCTGTGTAGTCATCATTTGTGCTGACGTGATATGAAGGTAGAGGTGTTTGATCGTGAAGAAATAAATCTAGAGCCACAGGTCAGTGTTAAAAGCATCACCACCACCAAACACTTCATTTTGTTTCCCTCCACCTGTAAGTATCTAAAATTTGCCTTATCCTCAAAGAGGAACACCTCAGCTCTGCAAAACTGAGGGAACACCCCTGGAAACCTACCAGAAACTCACCTCTGCAAGGTGTTTGTTGTTACTTTGGGTATTACAAGCAACTTACAAGCAACATAATGATATTTATTTGTATGTTCTTGGCAGATGTACAGAAGCTGTTTATTTCAGCTAAGGCAGAAAGACCTCCTGTCTTCATCCTGTGGCAGCAGAGGAGGGAGGGGATGTGTGCTGCATCTGTAATGCCACAGGTCACACTTTGTAGGCTGCACACTAAGCATCGCTGCACTGAATGGCACAACTTTTATGCAATTGTTTTCTCCCTTAAAAAGCGCAAGCCAGAACATGCCGTATTTTCTGCACCGAGGGAGCAGATTATATCACTGCTTCTAAAGTGGCAGGATTTTACTTGAAGCTCTTCTGCAAGGTAACAGAAAAGAAGTAAAACAGTTGCTGGAAGATAAAGACAACAGCTACAGTAGCACTAATATGCACTGTTTAATCTTTGGCATAGTAGTTTACCACGATGACATTTGGATCAGAACACTGCACACGCTGTTTGTTGAGGGGTTTTATTTATTTAATAAAT
>NW_009952893.1:1386185-1387975 GCF_000747805.2 Chaetura pelagica | reverse complement strand
GAGCTAAGAAGCCCAAACAAGATGTCAGGCTTATTCATGCCAACTTCTTGGAAACAAAGTTTAATGACACACATTTTCTTTAAAGATAGGCTTAATTTTTTAAGTTACATTTGCTTTTATATGACCACCCATCAGCTCATGGGCTACATTATATACAGGGAAACTCACCAAATATTTATATGTAAATTAATCGGCATAAGTAAAGGTAGATAACCCAGCATCCTGGACCAGTGACCACAACTCTCTTACATTAGCAGCTTAGTCTGAAAGGCAGGCAGTTCTCAGGGCCCGGATGAAAGGGAACTGCAGCAGGACAGAGGGAGGAGCAGGAAAAGGCCCACTTCCACCTGGAGCTGGTTTTTATAAGCCTCCTTGCTACCAAACAGGCGATCCCAGTGCTTCCAAGGATTGCCCCATGGGAGCCTTGCTGACCAAGACACAAATACATAGTTATTCTTGATCCTGAAAAAAACAAAATAAGAGCCTTCAGAGAAATAACAAGAGGGATCATCTGTTCAGTTCAATGCCCTGGGAAGATGTTTTCCTGTCACAACCCTTCACAGAGATTTGAGGCTAGCAAGCTGCAGATTACCTAGTACAGGAGTAGCAGCAGTTACTGCAGTAAAAGGATCAGTGTACCTGGGACTTGCATTTTTGTCAAACAGAAAATATAATTATACTCAGAAGTTATCCAGCACCAAAGATGGCAGCACATCTAACACTTTGTGCTGTCCTAGGTCTTTTTCACATGTTTATACAAAGGCACAATGGATAAGGGTTATCACCAAAGCCACAAAGTCCTTAAGCTTTCCTACGAATCCCTAGAAACAATCTTCTGAAAAACAAAGACACCGCACACACAAAAGTACTGAAAAAATTACAGGCAATACGTATTTTTAAACCCTCACTGTCCCTTCCCCTAATCTAAATGCCATAAAATCCCAGCAGCTTAAACTCCTGCAAGAATTCTAAGTTTTACTACAAATTTTTCACCTCCTTTAAAAATGAAAACCCAGATTCAGCTTTTAGCAGAAGTGAGACTATTGCTTCACCAGGATTAGATATAAGCAAAGGAAAACAAACGAGCTTGGGGCCTAATGTTTTCGATACTAGTTCCATGCACAGTGTTTTACTCCGTACCTCTCAGCACCAGCACACGTGGTAGCTTTTGCAAGATCATGGCCTTGTTTTAGCATAACACAATCAAGATAATTTTTACAAGGTCAGAAAGTTGGAATAAGAGGAAACAAAATCCAGCCCAGTTGTGTCTGGAATCAATTAGCCTTGCATGCTTTTCAGATGCTGCTTGTCTTTCTAATAAATAGTATTTCAATGTATGCATATTATTAGTGTATACCTAAAAGTGTGCATTGCATACAAAATGTTCCTCCATGTATTTATACACACCTAGACTAGGGACATCAGGAGGACAAAAAAAAGGAGGTGTGCATCTGTGAGGACAGAAGCAGTTTCACTTTGAGAGTTTAGTTATCTGCCTCCTTGGTGACAAAGTGCTCAGAAGGGCCAAATGTCCAGGCATGCCTGTGTACTCCACCTGTCCAAAAAGCAAGTTAAAACCGAAGGAAGTTGTCCAGGCAAATACTGACTATGCCCACTGACAACCTTCAAGCATGTCTTTGGGTTTTAAGGATGAGAGCAATGAGGAAAGCGCATTTTATCTTTATAAGATGAAACTTTACTGTCTAAGCATCATATTTAGTACGGAATCATCTACAGAAAGCTTTAATTAATGAAAAGTTGATTTTATGGGGAATTTCCATTTTCCCTAC
>NW_009952893.1:1384915-1386167 GCF_000747805.2 Chaetura pelagica | reverse complement strand
TCTCTAGATAAGGCCAGTCTAGTTTATACTAAAATTAAAATGACTATCAGTACAGAAGGCATGTGCGGAAGTAGATTCCAAATAGACTCTTGCCACAATCACAAGTAAAATAGCTGACAGTAAAAATGTTTACTCGTTGCTAATATTGTAAAAACATTACAGACATAAAAGCTCAATTGTCCAACTACTTAAAGATCAAAGTATTTACCTTTGCTGCTTATTCTCTCACCGTCATTTTGCCAAGTACAAAAATAGAGTTTTTTCCTCCACTGCAGTAACTTTTTAAAACTCAGAAGCTGAATTTTGTTTTTTTAGATGGAATTACAAATAATAAAATGCAGAGAAAGGAGTTACAAATCTCGAATTTCCTGTTATTTTTCTAGGCAGAGCAGCTATATGGTGTCTTTACTGCAAATAGGCAGCCACAGAGCTGGCTGGTATCACAGCACACAAGCCAGCAATGCTTCAGCTGGAGCTGGGTCAGCAGAGGGGCTTTGGGACAGGCTCCAGGCGGATTCCGCAAGGGCAGGGGGAAGGATGACAGGCTGGGCTGCCCTTAAAGTGACCACAAGAAACCCAACCCAGGAAGCAGGGACTGATTTCGCTGCTGAAGTCGCCCCCGACACAGCCCTCCCACATCTCCCTGCCCTCGCAGCACAGCGCGGCTCCGCGAGAGGAGAACCCTCGGCTGAGCAGGCAAACCTGGCGCTAAGGAAAGTCCCCTGGGTGGTCTGAAGACGTGGCCCGGCTTCCAGCTGCCAACAGCTGCCACGGTGGTTACAGCGCCAGGGAAGACGGTCCCATGGACAAGGTGCTGCTGACGGGACTTTTCTGCCTCTTCCTCCCGGTTTGGGGAGGGCTCCTCATGATCCCGAGCTCTTGCTCCAGGAGGAAATACAGCCCGTCAGGCTTGAGGTCCCTGGCTGGGCCGGGGCTTGGCACAGCGCTGTGACACAGCAAGCACCAGCCATGTGTCACCTCCTCACGGGCTCGGTTTGCGAGGCCTGCGACGCTGGACACACTTCCTCGTGCCGTGGGTACGTGTGTGTGCGTGTGTATGTACATACGATACACGCATCACCGCAGGAGCTGCCCCAGGAACCCTGGCCAAGGAACTCCGGCCAAGTTCCCGCAGGACACTGCACACATTCACCGGGGGAGCAGCTCCTGGGAGGAAAAGGCTCCAGAAGCGCTGGGCTCCCGGCCCAGGGCCACCCCCCCCGTCGGGGCAGCGGCAGCCGGGCGGGCAGGG
>NW_009952893.1:1354967-1379805 GCF_000747805.2 Chaetura pelagica | reverse complement strand
CGGGAGCGGGTCTCGCTGCCGGGCGGGCCCCAGGGCGGGAGGACAGGGGCTCCTCGGCCCCCCGTGTTTTGCCCTCCCGGACTGACCGCACGACGGCAGGAGCGAAAGCCCGCGAAGCACCGCAGCCTTCCCCGGCGGGATGGGAGACGAGGAAGTTACAGCACATGGACATCGGGATTGGCCTTTCTCAGTTCCTGCCCTGGCTCGTGGTAGGAGCACATGGTCGTTTTAACAAGCCACAGCGCTGGCAGGAAGAATTACCTCATGGAATTGCAGGCACTTTCCAAGCAAAGGTGGAGTCTGGAGCAAACAGCAGATCCAGCTGATAGCGGCTGATAAGCCCGGGGAGTATCACGTTGCTGTTTTGCATACCTCAAAGAGACGCCTCAGTCCTTGTGCAGCAGGAAGAGGAGACGGCTGGAACAGACCGGCTCCCAGCACCCAGATAATGAGAGACGTCTCCTCCTTCCTGCAGCTGACAAGCTTTTTCTTCTGCTCACGAAGCAATCATTTCAGTAGCAGCTTTTCCTCTACTGCAGCCCTGAAAAGATCCCTTTACATTTGGTAACAATAATTCAGCAACTTTCAAACTTCAGAGTTCATCTGACATTTGAAGGAAAACTGCTTTTCACCTTGTATAGCAATTGAATTAAACTAGAAAGCCAGCAAGGTGGAATGAAGTAACATAAACCTTCAGAATAAAGCCCAAAAGAAAAAACAAAATAAGAAACCCGCACACCACTTAGATGGTGCTTGGCCACAAAAATTCCCAGTGGACAATTGCATTTTTCTTTCATGTTCACACTGAAATTTTCTGCTCCTAGTGGATGACCTAGGAGAGGGGATGTAGCTGCCTGTCCGTATGGCAAACTTGCACACTTGCAAACCACTCCGTGCCCAATGTTCCTACCACCAGCTATGGCTTTCCAGCCTTTTTTGCTGCACATCTACATGAAGCACAGCTTGGTAAAGCTTCCTAGCACGTTTCATAATTCTCCCATGTCCTCACCAGAGTTAAACAGGTGGGTTTATGACAAACTATGTATACTAAGTTTTTATAATGGCCTTGTTATAAGCAAACAGCACTTCATCCAAGTAAGACAGTTGTGTTTGTTGTTTTTTTTTTTACCAGTGATAGTTAATAAAGGTCTTTCAGAAGAATAGGGAACTGTAAATATGCTGCTTCTTGAGTAATTTCCTCCTAAACAGACACCCACTCCCCAAACTCCTAAGTAGGAAAGGAAAAGTTGTTAGAAGTAACAAAAAAGAAGCAAGGTACAAAATATGTGAAAACACAAAAGAAACAAGACATGGAGCTCTGAAAAGTGGGAACAGAACTGGACTTGGATAGGAATCCAGAGAAAATGCCAGTGTTAATTCATGCTGCAGTGTTCAGTCCTGTAGGCACTCAGTGCTGTGGCGTAACAGACTTTCTTCAGCAGCAATAATGTCCTTTCCTCTGAAGTTACATGGCTTTATAGAAAAGTATCCCAGGCAGGATTACAATACTGGACATACTTCGCAAACTTCATTTCTGCTTCATAGCAATGGGAGACGCTGCAGGTGTTTTAGTTTCTCTGCAGGAATGTTTTATTTGCGAGATCAGAGTTGAAAAACCCAAGGCAAGGAGAAAGAATATACCCATCCACTGGGTTTTTGTACACCACTGATAGCCAGCAAACCTTTGTTGGTGACCAGTTAGTTTAGGGCAGTCACCCACACTTAGCTTAGAAGTGGCTGGATGGACTCTCAGGGACACCACAAACAAATTATTTTTTTGTTCCAACATTCTCTCTTTTAAATACTTTTGGTGTGAACCTAACTGGCAAGCCATGAGTAAGGTCCAATCATCATCACCACAATTAAAATGCAATAGGAAAAACGGAAAAATCTGCTTCCAGCTGCATTTAACAATCCCAGACAGGTGCTGTATGTGTATTCAAGTATTTTTTGAGCCAGCACCTGATGAGTTAATTTGCCCCATGGCCTCTGTCACTGTTTCTGTTCCCATCTCTCCTCCCAAAACCCATGCATACATGTCCTTGGATTGTGGACATTGCCTCAACTCCAATCGCAGCATTGCCAATGTGCACCTTGCAATAGGGTGTCCAATGTTAAAAGTTCCTTCAGCACAGCCAGCCCAGTGCTGCGGTTTAGGAGCAGCAGCACCGTCCCAGATGTAGGTGGCAGTGTTCCGCTGCTGGGCAACACTGGCTAAACAGCCTCTCCCCGCACCCCATCATCTTCATGCAAGACAGCAAGCAGCCCCCTGGGTTTCTGTCTTCCTGAGTACCCTTGTTGTTTAACGGTTTTCTAAGTCACATTATTTCAAACATTTCCTGCATCTGAAAATGTTTCTCCGAGTCATAATCAGAAAACATAATGTTTACTTGACTGGTTTAACTTGGACAATGTTAAAGTGACAACTATACCTTGGTCTTTTTTGAGCTATCCTCTCACTTGAGGATTTTCCTGCCTCCCGGTATTTTATGTCTAAGTCTAGGAAAAGTAAACAATCATTTTCCAGTTAGTCCAATACAGGCTTCATTTACGTAATTTGTAATTTTGTAATTTACACTGAATGTACCGTAGTCCAAACCATCAAGATTCTGCCCAATATAAACAGTTGTATCTCTGACTCATCATAGAAGGAATTTGAAAAATCGTAACTATGCTGTGAGGGAAAAAGAACACAAGACATGTTGATACATTGATCCATCTACCTTCATGCCATCATGGACAATTTTACAAGAGCTGTAATTTGGGATGGGAGTTCAAATGGATGTACAGACATTTCAGTACACTGGTCTCTAAATAGACTTGGAGTGTATGTTTCCTACACCTCATTTCACCTCTATGTCACACAGAGCCATGGGATGTAGCAGTTCAATCCTGTGTCTGATTATCAGATACATGTTCCAGTTTATTTGTCAAAACAAGTTTTCAGAAATAGACATCTCCACAAAAGGGAGATCTGCAGTACTGAAGGTTGCAACAAAGCACATTTTTAGTAATTTAGTTTTAAGTGAACAGTACACTTGATATTATAGAATAGTGGTTTATTTAATCAGTGCCCCTGTGACAACAGCATGCTTCTTTTGACTGGGGTAAAACTGCTGAGCAACACTGGTTTTGCCTTCAGCAGCTCAGATTGTCTGCAGTAGGATTCCTACAGCAACAATCTCTTTTTTCAAGCCAGTCCTAAGGCAGGAACACTTCCCTACCCCCACCCATAACTTCTCCAGCTGCTAAGCAAAGAATAAACTTCTAGCTTCGCCCCTCCTTTATTGGAAAGGGAATAGGGTAATATGCTGTAATTGGTTTTCCATGTTTGCCAAGAGTCTGTTTCCTCTTATCATCCACAATATTTAACATAAGTCTTGTAATAGTTCCAAAAATAATAAAATCTGTCCCAAGAATAAAAATGATAGATTCATAACATGCTGCTTTTTTTGTCATGGTCTTGGTTTCGTAACATTCTGTTAGTAGTTTTTATTGCCTAATGTTGTGGTTTCTTTCATAGGCAGCAGACCCAGTAAAGACATTTCATCAGCTACTTACACAGCAGCAGCCTGGATTATTTACAAATGGAGATTTCAGTACCATATTAAAATAAATCACTACTACATACTGTTAAAGTTCCATTGTGAGTGGTAAAGTGAAGTGGTAAAGCAGCACCTTGCTCACTGGATTGCTTGAATGAAAGAATATCAGGACAAGACAAAAAGTAGGTAATACACAGGAGAAATTTGACTTAGGAGGAGGAAAAATAAAAAAAAATCAAAACCATCCCCAAAAAAAGTCTAAGAAAGCAGCTGTATGACAATCAGTAGTACCAAAACAATAGTCCATCAAGAGGAATCACCATCTCAAGCTTCAGCATTTACAAAAGCAATACCCACTGGTAATGACTTTGAGAAAAATGCAGGCACACTGGGGTGCCCTCACTTAGAATGATAATTTAAAAAAACCCTTTAATGCCAAAAATGGCCTTATGATATTTCTGTGCCCCTCCCTGGAAGTGTTCAAGGCCAGGTTGGATGGGGCTTTGAGCCACCTGGTCTAGCGCAAGGTCTCCTGGCCCATGACAGGGGGTTTGGAACTAGATGATCTTTAAGGTCCATTCCAGCCCAAACCATTCTATGGTTCTGTGATTGTAAGTTGTTGGTTTTTTTAATACACTTTTTTTTTTTACTCAGATTCAGTATAGCTATAACTTAGTGTCTGCTAAGAAGTCTTCCTTGGCAGTGTTCCGCTGCTGGGCAACACTGGCTAAACAGCCTCTCCCCGCACCCCATCATCTTCATGCAAGACAGCAAGCAGCCCCCTGGGTTTCTGTCTTCCTGAGTACCCTTGTTGTTTAACGGTTTTCTAAGTCACATTATTTCAAACATTTCCTGCATCTGAAAATGTTTCTCCGAGTCATAATCAGAAAACATAATGTTTACTTGACTGGTTTGACTTGGACAATGTTAAAGTGACAACTATACCTTGGTCTTTTTTGAGCTATCCTCTCACTTGAGGATTTTCCTGCCTCCCGGTATTTTATGTCTAAGTCTAGGAAAAGTAAACAATCATTTTCCAGTTAGTCCAATACAGGCTTCATTTACGTAATTTGTAATTTTGTAATTTACACTGAATGTACCGTAGTCCAAACCATCAAGATTCTGCCCAATATAAACAGTTGTATCTCTGACTCATCATAGAAGGAATTTGAAAAATCGTAACTATGCTGTGAGGGAAAAAGAACACAAGACATGTTGATACATTGATCCATCTACCTTCATGCCATCATGGACAATTTTACAAGAGCTGTAATTTGGGATGGGAGTTCAAATGGATGTACAGACATTTCAGTACACTGGTCTCTAAATAGACTTGGAGTGTATGTTTCCTACACCTCATTTCACCTCTATGTCACACAGAGCCATGGGATGTAGCAGTTCAATCCTGTGTCTGATTATCAGATACATGTTCCAGTTTATTTGTCAAAACAAGTTTTCAGAAATAGACATCTCCACAAAAGGGAGATCTGCAGTACTGAAGGTTGCAACAAAGCACATTTTTAGTAATTTAGTTTTAAGTGAACAGTACACTTGATATTATAGAATAGTGGTTTATTTAATCAGTGCCCCTGTGACAACAGCATGCTTCTTTTGACTGGGGTAAAACTGCTGAGCAACACTGGTTTTGCCTTCAGCAGCTCAGATTGTCTGCAGTAGGATTCCTACAGCAACAATCTCTTTTTTCAAGCCAGTCCTAAGGCAGGAACACTTCCCTACCCCCACCCATAACTTCTCCAGCTGCTAAGCAAAGAATAAACTTCTAGCTTCGCCCCTCCTTTATTGGAAAGGGAATAGGGTAATATGCTGTAATTGGTTTTCCATGTTTGCCAAGAGTCTGTTTCCTCTTATCATCCACAATATTTAACATAAGTCTTGTAATAGTTCCAAAAATAATAAAATCTGTCCCAAGAATAAAAATGATAGATTCATAACATGCTGCTTTTTTTGTCATGGTCTTGGTTTCGTAACATTCTGTTAGTAGTTTTTATTGCCTAATGTTGTGGTTTCTTTCATAGGCAGCAGACCCAGTAAAGACATTTCATCAGCTACTTACACAGCAGCAGCCTGGATTATTTACAAATGGAGATTTCAGTACCATATTAAAATAAATCACTACTACATACTGTTAAAGTTCCATTGTGAGTGGTAAAGTGAAGTGGTAAAGCAGCACCTTGCTCACTGGATTGCTTGAATGAAAGAATATCAGGACAAGACAAAAAGTAGGTAATACACAGGAGAAATTTGACTTAGGAGGAGGAAAAATAAAAAAAAATCAAAACCATCCCCAAAAAAAGTCTAAGAAAGCAGCTGTATGACAATCAGTAGTACCAAAACAATAGTCCATCAAGAGGAATCACCATCTCAAGCTTCAGCATTTACAAAAGCAATACCCACTGGTAATGACTTTGAGAAAAATGCAGGCACACTGGGGTGCCCTCACTTAGAATGATAATTTAAAAAAACCCTTTAATGCCAAAAATGGCCTTATGATATTTCTGTGCCCCTCCCTGGAAGTGTTCAAGGCCAGGTTGGATGGGGCTTTGAGCCACCTGGTCTAGCGCAAGGTCTCCTGGCCCATGACAGGGGGTTTGGAACTAGATGATCTTTAAGGTCCATTCCAGCCCAAACCATTCTATGGTTCTGTGATTGTAAGTTGTTGGTTTTTTTAATACACTTTTTTTTTTTACTCAGATTCAGTATAGCTATAACTTAGTGTCTGCTAAGAAGTCTTCCTTTCTTCCCAAGAACAGATATAGTGCTCCAACAGTCACGAGTTAACAGTCACAGGTAAACTCTTAAGGCAGAAATATATTTCCCAACTTAAATGTATACAATTTAGCTTAAAACTAATCCATGCCCTTCTAACCCCACCAATATATAAATATTGCAGTCAAAGGTTACTTAATGAGTCAGTAACACAATGAACTATCACAAAAAGCGTAATACAGCAGAAGAGAGACATCTCTACAGCAGGAAGCTGAGCACATGCTGCCTGCTAGGGGCTTCAGACAGCCTCTTTTTATTGTAGCATATCAGTAATAGGTGTTTTGGCAGTTGGTTACCTTAAGTCACTGCTGAGTCTTATCTTGCACGAGAATAAATCAGAATGATTGAAGTCAACAGAAACACACAGGTATAAAATTGACGGTGTGTGTTAATCTTTCTTAAATGCCTGCCAAAAATTTCTATTTAAAATTATACACTCCAGAAAAAGACAGACAAGTCTTAAAATGATGCTTGGAGGATTTGTCACTCCAAATTTACTCTTTTTGAAGTTAACTATGGTTTATACCATATGCTAAACTGGGAGTACAAGGAAACTGCACCATGGTATGATTTTTCAGTATCAATAGTACATTACATATAACAGGTGTACAAGTTGCTGGGGAATAACGAAATGTTTTAATTCTTTGGTTATAAAAATGCAACCAATGAAAGCAACAGGAATTCAACATGAAAGCTGGGAAAGTTATTAGTCATGTACAAGTAAAACTGAAACCTGTGAAAAGAATAATCTTGTAAAACACAAGCTCTACAAGTAAACCCTGCTGCTAAGTTCTGGGCTACGTAGTTTTCAAACTCTAATAGCATAAAATAGGACTAGTGGCTTCTTGAAAAAACAATAAAATACACAGATTTCTAATTGCCAACAAAAGGGTTACGTGTGCACAAAGCTTGTAACAAAATGCCAGGCAGAACGCAAGGAAACTTAAGTCTTGCTTATCTCCTCTTTGAAAGCACCAGGTTTTTATATAGTGCACAGTATAAGGCTGGCATGTAAGCCAGGACCAACCAGCAGGATCAAAAAATCAATATGCACTTGTGATTATAGTAAGTCACAGCATGCCCTCATGCCCTTCGCCCCCCAGAAAAAGTGCCAGTGGCTCTTTGCTATAATAGCCTAGATTCCTTGTTAATTGTAAACATCTTCCATGCTTTCAGAAAAGGTAGCTGTCAGAAGCTTTAGCTTTTTAAGCCATCACCATTTAAAATAGCAAACATTTTTGTTCTTCTCAGGATAGGGTACAAATTCCCCTCCTCTGGTCCCTTAATGGGGAATTTTTATGGCTAAGAGAAATTTACTTCTGTCTACAGAAGACCATGCTTCTCTACCATCTCATCTTGAGCAACTGAGTTCTGCAATGTTGCCAGTTCCAAAAAATCTTCAAGCTGTTCATTCAAGCATGTACTCATTTGTTCATTCCCTCTTGTGAGCATCTAGCTACTACAAGCAAGTTTTCCCTCAGCATCAGTGCAATTCAGTTCTATGGTTTTACTGTTACGCAACACAATTTTCAAACTTCAACTGAAATTGCTGCAGTAAACAGTTAATAGTTGAAAGTATGTGAATTGAGTACCCTCTTAAGAATTTAAATAGTTAAATTGCATTGCTTATAATGCTCCTGTATGTGAAAGAAAGATCAGAAGTTGGAAACTAATACAAATCCTTATTGGTCCTTCCTTCTCCCAGATACAAAAGGTTCCACATGTATTTTAAACTCTAATCTCAGAACCACTACTGTGTTACACCTGACAGGCTGAAGTTTATTACCTTCAGACATTAAAAGTTCTGACAATAAGAATGGATGACATAACAAACCATGTCCCCCAGTGTTGTGTTGCAGTCACTATTGGTCCCGTAAGACAGTTTTGCAGTCACTCTCCCACTTTTTTTTTCTTCTTTTTCAGACACGTTAAGCATGGCCTATCAGTATATCTGCAATTTATATAAATAGGATAAGGTGGAAACTAAGTTGTTTCCTCATTTGTAGGAAAAGTGACATGAATATTCTGTACTTTAACAAATAAATGCTGATTTGTTTTGTACTGCTGCAACCCTTTCACTTGAGGCAAAACACCCCCTCCCTCCCTCCCACCACCACAATAAGTACCAAAGCATTTCTAGTTTTGATTTTCATCAAGATTTCCAAACTGGCAGATTTTATTTTCACACCCTCTTCACAATAGACAAGATGCTTACCATATTTAGGATTACAAGTTGTCACTAAAAGAAAACTTTACACAACCACTGTACATTTAGGTTGAAAAACTGTCCTTGCATGAAAAATATACCTAGAAATCAAGTGGTAAACAAGAAAAAAAACATTAAGAAAAGATTACCATTTTTATAATGTGCCTTTTTAAATTTATCAACTCCTCCTCTACTTTTCATTCATACTCTGTTTTTACCTATAGTATTCATTAAGGCAAACAGCTAATCCATTTCTGAAGAGGTGCTGTGGAAATTGTGGACAAACAGCAAACATTTGGCATTAAAATACCTAGCATGTATGTAGCCTCTAGTAATATACATTAAGCATTTCTCTTGGACTTCAGGACAATGGCAGGGGAGGATGAACATGCTAACAATGTCAAAAAGGCTTAAAATTCAGCGTCCAAGCAACTTCTATTAATGCTTCTGTAGTTTTCAAGCTCTAAGTAGTATAGAATTTATGCAAATGCATTAAAGAATTCTAGCTTGGCAAGTACACCCAAGCAGGTTATTAAACTATATATACAGAAAGTGATAAATACAGAATTAAGAGTCCTTCCGCTTCTCTTCATAGCCTTGAAAACTGACAAAAAACTTGAGGACAGCTCTACAATATTAAACATTAGGTAACCGCAGGAGCTGGGAAACCTAATACACAAACTGATTAAAATACTCAGATGACTTTGTAGTGTTTAATACAATTCAGTTCGTAGTCAAGGGCACAAGACAACATTTAACAAAAATAATCACATCAATTGACCTAGAAATCAAATGTAAATAGATATGAATACAATCTCCAAAATCTGTCTTTAAGTGAACATTAACCATTTATTCAAAGTTATACAAGAATTTGAAGGATAAAGTCTTCTTCTGCAACAGGAAACCAACTTACAAGTTTCATGTCTCAGTTGAATTGAAGTGGAGGCGAGCGGGGCGGGGGGCAGGGGAGGGTGAACAAACAAGTTAGTAGGCCCCATCCAGGCAGCTAGAAAGTAAAAACAGGCTCAACAGCAGCCTCCTCCAGCTTGTTGTCCTCCCTGATTGCTTGCAAGCGTTGCATTAGTAGCAGCGTGTTGAGGGCCAATTTTTATGCCATTTGCCTGAAACAAAGTGTTTAATACACAGTGTAATTATTTTAGAACACTAATATACTTGAGAAGTTGTTGCTTTTCTTTTTTTTAAGAAGATCATATAGCAAGTTCTCCTAATGTATGCAATTAATACAGCAAAGGTTAGATTTCTTTTTTTTAGCGAAATGTCCTTGGAAATTAAATATAATTTAAAGGAAGATACATTCCTTCTCATTTAACTTTTATCTCCATGTTAAACACTGTACTTTAAATTCCTCACATGAGAACACAGAGCAAGAACTGTGCTTGAATGCTACTTGGCATAAGGCTGTAAATATACATAGCATTTGCTAGGAACATATAACCTCTCCCCTCTCACCAAAACCCCCATTAGTTTAATAGTTTAATATAAAACTTTTCCTCTCTAGACAGCATTTCTTTCTGTGTTGAATCAGCTGCAGAGGCTAAGGGCATACGAGTGTTCTGTGTCATCAATAATTTCTATGATCCCGAAAGACATGGCTACTTGCCAAGAACCCACACACAGCGCAGCTCTTTCATTCATCAAAATCACACTTATATCTTAACCCTCACTCCCTCAAGTGGATTTTACCTAAAAATACAGCACTTTGAGAAAAGTAATACAGTAGCTTCAGAAATTAAGCTCTTAAGGAAACTTTGCGTCACAGTAAATCTCAGATTTATAGTGCTTGGCAGTTGTTCTGCAACAGTAGTAGCCTTGGGGTTTCTGGCACTAGCTCAGTATTGACAGCAGCTGATGTGGTTTCTTTTCGCTCTTTGACTCCTCTTTAATAAAAAGCATGCCCTATGGCTCATTGGTTTTGCCCCCTCTGGGCTGATAGCAACTTCTTCAGGAATCAAGGAGCCAGACTTGGCATAAAGCCAAATAAATAGCACGGACTGTTGGCTCTTGACAGCATATTGCAATCAAAGCTCCATAAGGCACAGTAAAGCAGTCAGCTACTATATATGAAACTCGACAGATACAATGAGCATGCTTTTTCAGACACTCTCATTACTGTCCAATTTATATTGTGCTCCTGGGTACATTTTCTTTAGGAAAAATGTTACAGAAAATTTTAAGTTGTTCATCACTGAACTGCATTGAAAAAGTGTTTCCTTAAAACACCATGTATACATCCACATATTCCAGTCAGAATTAGTGTCTTTGAAGGACTACTATTCTAGTCTCATTTTGCTACAGGTCTGCTAATACAAATACTTTGCATACTACTGAAGTTTCTCATTTTTTTCCTCTCTAATGTCATCACAGCAATAGTTTTAACAGTCTAAATTTTCTCATGTTTAAATATATTAAGCAAAAAGAGGTGAAGCTATTTGAGTCCTATCAATTCCCCCACCACTCTTTGAACAATTTTGCAAGGACTACATGCTTTAAGAGAAGCATCAGACTGACAGTTCCAGACAAAAAACGCACCTGTTCATAGAACAGACACAGGACAGAGTGGAAGTGCAGATTTCCACATGTGGTTTCACTAAGCATCTCAGCAATGATATTCAGGCACTTGTACAATAAAAAAACTTGGCCACAAAAACTGACTGACCACTTTACACTATCATATTTAAACTTTACATAAAAAGTCACACCACATAAATGTTAATAGTCTGTAGGATCTAGTATTTCTGTAGGATCCTAGTATTTCTATGTATTACCACTGAATTTGAATATGCTTTTTCTATGGCCTCTCCTAACTGCTCAAGATTTTCAACAGCATAATTACTTCAAAATTCCAGAGAGGCATTACAAGTCCTTCTAGGGTCTTGCATTATAAAAGTGCTCCCTGCTCCACCTCCCCACCCCGATCCCAAACAAGCAAAGAGACAGATCCTGATAATCTGTAATTTCAGTAATGTGCATAGGCAAAACGGCTAATCTTTTATTCCCCACAGAATCCAGACACCTAAACCAGGAACATTTCAAAAGTCTTTTATGTAACTCTCAAAGCAATCCCTCCCCTACACTGGACAGCTCATGGAGTGCATCTGGCATATCAACATGGTCCCCTATTTACATAGTGGAAAATTATCTTTGAAAACAGATGACACCATATGGAGAAGTGGATGAAAGTGGATTTTCTTCTCTTTTGGGGATTTATATTATTTTGTGATGCTTCATGGATGGATAGGGTCACTTATTTTAATCCATTTTTATCACAATGGTAGACAATCCTATATCCAAATGGAACAAATATTTTACTGTCCAGCCTTCTAGGGAAGGTGAATTTTGTGCATTTAAAACACAAGCAAAGAAAAAGTGTTCAGAGTACTAAAAGTTACCTCATTATTTATGTCAAAAACTCCTTCCTGGATCTTCTCATAGATCTCCTTTGCAGTGTTAATAAATGCCTAAAATAGAGGGGAAAAAAACAAACACAATGAACACAACATCCTTTGCTGTAGGATGCACTAATTGAAGTCCAATCTCACATGCAGTTGTTCCAGCAAGACTTTTCTTCCAGGCCTCAGCAAGAACAGGTATGACAACAGCATCCTATGACCTACCCTGAAGTAGCAATGGATCACACGTTGTTTACAAAAACAGTGGCGTTTTCATAACATCTGTATTCTACAATCTGTTGTCCAGTAATTACAGGGGAAAAGTGGTTTTTAAGATACATAAATTACTTTTAAATTATTTATTTCTGACCCTTATGGATAGATTGTGTGGCAGATGGTTTCCCCTACCCTTAATATCTTTGTAATAGGCCACTCTAGATTAGAGCGCTTAGCAACATAAAACCACAGGGTACTTACAATGATGATGTAAGGATGCTGCCTGCTGGATGAAACCTTATGCTATCATTTAATATTCACCTAATTTTAAGAACGTATTCTCCTTAATTAATCTTGTACATGATAGGCAATAGATATCTTAATAGTAGAACGGAGAGGCCCCAGGATTTATTAGGATTTCTGAAAATCTATTGTTTTAAATTCAGAGAAAAGACTGACATTCAGGTCTGAAAAAAGTGAATGATATAGACCGCTTTGGTTAAAGTTTGAAATAAATGATTCAATTTTTCATCTCTCATTTAACTTTTTAGGTCAAGTAATGCCTAAAATAATGTATAATTTTAAAAGTGATTAACGGCAGCTAATAATTACAATCAATATCAAACAGAGTTCTTTTTGTTTTAAAATACCAACACTATGCAATCACAGAAGATATGCTATCTTCTGCACAAGCCTATTACAGCAAATCCAGATCTAATTCAAATATAAAAAAGTAAACAGGGTTCATGGAGAGGAACAAATCATACCTTTCCTCATTTCTACACTGGAAGCATTTGACTGCTGAACTTGCCACCAGAGCTTTGTTTCCTAATTAACAGGACTGATATGTTTTCACCTTTAAAGGCCTTACAGCTCCCCAGAGTAATCAATCTACTGCAGCTCAATTACTGCACCAAGCACACACCACAGCGAGTGAAGGAGACTTGAACGACTGCGGCAGGAGCAGAAAGATATGAATATGCATAAACTCTAAGTGGGTGATCGAATCATCACAGAGGGTCATAAGAATTTGCAGCAAAATAATGAGAAGAATTAATCATTGCAGATTCACAAGGCACTTAGGAAGTGAGTTCGTTTTTCAAACACAAGTTAGAGTTGAGGAGAAAAACTGGCTTTTGGCCAACTATGCATCGATTAAAACTTCTCAGAAATTGGAAGTTCTCAATGCAAGAAAAATATTCAAACTTATCTTCACTTCTGATAACACACTTACAGTAATGGCCTCACACATAGGCCTACTAAAAAGTGTAAGTAAAAAATTCTGGAGATTCACAGGGGTAGATCTGTGAGGATACTTGCTTCCATTTCACTAGAACATTAAACAGAACTTGAAGTCTTAAAAATGTGTTATGATAACTTCATGTAAACAAGCACTTAACTATTGGCTCTTGTAACAGTTCTAGAAGATGTTGGCTAAGTGTGTCTAGACTCTTAGAATTAGTTTAACAAGAATCACATTCCATCTATAAAAGTTACTTCAGAGCAACAAAATCAGGATTTGAACAGACAACAAACTCCAAACTAACACAACTGAGTATAAAGTATCTTCTGGATGCTACACTCAAGAGCAGTTCACCGCAGTGACACATCTATCCTCATAAAAAAATACTAAAATGCACTGGGAAAACACAGATTTAACAATAATCAACTCCTTCCTCCTTCAACACAGTTATTACCCATGTACTGTACAAAGCAAAAAAACATACTGAGTTCAGTACAGACTATTTTAATATTCAACATATTGACTAAGACACCATTGATCTGAAAAAAATGCACATCCTATTCACCTTGGTTCTATCATTTCTGTTGTCTTGAAAAGACAATCTTGACTACAGCTACCACAACTCCAGTGATTCTGCTGCATCATGTATTCGTATTAAAAAAGCACATAGTGTTCTCTGCATGGCAAAATGCCAAGCTGCACTGCATCACATATGAATAATTTTAATTTGAAAACAGAAGTTGCACAAGAATATAGCACGTAGTAAATATACCTCATGTTTTCTTCAGTTGGCATAGATTCTAAAAAATTATTACTCATCAGCCATGAAAACAGATTTGAAACCTTTGAGACTTTCGTATGTTTATTGTATTAATGCTTTTTAAGTTAGCTTATGCTTCAAAGTTTAAGTGGTCTCAAAATAACCACCAGAGAACTTTACTGAAAACATAGGTCTACTTGCTTGAAGAATATAATATCTGATTTTGGAATTGCATACTAGTTAGTGTCGCCAGTTAGCAAGGACAAGAAGGTGAACCTGGTATGTCTGACTTATTTTAAAAATCTCTTTTTATACTTTTCTAACCCTTATCTGGAACATACAGTATACTATAAACTCTCAATTATTTATGGGCGGTTTATCCTATTTGCAGATTAACTGAGGCATGGATGCAGAGACAGAGCTGTTTCCCCTCAAATCCAGTTTGGATTTATTAGACCATGTGCAGGGGACTGCAAGAACACAGCTGTAGCACTTAACATGCCAACTTGGATCCAGGTGCAGTTTAGCCACTTCCACACAAGACCTTGACCAGTAAGCCCACAGGGTCTGGGCTTGCTGCCTACCAAGACTACTGGGGCAGCACTGCACAATCCCGTAATGCCACTGCTACTAAAGCACCAGACTGTGACACTGAGCACCTCCACCCCTCATCAGCAGAAACAGATTCTATCTGCATTTATACTCAGCCACTTGAAGGGAGGGCAAGGCTCTAGTGCACAGTGTCTCCATTACTCATAAAAGGAAGAGAAACTTTTGCAAAAACAGTATGTTAAGACTTCCAATATACAATTCTAGACTACATTTCAGGAACATTTAAGAAAACAGTGTAATGTCATTAAAATATCTGTATTTAATGTTTAACTCTTCATTTTAATCGTCCTAAATCATAAATTACTGATGTTTTTATGCATCAGACTACTAAAAGTATCTATGCCACAGCATTCAAAAAGGCTTGTATACAAGTTATTCACTGATTTGTTTTAATGCAACTTATTTTCCAATCGTGTTCATGTTATAACTAGGTTCTCGAATAGTACAATATCCTGTGTCAAGGAAAAACTACATTACTGTACAAGTATGAAAAGTGAGTCATGTAAGATGTGATAGGCCTGTTGTGTCACACCTGCATCTACTGCAAAGCTAACAAAGAAGGTTTTTGAGTCACAATATACCAGTACACTATCACTTTACATGATTTCTGTAAGGAGTTTCCTAGATCCTATTGCTACATGGGAATCAACAAGTCAGGTCTCACAATGGTTGCCACAAAAAGCCTACAACTAAAACCCCATAACCCCCCCCCCAAGCAGTACAGATGTTGCATTTGAGATAAATTAATCCTAAAAACACTGAACACAGAATTCAATCAACTTCAATTGAGTCTTAATCACACAAAATAAACAAATAAGGTAGGTTTACTACTCTTAAGACAAAACTAGGAAGAATGAATTCTATAACTAGTAAAAAACCCCACAGGAAGTAAAGGAGTAAGCCTCTCAATACCCGTCTTACGAAAATTGTTTGTAGGAGTAATAACAAGCTAAGGGCACCAGAATGCAAGCTACAGAAGAGCACCATTTAATTTTCACTTGGCAAATGTCAGTAACATCACTTCTCTTTCTCAGAAAGCTAATGCCATTATAAGTCTTGAGGACTTAACTCCAAGCTGAACATACCAGGAAAAACTTGTAAGTGAATCACCAATACTTTTCAAAACTCAGATTTTACAAGTTCATCTTTGCTTAAAATCAAAATATATCCAGTTCTGCACTGTCAGCTCATGTGACATGCTGCCCTCTGGTGGCAATACTGAAGTTAAATTTCATGCTTTGAAATGCAAATTGGTTGTCATTATTTCTGAATGCTTTAAATGAGGAATGCTTAAAGATTAAATATCTCACAAATTCTAAAGCATGACCCTCACCTCTGTGGTCAGCGAACACCTAGAATTTCTTCCTCCTTCCCAATTTCCCATCTTACCTTTAAGCAGCATGATACAATGTAATTAGGTTACTCTAGTATTTAAAAATACACCTGGACACAGTAACAACATGGACCATAAATAGGTTTACCCCATGACCATTCACCACCCCAGGGTATATGCGGTGCTGGATAGCCACTTACTAGAGTGAGATCCCAAAGCTCTGAGCAGCTGTTTTCATAGAATCACAGAATCATTAAGGTTGGAAGGGACCTTAAAGATCATCAAGTTCCAACCCCTCTGCTACAAGCAGGGAACCCTACCGATAGATCAGGTTGCACAAAACCTTGTCCAACCTGGCCTTAAAAACCTCCAGGGATGGGGCATCAGAAACCTCCCTGGGCAACCCATTCCGGCTCCTCACCACCCTTCCTTCTTCCTAATATCTAACCTAAATCTCCCCTCTCTCAATTTAAAATCATTACCCCTTGTCTTATCACTATCTTCTCTGATGAAAAGCCCCTCCCCAGCTTTCCTGTAGGCTCCTTCAAGTACTGGAAGGTGCTATAAGGTCTCCCTAGAGCCTTCTCTTCTCTAGGCTGAACAGGCCCAACTCTCTCAGCCTGTCTTCATAGCAGAGGTGCTCCAGGCCTTTGATCACCTTGGTGGTCCTTCTCTGGACTCTTTCCAACACTAAGACAATACTTTTTAAAGACTGAATGATCCTTCAGAAAGAAGCCTAGGACACTAAAGGGGCTACAGAAGGATTAATTATCAAGCAGTAGAAAGGTGTTATATAATGAACCTACACCCAAAAAGCATCCCAAAGTATTTGTAGCCTTATTTTTGAAGGTGCACCGGCACAAACCAAAACTTGACAGCAATTTGTTTATATGTACCTGTGAAGGACCAGATATTTCCTCACACGAACATAACATGCACTTTAGGTCAGCAGACATAATTGGCTTAAAGATGGCTGCTCCGCATGGCACTCTGAACCCTCTCCTGCTGTCTCCTCTGTCAGAAAACAACTCTGAGGCCCTGAGGCAGTAGCTGCTGCTAGAGAGGAGCAGTGGCGGGGAAAACAGCAACAATGTCACAAACCGCTAGTCAGCCTGGTAACAGCCGTGGCGGGAAAAAAGTCCCCGCCTGATTGGCTGAGAAGCCCTAGAAATAAGAAACCGGCCAATTGAGAGCAAAGGAGACCCATACAAGAGACAGTGTGCGCGCTGCTTTGGGCACGCTTTTGCAGACACTGGGACTGCTGCTGCTGCCTTTGGGGGTGACCTGCGCATTGGGGGTGCCTGCCAGCCAGAGGTCCCCGCTCCTGTTTCGGCTACCAGCTTTTTTTGCATCCCCTGCAGACCCGACTCATCCCGCCTCACCGCGGCTTTTTGCAGTCCCGGCTCCCAGCTTGCCTGCGCTCCCTGGCTGCACTGCCTGCGCTCCTGCTACCCACCTGCGGACCCTGCCTCTTGCTGAGCACGTGCAGTGACACTTCTTCCTGCCATCCGTGGTTCTAAGACCAGGTTGCAGGGGAAGTCACCTGCAGGTACTATATAAATACCTATAGCATCTCAGGAACAAAGTAAGGGATTGTATTTTGGGTATAATTCTCTCCCTAAGGCGTTCCTGTGTCACTTACCTGCACACAAACCGCGACAAACATCAGGCATATCCCTCCTTCCTCCTCCCCTCATAGATAATTAATCTGGGTGTGTAAATAAGGTGTATCTATATATTAAGGCATATGTAAATTCTTGGTATTTGGTGTTTAAAAGATATTTCATAGCTCCTATGTGTTTTAATTACCCTTTTTGATCCTCCTGCCCCAAATTGTTTTATTTTTCCCTTCAATAAACCGTGTATTCGTAAATTCTAATTGGGGTTTGGCTGCTGTTATTGGAAACACTAGTGAGCACTGAACAAGTGTCTCACCCGAAAAGTCAGTGCCGAAGCTCACTGCTCCTCTGGGAGAGGCGAGCACCACGTGCGGACCTCTCGGCAGATCCCATTAAGCTAAATTCACTCCAAAAAGGAGATACAATAGGTTGGAGATCACGACAGTACCTATTGAAGTGCAATCTTTCTGACAAACGTACTGGGAAGCCATTACTTCAAGCTCATCTTCCTAGAGCTTAAAGTGTCTTGAAAAGTCCTGCAACTGCTGTCGAACACTTAAACAAACAGAGCACCTGAGGAAAAAAGATAAGAAAACCCCCCAGACCTAAAGATCCAACTCTCCAGCAGAATCCACACCTCAGGCAGTCAGGCATGGAACACTTTTCATGCTCTTCTACAAGCCTGAAACCCTCAATTAACAGACTTCTTACTCTGATTATACTTTGCAAAGCCCAGAAGCCCCAACAACCACAGTAGCGCCGGTGCCCCTTAGTGCACAGTTGGGGCACAGTCCAAAGTTTTGCCACAAGGTAAAAGCTGCTAATCTTCACTGGACCCAGATGTCCTGTTTCTTCTCTTTCCCACAGCTAAATCAACATGAGCTTCACCTCTATTTTCTCATGGGGGAAAATGGCTAAAGTGCCAGCTTCAC
Organism: Chaetura pelagica; assembly: GCF_000747805.2. Lineage (NCBI taxonomy): Eukaryota > Metazoa > Chordata > Aves > Apodiformes > Apodidae > Chaetura > Chaetura pelagica. The sequence continues at coordinate 1,361,142 of NW_009952893.1, read as the reverse complement.
ACAGCTGAAATGAAGGAACTTGAAGGAATACTGGTTTTGGTACAAATTAAGATTAAACTAACTGTTGGGGTTTTTTTGTTGTTGTTTTGAGTTTTTTTTAAGACTCTTAAGAACTAGAAATCCTGCTCTTTTGCAAGGTCTATTCAGATTACATCTCATGGGACACACTTTACTTCACTATGAAAACTGTTAATATCCTAGGATTTTCAAGTTTTATTAACTAAATCCTTGCTAAATCTATTACCATGTCAAACAACTGTTTAGTAGCAACAATTAGTTGTGTTTAGGGAGTGCGTGAAGGGGAAATAAGAAAAATTTCAAAAATCATGTCAAATTTAGAAGTTGCTAAGAATCTCATCTTTCCATGGGATTTCCACTTTAACCCTTCAGAATATTACTAAGGCCATCTTAATTCCTTTATCTGTAACTGAGTAGTACTGCTGCTGAAGATACAAAGGTTTTGAATATTCATTATCCATTTAAGCCAAGTTTGAAAGAAGCTGCCCAAAGAGAAAATTAAGTTTCAGCTGAAACAAAACCATTGAATGACCATCCAGCTACATGTAGCAAAAAATGTTTCATTGCTCAGTTGAAACTGTTAGTCTATTCAGATTTAATCCTAAATAATGAACCCATTATTGCATTCTATTTATGTGCAGACAACTTGGTATAAAAAAGATAATGCTCTTAAGACGAAAGCTTGGCATAGAGCTATATAATCCCTTCCATATGGGAAACAACTTACTAAAACCAACTCCCACACCAGGAGTCAGTAATGCACTAGTATGACTCAAGCAAGATCAGTTTCTGAACAGCGATGGTTTCTAGTACCAGTTTGACCAGTATCCAGAAAACTCTTTTCCTTAAGGTTGATTGTGGGATAATGCAGCCTGTGGGAAAAATGTAGCCAGGGACTGGCGGCTGGAAGATACCGCGTTGTACGGAAAGATAGGGCCCCCTCCCCCCCTAGATAGCCAATAGGGCTTAGTATATGAGGTAAGCAGATGGAAGTGACGCTGCTAACTCAGGGTATGACCCAGGGTAAAAAAAGCGATGTTGCGCACTAATAAACACCATTTTGCCATCCACCACATTTGTGTCTGTGTGCTGATGTGCCCAGAGGCCGTGAGGGGTCGCTGAGCCGCTCCTGAACCCTGTCACCATGCCTTTAGAAGGCAACAGTTGATCATATTAAGAATTACTAAAAGTAGCAGTTTGGAGTGCAAGAACAATTCACAGTTACTCCAGCTTCCCAAATACAGGTAGGCATCTTTACTTCTTGATGATCAGTGCATGTAAATTGATTCAAACAAATTATATTGTTGGGACACAAAGCTAAGTACTGAGTGCTGTAGGAGATGGCGTGGTCACCCTGAGTTCATGCAGGTGACTCTGCCTCTACAAGTGTGAAGACACTGACCATGCAGAAACCACTCAGCAAGCTCTGAACTGCACATTCTAGGTAAGACTAACAATTAATAGTCACACATTGTTGTGGAACTATCAATGAAAAAAAAAAGTGATAAAATTGTTAATGTCTCTTGCAAATGATAGAAAACAATTCTTAAGCATTATGTATAATTTTAATGCAAGGTAGGAAAGTGATGTTATGATTAAAACAAGTGCAAACATACTTGGAGTTTGGACCTCAGACTTATGCATATACAAGTGAAAAGCCTACAGATAAGCATCACAGTGTTTTCTTAGGAAAAAAATAAATACATCACACTGAGTTCTGATAGCAGTAGGTCAGAGCACACATACCCCATCCACAATTCAAGAAAGTAGAACAGATAACAACCATGATTCTAGAAGTTAATAGTAGGTTCTTTTCACCATGAATTAAAAACAAGTTCAATGTTTCAGATAAAATTTAACTGTGCATTCTACTGGGAGAAAGCCAACAGCTATGCTCAGAGTGTAAATTACTGAACATGTCAAGATTTTTTCTTTAAAAAGGGAATTGTAATTAAAAATGAATGCAGTAGTGATAGAGCTTAGGAATCATTGAGGAAAAAAAGCACAAAAAAATCAGTTATATTTTGGTAGCTAGCTACCTTGATAGCTTTAGACAATCTAGAAGGAAATAAACAACAAAAAAACCCTGTTTAAATAAATATGGTACAGCTGAAGAGAGAAATAAAACTGGCCTTGCACTGCAGTCAAATTATAAACCTGTGCTTAACTTCCCCCCTCAATTCTTCTATGCTTCCAATGATTCAGAAACTTTTCTCACCCATTCCCATTCCATATCAAACCAAATAATTTAACTGTAGCCACAATGAATTCTTTGAAGTCTCCTCAGAAACTACAAAGAAAGGATTTTCCACTTGTAACTATCACTTCCCTATTGTGCAAAAAGGATATAAACATGCCCTAATAGCCTTGCACAAGACATACAGCTAACACGATATTCTCCACTGCTAAACACTTCTATCAAGATGTAGGTTACAAGACGTAATCCTGAAGAATGCAATTATTATTTTTAAACTATCTGACTTAAGATCCAAGCACTGAACAGGTCAAAGTACTGCTACAGCCACAGATGGAATAAGGCATTACACACTGATGGAAATCACATTCAAGCAAGGGAAACAGCTTAAATAGTATTAGTGACAGAAGCAGATTTGTTCATATAAAGAAAATGCTAAAAACTCCACCATTAGCTTGCAAACATCTACAGCAGCTATTTATGATAAAACATAAGATAAAGTTGGGTTAGAAACAATTTCAAACTGATCACAACAAAGTCTAGAGGCTTGTCATACTTGACACTGAGAAATGTATGTTAAACTAAAGAGAGGAAAAAAAAACTTAGGAAAAAACTCTCCTCCAGTCATTTTAATGTTTCTGGTACAACACAGGAGACAAACCCATGTGTGTGTCTTTCAGTCTTACATCCTCATGAAATCCAAGCAGTCTGTACACTGAATTGCTATGACTAGAACCACAAGACTTTTATGGCTACCTGCTTGTGCTTTAGGATGCAGATCTGTCTGTTAACTCACACAGCACACCGCTGTACTAACACGTTGCCCCTCCTGAATTCCTCAGTGACAAGAACTTGGTGTTCAGCATACAAGAGCCACACAGTTACCATTGCTGTTGCTGCAGGGCCAGGACTTAGTCTGGACATAGATTAGAGACAATAAAGTTTAGAAATACATTCTGTGATTCCTAATGCATATCAGATCTTGAACCAGATGCTGTAGAAATGCTCATTTGATAAGTGGCCTATGCTTCCAGAGATAATAGGACAAACTTGATAGCATACAAGGCAATACCCTTACACCAATGTAGCTGTTCTGAAAATGTGGAATGTGATTAGTTAACTCTCTAACTCTGTGGGACTGATAACAATATGGTAACCTGTATAGCTAATGATTCTTAATATACCGTTAAAGTGGGTAAAAAGCACTTGCTATCGTTTCTTTACACCTGTAGAACGAGCTGTACAGTGCTGAGATTTACTGATGTTAATCAAAAGATATGTAAGAATTAATCCATATTCTGTAAGCTAAAATGATTTGAAAATGCAGGGTGAGCAGTTCAGAAAAAAATTAGGACTGCTGTAATGTTGTAGTTTTACAAAGCAGAGTAATTTAAATCAGAACATTTCTGAAATTTTTTCTCTGAACAATTACTTAAGAAGAGAGAATTTTCAGAACTGCCTGGGAAGCTTCCCTTACTTTAGACTTTTTTTATATAAGCAGCCATCCTAAAGAAAAAGATTAGTTTACCACATTTCCTTCCATAAAAACATGCATTACGTAATTTGTTTTAAAAATAAGTAAACAAAATTATGGCAGCTTGTATTTCAAGTAGCCATATATGGTTATAAGATCAACTGCTTCCACATCCTAAGGCAGGCTACAGAGGACTGACTACAGGATTCAGCTATTTGAGGAAGGGCTACCACAAACAATCCAAGATTATTCATAAACCCTTAATAGCCTTGATTCTTTTGCCATGAGTTCTTTTGGATCCAGAAAGAAAAGTTTGAAAACCAAAATGAGAAAAAAACCTCAAAACATTTAAACCCTAGAACATGTTTGGCCAGGAAAAATGGATATACTTCCTGATTCTACTTTGGACAGATCCCTCAAAGTTGGATCTAGCAAGTTTTCTTAAATGGGTGCAAGAATCACGTGATCTCTATTACTGGATACCATGTAGCTTCTTTGTTGTCACTTTTTTCTGACAATCACACTTACATTACTTCCTTCAATACCCAGAAAAACACTTACATTATTTTTATAGCAACTACTAAACAACAAAACACAGGCACGAATGCAGCAGGCCAAGGCTTTGTTAATTGACTACATGATCTCAGTATGGTAAAATCCCTCTTTTGGGAAATGAAAGAGGAAACGAGACACCAGTCGTACCTGGGGATGTTCTCCTGTTATATCTACGCATTTCCATATGTACACACCCATGTGCCTTACAGTATTAGTTTTTCTCCAATGCACCCTTTCTGAGGAATATTTCCTATTGAAGGGTAAGGACAGAAGGCTGATAACTGAATTAAAAATTTATCTTAAATATTTGTTAAATACAGAGTAGAGAAAAGAACAGAGGCCTATCTGGTTTACATAAATATTTCTGAAGCTGTATTCATGTAAACTTTTGCTTATATAAGTTTTTGCTGTTACCTATTTAGAATCTACATCTACCATTTTTCTCTGGAGATATATCCTTCTCACAAGTAAAAGCACCTGCACTTTCAGAACTGATGATGCTGTAACTTACAGAGACATGTTTTGATATTGAAGATTCCTTCAGGTACCCTGGCACTGTAACAGTTAACTATATAACCCACACATGATACATATTAACATCGGTGATATATCAGCATAGATTAGAAATGCTGCTGGGTACTTAAGGGGATGTTCCTCCCCCAAACCCCATGGCTTTTTCCCCTCGTCCTTCAATAACCTCCATACAATTAGAGAGAGCTCCTCTTACCGCAGTAGTTCTATCTAAAGTCTAGTGCTTTTGGAAAAGATGAACATTCTGAGACTCAAATGCATAAAAAGCATTTTGAAAATTTATCTGAAACGTAAGCAAATAGTAAAAATTCCCTGCTTCAACATGTTTATCACAAATTCATTTGAAAACACCTGTTACAATACACCAGATGCAAATATATAGACTTGGAATGTCCAGCTTTCTAGATCCAGTGTATTTCCACCAGTGCAAAAAATTTTAGATCATGCACCTCTTATAAACGTTGCCTGAGAATACCATTTAAGAAATATATTTGGTTGTCACCAAAAAGTATGATATACTAAAGCTTTTCCATCAAAACTAGAAATTTAGTACATGCACAAAATCTTCACTCACATAAATAGCGGATTCTACTCGAACTTAGACAAAAAAACTTAAGGCTCATTTTCCTCCTGATAATCAGAGATGGACAACTCATTCACTAGCATGTATCTTTTTATAGGAGTGAGATGCTTATGTTAGAATCAGGTAGTAACAAAGCAGAACAGAACCAGAAACAAACTAATGAAAGCTGTTTGTTACACTTACTATAACTTTTAAAAAAAACCACTAAATATTTCAAAACTAGAAGATTTTAACATTAACAACATACCTCACCAGTTGTCCACCATTTTGCACTTAGAACAATTTTGGAAAAGAGTAAACACAGATTACTTAGTATGAGAAGCTAAACTATGTCATGTTTTTATAAAAAAGGATAGTAACTGGGGATGTATGAAGGGCATGAAAGATAATCTTTCTGCTTTACACAGCACTAACATCTCAGCTGGACGTCTTTGTCCACCACTGTTCTGTGTCTCATAAGGATGGAGTTATGTTTTCCTTACAGCAGTCTGTATAATGCTGTGTTTTGGAGTTGTAACTAGAACAGCATTGATAACACATCCATGTTTTAGCTACCGCTGAGCAGTTCTTACAAAGTGTCAAGGTTTTATATTTCTTACTTTGTCCTACACAGGCTTGAGGTAGGCAAATTCTGGCAGGGTGCGGAGCACACAGCCATGTTAGCTCACCAGAACTGGCCTAAAGGATACTTCATATTATATGACAACATGCTCAATAATAAGAACCAAAGGGTAGTTTTTCCAGAGAAGCTGCTGCTCAGAGACAGACTGGGAATCAATCCATTTATGGGAAACTGTGAGTGCCTTTCCATCACTCTTTC
>NW_009952893.1:1325238-1354831 GCF_000747805.2 Chaetura pelagica | reverse complement strand
CTTTCCCACTCCTCTTTCCTTCATTTATTCAATTCTATATCAGTGCCCTGGGTTTTTCTCGCTTTGGCTCTCCTGGTTCTTTTCTCCTTTCTGTTGAACAGGGGGAGTGAATGAACAACTGAATGGGCATTTAGTTACTAGCTGATGTCAACCTACCACAATCACCCTTCAAGAAAAGCATGCAATAAATCAAAGCAAGATATGTAAGAACTTGCAAATGTCCAGAAATATGAACACATAAGCACATCTTCAAAAGACTTAAGTTCTTCAAAGTAGCAAAGACTGAAAAACTTATTTGAATACATAGTAGAATACTGCAACCAAGATAATGACCTCTTCAGCAGTTCTGCTGAGGACAGAAAAAGAGTTTGGGCATGTGAACTGTAGCAAAAAAGATGCCTGCTAGGTAGCAGAGAGGGAAGATGACAACAATTCAAATAGCAAAAAATTGCAGCATAATCCTTTGAAGAACTTGTAAAAAATTGGAGATCTTTAGAGCAGGTTAGATTGGCATCTGGCAAAGACACTAGTAGTTTGCCTTGTTGTGGACTAGCAAATCTATTGTAGTCTTAATTTTTAGATTTGAGGGCAGACAGAAATATCTATTTCTCTGATTAAATATATTTTTTAAAATCAAGAACGTATATTAATTACTCTTAGCAATATAAATAGTCATATGCAATCAGATATAATGTAGAGCTTGCCTTAAGGTAAAGAACCCAAAACCTGGAGGAAGAGTGTCTGTACAGCTAACAAAGTGCAAATCAAAACAACCGTTTTACTAAAACACCAGCATTCAGTAAAGTTACCTCCTCCACATTGGAAGCAGTTTTGGCAGATGTCTCCATAAAGATAAGTCCATGCTCTCGTGCAAATGCTTCACCTTCCTCTTTCTTGACTTCTCGTCTGGATTCTAAATCACTAAGATGGAAAAAAATACATTAATTGCATGGTCTCACCTGTCCACATAAATATTATTCTTCAGAGACATGCTTATAGGCCAAGAGCCCCCATTAAAACATACATACACATGAATTCAAGCCCTTACATTGAGCACAACTATTGTAAGCCTTGCACTTACAGCATATGGAGTAGCCACAGGCACCGTGCTTGCCTGAGCTATCTAACCTAGCTGACATCAATCTTATCAAAGACTTCACCAAATGGATTTCAACAGGGTGCATGTGTATTTCTGTTCCTACTCCTTGAATGCTAAATTTAAATATTGCCATTTCACTCTCTTATTATGTTATCTCCCAATCCACACTGTAAAGCTGAACTGATAAAGGGAGTTTTATAAGAGATTTCTTAGTCAAATTAAAAATAATTAAAAAAAGAAACCTATTTTTTCCTATTCAGTAATAAAACTTCATAGAATAAATTTCTGTTCTGATAAAAAGCAAAAATAAGTTATTTTGAACTACATTAGCTATTCTCTTCTGAGAAGCTAGCATTTAGGTTTTGAGACTTCCGGTTTGGCCCTCTAAACGCAAAAGAATTTGCCGTGACTGTTATACAATTTCTTATTTCCTGCTTTCCAAGCAGTTTAGATGGAAATTAAATACTGAACAGAAGAACAGAAAAAAGCCCTCTTGGACTGGACAACTGAAGACACATCCACTTCTGTAAGTCACATAGACACATAAATATTTCACCCTTACTTCTTAAAGCTTCTTTAGGAACAAGGAGTACAAAGTTTCTGTCCTTCTTTGTAAGCATATTACATATTGAGTAATAAAAATGCTATATTTATGAATAATAAATATAAGGTATATATTTAAATAAAGTTTCATTTAAGTTGTGCATGTAAAAATGTCTTCTCAGATATACATTTTTAATCTAAACACCATGCAAATACAGGGGTTTAATTTGCAGACAGAATACCAGTAAAAAGTATCATACTGGGCTTCAGTGCTTGTAATTATATATATATTAAACATAAACAATACTCACTGTGGCATATTTTGTAGCAAAGCAAGTTTTTGTAATTTTTACAACTACATGCTAGCTCAGATGAGTTACAGAGTCAAGACAATTCAGCACATCATTTAAACATGGAGCATTTGAAAATAAGCATGTAAGAAATGTATTCTCAAAACAATTTTAAAGTTGATGTTTATTATGTGTAAGCATTCCCAGTATCTCAGCCTCAGGCTTAAGATATCTTAACAGGGTGTACATTCTCATGTCCCTGAAATAACTGACACTGTATCTTTGAACTTGAGCAATGTCTTCATTTGCTACTACCACCTCAAAAATATTTAAAACCTTGACTCACTACAGTGTTATTTCCATGATAGAGCGGAAATAAACAACTTTTGTATTGAAAGAGTGCAGCTGCATCAAAAACTGCAGTGATAACCCAGTCAACACTCAGTACTAATATCTAGAAGTATTCTTAAAAGAGCTTTAACTGCTTCTACTAACCACAGCTGTCTTCCTCTCCATTCCAATAATTCGAAGCATTTGGTCATACTAGATCAATATAACTATGTTTTGTTCTGAAAAGAAGATTATGCATTTGTCATGTTTTAACACTAGTATTTGTAATGTTTTCAAAAAACAGTGATTATATTTCAGATTAAATTCTCAACACTCTTCAAATCCAGCAGTAAATCAATACTACAAACGTGTATCAAGTGTACTTTTGGGACTCGTAAGAACAAAATGTATTCCTTAAAAAATACTGTGCAAGCATACTTTTTCTTCCATCCACCTCTAGAAGTATGCCCTACCATAAGAACTCCTGTACCAGACTTCCAGGATAACGCAATATGATCAAAGGAGTTTTCTTCCTATCTTCCTCTCTGAGGCTGGAAAATCATCCCCTTTAAAAAGCTTCCTAAAGAACTTTTACTGCATGTGGCACCTTAATATGTGACTTAAAATACAGTTTAAGTGCATTTATTGTTAGAATAAAAACTAGTTGTAACTGGGAATTACTGAGCTAGCCGGAAGTAGCACATTATAACATCCATTCATGTGGTACAGTTTGCCTAAGCAGAATGCAAGACAAAAATTTAGCTTAACAGCTAGGAATAATGAGGAAGTTACAGATGTCAACTAAGTATGCAAGCTTACGTAATACTTATCTCAAGTAAACAGTACAATCCACTGTTTCTCTCAGTACCACATTTTCACTCACATAAGCAAAAAACCAGTTGGTCATAGATATCACAAGCTTACCAAAGCTTCATTTAATGAAGGAGATTACATATTTATATTAATTTGTGAAGATGACACTTATCACATTCCTCAGTTAAAATAATGTCAGTGATCATTTTCCAGATTATGTAAAAAAAGTGGACAAGCTTCACAATTACTTTAATGCTTAACTTGTTTTTCAAGGACAAGTAACTGGTGGGGGGCAGATGGAGAAAAACAGAAGGGAGAAGGGGGACAAAGAAGAAAGAGGTGAGCAGGCCAGAGTATCAAAACCAGCCACTCTTTACTACAAGGCTGTTTCCCAGGAGTATCTTAAGAAATTATCTGGCTACTCATGAATTTTAAAGGAGAAGCACCATTATTTCAACTGGCACCTTTACCTTCAAGAACTACTGAGGCATGGAGACAAGTTAAGGTCAATTAGGTAAAGGCCCATGACTAATGGGTTATTAAGTTCTGAGATGGTGCTTTTAATATTTGGAAAAACCCTACATCCAGCAAAAAAAATAATCTAGACATGATGCTACAGTTCATTGGATCAACAACTAGAAAAATTACAGATAACATTCACTGATGCATTTTTATAAAGATCTTCAATACAGATCAAAGTCTTAGCATTAATAGGGACCCATTTTAGAACTTTGGACAGTCTAGCTGATGAGAAGACCAAGTAAAAATTGTTTACAAACCGGGTAACACACTTTCAAAACCTTCAATTGGATTTTCAAAATCCAGTGCCCAAAAGTAGCCTGAATTCACCAGGAGATGGTGAAAAAGCATTCCCTGCCCCCAGTCCCAGCTAAAACAGACAGAATATGAAACAGCCTTAGAATTCAGAAGCATCTCATATAATGACTGTGGTAGGCACTTTCTACATTTTCCTAAAGTTTTATAGTGAATCCTGTAACTTCAAAAAAAGAGGCCTATACTACATTTTCACTACTGTGATTCTTAACCAAGAACTAGAAAAGCACTTTAGAACACCTAAAATTAGCAGTCATATTTTCTTCAAAATGGAAAATCAAGGTGCTTCCAAATGATTCCAGATGTAAAAAAAAAGGCATCAGGAAAAATAATTAATATAATTACTGACTTTATGCATTCACAGTTGATCCTTTTAAAATTACTTCTAAAAAATGGTACTCAGAACAGAAAGTAACTGATTTACATGTGCTGCACATTGCAGTAGTCTAATTCAGGAAGGAAAAGTTGTACATTCACCATAGAACTATGTCCAACAACTGAAAAAAATGTTAACATGCTACCTACAAATAGGAAAACACAAAAGCTGAAATAATGAGAAGTAATATCAAATCGTAACTGGCTAATTTTTACCTTTTATTTCCAATAAGCATTATAACCATGTTTGAATTGGAATGCTGACGAGCATCTTCTAACCAAGTTGTCAAGTGGTTGAAAGTGTCCCTCCTAAATATGAAAGAGAAAGAAAATTAAAAGCACTATTTCAAGAAATCTCTTTCCTTTCTTTTAGGCAGCTTCTCTACTTGAGTAACCAACTCATTTATCAGTACGCATGCTCCAGGGATAAAAGCTAGTAATCCCTTTGTGAGAGGGAGACTAGGCAAACAAGTTTAGTAAATAAGGAGCATTAATGAACTCTGCCTAAAAAGTAACTGAAAATGTTTGCTACAAAAGAGCAAAGAGGATTCTTGTATCTGTAAGAATCTGTAGTTACATATAAAATCTGCTGAATAGAATTCAGTAGTCCCTAATAGCCTCAAATAACTCAAACAAAATTACAATCATATGGTAATATTTGTTCTACAAGGCAGAAAATGTGCAATAATTTTCTGTGAGTTTACAAACCGAATAATGAATGTAGCAGCTAAGTCTTTCAAAGTGAGGTACACAAATATGGCATATTACAGATTTTACAGAATGTGTACACAAAATATTAAAATCACATGCTTGTAAAGTGTGCTTAAGATTTCACAAAAGTAAAAATCCATCAACCAATGACTCAAAGACTCATTTGGTGGAAATCTAATGGAAAGAATACATTGCTGTCTGATATTCAGAAATAAACTGGGAACAAAAGGAAAAACATATATGAAATCTCTAGGAAAAGATGTTGCTTGATTCAGCAACAAGATACAAGATCCACAAAGGAAGCAACACATTCTAATAGGATTTTAGAGCCTGAACATTTACATAAACCAGGCACAGTACTCAAGAGTTTACAGGTAACAATTTGTATAGAAACTATTCAATACAACAAGAAAAATCTTAGTCACTTCTGAACAGCTGCTACAAAAATAAAATATATCACACTAAGACCTGCATTTTCCCAAACTCATAAAACACAGAAATGGTAGAAGTTTCCCAGTATTTTTCTGAAACCGTATTTTGTTGCAGAATGGCACTTCAGTAAAAAATCTGCTACAATTCAACAAAAAATTTAGCTCATAGTAATAAAATAACTAGAAAGATGTTAATTAAATATTTCAAGGTCTTTCTCAATAAAGGTAATCCAGAGGTTCATGGTAAAAAAGTGTATTCAAATATTTAGTTTCATTCTGAGGCTTTACACATACTTTTCCTCAACCGCTATAGAGAAAATTGGATGTATGTAGGTTACATGGGCCACAACTTGATTTTGAGCACTTAAGGAAAACATCAGATTATAAAGATCTACACAAAAAGTCACCCTAAATTAGACATTTTAACATCGCTATATACCATAGCACAATTCTACTCACACATAAAATTTTAATCCTGTTACACCTCCTCGGTATTCTCACCTTGTAATGTCATACACTAGTAAAGCCCCTGCTGCACCTCTGTAGTATGACCTTGTGATCGAACGGAAGGACTCCTGCCCTGCCTGTAGAAGACAAAGTTTCATTATTTATATCTCAAACGTACTTTTTTTGGTGCAGAAAACCACACATTTAGAATAATAGAATTCTACTTTTGAGAGGCTGGGGACAAGGAGGAGTGTGGAGGGGAAATCAGAGAGGGAATAACTGGGGACAAAGTAAAGAGAAGGTACATAAGGAGAAGACACCAACTACAGCACAGTGCTGTTTAAAAGAAAAAAAAAAATCGGAACAAGACCTCTAAACCTTTTTTTGGCAATCCCTGACAACCCAATTTACTGAATGGCTTCACAATACATGAATCATTATTAGAGCACAGAATGGACTCCTAGCAACTAAGCTCTGAAGACAAATTTGAAAGGAAGCAAATAACCCAGAGCTTCACATTTGAATTCAATAACCCGCTCCCTGGGGCAGCTGTTGACACTAGAATAAATAAAGCCCATTGTAAATAAATGATGAATGACATCTTTACGCCCACCATCTGCTGGTGTAAAGGTTGTTGGAAGGCCAAGGATGCAGATTTTATCTGTTATATCATAAACTGCAGCCAGCTTTCAACAGTCTTCACATGGAATTCTTTTTGTAATCATTTTCTTATGAAAAAACAGAAAATGGTTCTGAATTCAATTTTACACAATTCTGCTCCACAGTTAATCAGTTTCCTCTGTACTTGATAAATAATGCTTGTCAAATAGCTACATGATGCAAGAGTCATCTTCATAGACACTGGTGAAAAACTTCAGAGATCCTACATAAATTAGATAGCTCTCATGGAAAAGTGTTCTGTAAAAATCTCAGCACTTGAAACAACATGCTCAAAAGAACACAATCCTGAAAAATAAATATTCACAGCTGAGGACCTTGAGCTCCCCATTCTCATGTTTTTCAGAAGTGCTAACACCTGACAGACGTTAGAAGAAACATTTACTTTAATATTTAGTAATAGAAGCCTTAGCATGATGAAAAGATAACACTGAACCCAATTTAGAAATGCTAACACAGAGCATGATTACAAAATACTAATACTAATGCTGAAAAAATCCTATATGCATTAAGATAGTTATTTGCAGACCTACAGGAAACTACCCTGATTTGAAACTATGAAAAGCAAGAATGAGATCTTTATTAATAAAAGCTACCCTTCAGCATGGCCACAAAATTAGCATACAAAAAACTTTTTCCTCACAGTTACTGTACTTTTCTTAATATAAGGTCGTCTTGAACTCAAGGAGAACTTGATCTAGATTCTGTCACTGAACAAGAGTGGTACAAGGATAGTCTTCAGAAAGCAACCTTATCTTCCAGAATAATCAGTTACTTCCGTTTCAGAAAACACTTTATCTTAGCCATTACAGTGAAAATGTTACAAAAGACAGACAATATATTTAATAGTTTCAACATGATTAGAATACTCTAGCATGTGCACTTGGCCTAGAGTCCAAGTGCATCTTTATGTAAACTAAGGTAACAGAAAACAGAAAACCTGCTACAGTCCACCAAGGAACAGAAAAAAAACCTCCAAGTTTTTAGTGCAGTACTTGGTTCTCTACCCAGAAGCTCCAGTAAACTCGACAACTTTTTCTGAGTGTGGTGACTAGCTCAAGTGCATGCTGTAGATGCATAAAATGTTTTCCTCCTAATTGGACAACAGAAGTTACTGCTACCAGTGTACTCCATGTATTGCCTAAAAGAATACATGAAGCAGACTTAGCCCACCACATTTAGATTGTCAACCAAGATTGTCAGAGGTTCTAGCAAATCTTACAAGAATATACAAATTGTGAGTTCTTACAAGAATCAGTTACTTTGTGATTACATATAACAATAGACAACATAAACTGTATTCCCTTTCATTCTAAACTGAAGAAAACTGAGTGTCTGTAAATCAGCTCCAAAATATTTCTTCATATATTATATATTTTAAATTATATATAAGAAACACTTTATATAAATAATTTGCTGTCTATTTTAACAGTATCATTCTGCATAAGATATGAGAAAGTCTAGTAGGACTAAGCATATAGAACATACTTCACAGCTCTTTTTTTTTTTTCATACCACTATTACTTTGAGCATTTTTCATCTGACAATTTCCTCCCCTCTCCCCAGTTTTGGCTGTTTTGTTTTTTTTCCAAAGGGTACAAGCTATTTCAAAGTAGACAAAACCAAAGAATGCGCAGGCTATTAGCCAAAAAAAAAGACTTTTTTAAAAAGTGTGTTATAATTGTACTTTATCAGTCCTGCAAAATAGGACCAACTCAATTTTAGCTGCTTGCTATGAGGAACAACAGACAGAAGTAGCAGTATAGAAGCTCAGTATGAATTGAAAGCAGCTTTGATCCCAGAGAAAAGCTCTTTAACTGAAGTGGAATTAATACCATTCTTATCATCCCTTCCATGTCCCCCCAAAATTCAGCACTTTTTTTTTTAATTCTTCCAAATTAAAAAGCTGATAGAATCACAGAATGGTTGAGGTTGGAAGGGGGCTCTGGAGGTCACCTGTTCCCCCCATGCTCAAAGAGGGCATTCAAAGCAGGCTGTCCAGGACCTTGTCCAGATGGCTTTTGAAGATGTCCAAGGATGGAGATGCCACAACCTCTTGGCAACCTGTGCTGGTGCTCAGTGTGTGATGAGGAAACAGTAAGAGGCAGCAGCCACTAAATCAATGTTAAACAGTGTATTTATCAAGGTCCTATTACAACTAGTACAGGCAACAAAATCCTTTGCTTCAAGGCAATCCCTAGTTAAAGAATCAGAATGGTTTGGTTTGGAAGGGACCTTAAAGATCATCTAGTTCCAACCCCCATGCATGGGAAGGGACACCTCCTACTAGACTGCTCAAAACCCCATCCAGCCTGGCCTTCAACACTTCCAGGGATGGGACATCCACAACTTCTCGGGGCAACCTGTGACAGGCTCTCACCACCCTCACAGGAAAGAACTTCCTAATAGCTAAATCTACCCTCCTTCACCCTTTAATGATTACTCCTTTTCCCATTTCTACATGCCCCAGCTTTCTTGCAGGCCACCTGCAGGTATTGGAAATCCACAATGAGATCTCCCTGGAGCCTTCTTTTCTAGCTGAGCAACCCCAATTCTCATCCTGTCTTCACAGGAGGTGCTCCAGCCCTTTGATCATCTTTGTGGCCCTCCTCTGGACTCTCCCCAGGAGCTCCACATCCTTCTTATGTTGGGAGCTCCAGAACTGGACACAGTACTCCAGGTGGTGTCTCACAAGATCCAAGTAACAGAGAAGAATCACCTTCCTTGACCTGTAGTCCCTAACAAAGATGCTATACCCACTTACAGAGTCACATTGCAGTGGCAGCGGGAATATCGAAGATGTTTCGGTAACAGGGAGTTCATGGCAGCTATTTCACATGTATAGAATGTAGCTCAGACAAGGCTGCCTACAAGAACCAATAAATGCATACTGAACATACCTGAACATGCAACCTCTCTCTTCAGAGAAAAACATGTTAGGTCTGATGTGAATGGTTTACTAACCATGAAAAAAATATGGTTCTCTGATAAACAAGTGATGTTTCAAGTTCTAAGTAACGACCTTTTTGGCTGTTTTCTGGACTGTAAGCTTTTACAATTCATATAATATTGGTTAACTAAAACAAACTCAGATATAAGACATATTCATAGTTCTAGGAGTTCCAAGTCTTGAAAATAGTAAAAAAAAATAATCTTAATTCCTGTTTCAAAACTGTATTAACACATATCCCATGCACTTCTCTAAATATACTTCACTATGGAGACCAAAATGCAATTTCAAAATTATGTAAACAGAACATGAAGCATTATCAATCAACATAGGTCACTAAAATACATACACATGGCCTGTATGTCTTCAGGAACATTGAACAGTGTTACCATTGACATGGTACAGGTGGCACCTTTGAGAAAGGACTCCCAGTGATACTATTTCTTTAGGAAATCTGTAATTTGCCAGTGTGTGGTGCACTCATGTCAGTGTTAGCAGCAAAATGTGCAGGCAAGTCTTTGCTATCAAAAAGTTCCTTAACTTGAATATTTTTTAATCTATAAACTATGTGGAAAAGAAAAAAAATAAAGAGCCATGTTGTAGTACAAGAAAGTAGTTTGATAATGAAAGAGGATCCTCAACAGCAGATCTAGAAAAACACCCTCTAATTTTACTGAATTCTCTGTTCTCAATGCTGAAGAATTTGTAAAGTGTCTGCAAGGACAAAGTTATCTGAATACATCCCAGCAGGCCTTCAACATCCAAGCTGACCAACAGTTTTTACTAGGAGGAAAACTGGCAGTATACAGCTACATGAAAAATGAGAAACCACAAAGCACCACAGCCAGCAGCTCTAGACTTCACTTTTAAAAAAGAGGTATATATGTGTGGCATGTTCAAACCCAGTGACAGAACATCTCATTCACATTGGGAATGCTTAATCATTTAAACTTGATTACAATTCCATAAGCTGTAAGCTTAAACTAAAAAGACATCTTAAGAAACAACCAACTCACACAAGTGTCACACTACCTATGACAACTGCCAGTTGGGAACTACTCCACAAAGTTGATCCCTGGAACAAAATGTTCCTGAAAGAGCGAGGAGGAATAGATACCTCTGAATGTACTTTGGAAAGTTATAAATAAATTGAGAGCCTTTTAGTCACATGGCCACTTGTTTATACAAATGCATTAACCTTTCTTGCAATCAACTCCGTACACAAAAATTAAAAGAATTTTAAGCTGATTACCAGCATGTAGTACACAGAATAGGCACAAAGATCCCCAAAGGTGAAACTGTGGCATATGTCTAAACACAGATCATCTGTACACATGCCGTTTCTTCTGATGATATTGAATTAATGCCATTTAGACATCCAAAGCAATTCCCAACACATCACAGAAATAGAAATACTTAGCCCTCCATTATTAAAATTATTCTTATTATTTCAGTTCATATATTTGAAACCTTTAGGTTATAAACAGCTAGTCTCAGTAAAATGGGAGTTCCACCATGGACAAAGAGAAGTGATTCACTGTCCAAGGCCTTATCCTAAAAAAAAAAGTGTGCTCTATTATTGCAGAAAGTTACAGATAAACTGACGAGAAATGTATAACCAATCAGAAAACAAAACATCAATAATACAGTATTTCAATAACCAAATATATTCAAACACATGACAGACAAAGGTTTGTGAACAGTAAGCTAGAAGGTGTATCAAGTTTCCTTCGCTTTCTGGGGTGCCATTATAGATGTGAACAATAACTTAGCTGCTGGCACTGAAGTTCAGATGATGGTACTATTACACAAACTGCATAGGAATAACAAATTGACAAATTCCTCCCTGATCCATTATTTCAGAAAAGAGTTAATGCTCCCACACAACAACAAATATTCTATGAAGTAATGATTAAACTAGATCAGGAACCAAAATCAATCTTCTTCAAGTTCTTCATAGCAGTAAAACAGAGGGTCATGAGCACTGAATCATCATAATTTGAGCTCTGATGGTTAAAGATGTCAAAAAAGTAAAAATTAAGTAGAAAAATTCACCAACTGCCCATGAACGTAAAAATACGCTCTTACTAACAGAGCAAGTAGAAATACAATTTAGTAGAAAATTAGTAAAGAACTCTGAAAAGTGAGCACTGCATCCTAGCAATTGCCAATATTACAAAAATAAAATGAATTAAGGGATTTAATGAGATTTAATGAATTAAGGGAACTTTACCTGGTTCTACTAGATCCAAAGTGTTTGCAAGTACATTAAAAATAACTGAATTTCCAAGAAGGATTAGTATATTCAGAATATCTGGAAATGGCAACTCACACTGTAGTTTTGGAGAAAAGAGAGACATCTTTAACAATTAAACCATCTGTCTAGCATAAACATGCTCAACTACCAGAAAAGATTGTATATTTAATTTGAAAGCTCACTTGTATGGAAACTAGGAAATGAGCTTATAAAAAAAAAAAAAAAAAGTATTTCAGATATTTAGTCTTACTCTGAACAAGACTATACTAAGTTTAAACAAGACTGAAGTCCTATCATAGAATCATAGAATCTTAGGGGTTGGAAGGGACCTTGAAAGATCATCTAGTCCAACCCCCCTGCCAGAGCAGGGTCACCTAGAGTACATCACACAGGAACTCATCCAGGTGGGTTTTGAATGTCTCCAGTGAAGGAGACTCCACAACCTCCCTGGGCAGCCTGTTCCAGTGCTCTGTCACTCTCACAGTAAAAAATTTTTTTCGGATATTCAGCTTGAACCTCCTATGCTCCAATTTACACCCATTACTCCTTGTCCTATCACTGGTCATCACTGAGAAAAGCCTAACTCCGTCCCCCTGACACTCACCCCTTACATATTTGTAAACACGGATGAGGTCACCCCTCAGTCTCCTTTTCTCCAAGCTAAAGAGACCCAGCTCACTCAGCCTTTCCTCATAAGGGAGATGTTCCACTCCCTTCATCATCTTTGTAGCTCTGCGCTGGACTCTTTCAAGCAGTTCCCTGTCCTTCTTGAACTGAGGGGCCCAGAACTGGACACAATACTCCAGATGCGGCCTCACCAATGCAGAATAGAGGGGGAGGAGAACCTCTCTTGACCGACTAACCACACCCTTTCTAATGCACCCCAGGATGCCATTGGCCTTCTTGGCCACAAGGGCACATTGCTGGCTCATGGTCATCCTCCTGTCTACCAGGACCCCCAGGTCTCTTTCACCTACACTACTCTCCAGCAAGTCAGCCCCCAACCTGTACTGGGACATGGTGTTGTTCTTCCCCCCCAAAAAAAGTGTTATAGAAACATAATAAATATTTTTGATAATTTCAATGAAATTAAACAGAAACAGATATTAAACATTATTGTATTTACATACATGAGAAATTCTCATCCACATCAGTTTAATTCAGAAAACATTAGTAGTATTACTTAGAATCATCACTGATATCTCCCCCTGCAGCATCTGAGAGAATATGAATTCCCTTTTTCAATTACTGCTTATTTTTGCTCATCAACAATGACTTGTTAGTAAGTCAATACAATACAGAACATCCCCCTCAACAACAAAATGAAGGCTATTGACTCATCCTGGTAACAGGCCCAGTATCTCTCCACAACAATCAAGTTTTTCTCAAGAGAAGCAATTCTAATATTTCTCAGTGTTAGGCTGCCACAGGATAAACAAACTAATCTACACAGCTTGTTTAATCTCACAAAGCTTAACAGCTCCTAGAATGGTCATTTTGATCCTTACCAACTTCTGCAGACCACTTCTAGTTCCTTAAAAGTTATTTTTGCAACTGACACTAGTTCAAATACCACACTTTCACAAAAGAGTAACTTACTTTAGTAGGCAATTACCAACTACCCAGTTTTGACAAAAATATTTTTCTGTCTATCGAACAACTGAAAACCATCACTAAGATTAAAGACACAGGAAAGGAAATAATCTAGAGATTTAAAGACAGACAAGGTAAATGAACAATTTGGTCCAGTACCTACAATTCCCCTTGGCTGACCTAAATGCATTAGAAAGAAAAAGTGAAACCCAACAACCTGCAGACCTAAAAATATTTATGCCACAGCACACATAGCAGCAAGCTTGCAGAGGTCAGGAGTGGGAAGATCAAGAGCAGTCTGCAGCTGAGAGAGAACAGGACACACTATTTGCTGGTGCAGACATAGGATCCACAGTAGAACTAAGACTGCAACACCTAACATTAAGTTTGCAAGGGCCACACTGAATATCCTTCATGGAATGTGGGGTTTTAGGGTTTTTATTGCTGTTGGTTTGGGGTATTTTGTGAGGGTTTTTGTTTTGTTTTGTTTTGTTTTATTCCATCAAACTAGTTTTACTAGACTACCAGCTCACAGGGCCAAATGGTGGACTACATTTTCTAATGGACACATGAATTCTTTGAGATTATCTTCCAGTTGATCCAAAAGGAACTGGGTACTCCCACACGAACACCAGACTGCAGTAAGCAGAGCTAACTTCTGTAACATACTCCTGATCCAAATAAAGAAGCTAATGAAAAGTCAAATATTATTGAGTTATGATACAAGAGGATACATAAATGGATCTCACAGACATGCAACCATTTTAGCTTCAGCTACCCCTGTAAGGTATGACTTACCTCTGCAGTGAGGTATGCTGCAGCTTCCCTATATTCTCATTATTAAGATATACCTTTCCTTGGAGCTGCTGAAGGCAACACAAACTGAGCACCTTTGCATAGAAGTATCTAGCCAGAAAAATGTGAAGTGTTTGATTCTCTTAAGAAAGTAAATCCTTATTCATTGTTAACCAGTAAAAGCCAATTTTATCTAGTCCTCCACTTCCTATGTCTCTGCTTAAGATGTTTTCTGTTCAATGATGGATTAATGGCAGGTATACAAGGCTAGCACTAAATCGGAGAAGTGAAAGTTCTGTGATGCACCAACTGAAAACATGAAAACCTTTTAACCATAGGTGTAAAACAAACTTTCTCTTATCAAACAGAAATTGTTACAGCTTAATAAATATGGAGCTAGCACCAGTAACAGCTAGCAGTTTTTGCTAATAGAAAAAAAAATAATCAGGAAATGCTCAACCTAGATACACAATATAGACACGGTAACCTTGGTCATTATGGACATCTCTGTGTACCTTAACACTCATAAGTAAAACATCTCTTGACAATTACCTTCTCATATTTCTTATCTAGCTATTCCTTTAACCTTTGCACCCAAGATCAGAACTGAGTCAGTGGAATTTATACATGCTAACAAACCAAGATTTGACTAGAATAGAAATACTTGTGTTTTAAAAATCAGACTGTATAGAGTTCAAATTTTAACTACAGCAAATATAGGAAATCATTCATTACTTATAAATTATTAACTACAACGCAGGCGTACAAACTCCTCAGTCCATAAAAGCTTTGAATGAGTATTTTCAGTGTATGTATTACATAGTTACGAAGCTAGCCAAATAAAATCCCTGCCCAAAAGGAGTTTGTAAGTCATATTTTAAAAAACAATTATGTTAAAATTTTGGTTATCAGACACTTTGCAAGCATTCAAGAAAGCAAACAGACTGCAAAGAGCCACTGAGTCAGAGGCACTAATAAAAACATAATATACTAGAAAAATCTCTGAAGTTAACTTGTGTCCAAGAATCAGATAAGAGCACATTAACAAAACCAGTCTGAAAGCCAATGGAAGACAGTGGCTGCACTAGTAGTAAGATTAGCAAAATTGTCTATAGAGCACCTGTCCCAATTTTAGCAAATAAGGACCAATGTACATATGTTCTCACCTAGTCTCATTGTATAGTAAGTCTGCTTATGAAGCTACTATTTATGCAGATTTGCTTGTCTGTTGAACTTAAAGATGAACTGCCACCTTGGCAGTCAGCAATCCAGTTATAAACACTGAGGGCAGAAAAAGCCTAAAGTAACCACAACCTGACCATATTCTTCTATAACTTTTCATGGAGAACTTCCAAGGAGGCACATGCATTAAATGCCATTTCAAGTTATGAATCTGAAAAATAAGTAAGGTACTTTAGATCTTTCCTATGAAGTTAGCTACAATATTGCATTTGTTTACATTTTTATATACACATGCATGTAGCTAGGCATGCAGATGTGAATGTATCTCCCTTCATTTGTTATAGCAAAGAGAGCACATAATAAGGCTATGGCTCATGTATCAGTTAATTTCTAAAAGCATCCTAAAACACTTTTGGAAAAGAAAACAGAAAACTTCAGAGAACAGCTAAGCAAGTTTGAAAGACACATCAGTAAGGGCATCCTGAAGCCACTGCACGACAAGTGTAGACATGGAGGCTGACTGCTTTATGGTAAAGTGACTGACAAGAAGAAAACAGCTGACTTTGTTAATGTATCTTAACCTAAAATCCCGTTTTTTGGTAGGTTTTTCCAAACCTTAGGCTTTTACTATTCCCTTCTTAATTGTCTGAAGTATTTACTATCTTCGTCAGTATACTGAAACTGACTCTTAGGATTTCTTCAATGAAAACAGTGAGCCCTATCTTTTCTTCTACACTGGAAATGCAAACATTTCCTTTAGAGAATTCTAGATTACAGCTAATAAACACACCACAATTTCCCAAACAGATCTTACTTTAACCAGACCCCACACGAATGTGCAAACTATTCAGAGAAATTACAGTTCTTAATAATACTGAAAACTTTCACCAAAAAGGGAGGCAGCATTGTTGTCAGGGGACAACAGCATGAATCCCACTCCTACAAACCTGTCACTGTTCCTTAAAGAAGTTGCAGTGCAAAGAGCAGAAATGTGCACTGTTTTAAGAGTAAGTCACAGCAAAAAACTAACTTTTAGCAAATTTTTCAATTTCATAAAAGACAAAGAAAGCTGCAAGACAAAGAACAGAGTCTCTCATGGATGCTGTTGATAAAGAGCTTAACCAGAACAAAGGGAGGGCTAGCGGAGCCATATGTTTAAATAATTTACATGATTTATTACTTACCGTATCCCATATCTGAAGCTTTATCTGTTTTCCATCAATAGTTATCATTCGAGCACCAAATTCTACACCTGAATAGATTTTACAAAAGATTACATTATTAGCATATATTAGAAAGAAGAATGTCAAGTACTATGAAAGCAATAACATAAAGTTAATTCAACATTGTACTTGTAGGAAATAATCTTTCACAAACTGCTTTTAGTTAATTTTCCAGCTGCTTGAAAGAGTTGAACAGTTTTCCAGGAGGAAGAACAATGTTAATTTCTAAGTGCTTTAAAAATGCATTAATTAGAGCAAGTGTCAAGGATGTATTTCCTACAAAGTTTTCCAAGCGATTTAATAGCTTTAGATCAGCAGGAGAAAAACTTGTGCATTTGAATGCACACAAGAAATTGAAGAGTCATGGTTATTTTAACACTCTACTAATGACAGATTGCTGAAGCCAGTTTAGAAAAAATTAAATCTACAATTCTTTATCAATAAAATAGTCTATTAAGGAAGCATACAAATGTTGCCTTCAGTAAGATAAATTTAATCACTGTATTAATTAAAAATCACCTGCCTTTATGAAAAAAGTGCTTCCAAAATTCTAGCTAAAGATTAAATTTAATAACTGAGTGAAAAAATTATTTGTGTTTCAAATAAACAAAAGTAATTTCTTTAGTGGAAAAAGTCAGCCTCTTGAGCCACCTTTTAAAGCAATTTTAAGATCATTAACAGTAAATTAAATATAAATTGAGGCTATTACTACAGTGGTTAAAATCTGACAAATGCTTAAATAGTGGATATACTTAAAGGCTATCAACTTTCCATTAATCTATGTAGCTAAAGATTAAATTTAATAACTGAGTGAAAAAATTATTTGTGTTTCAAATAAACAAAAGTAATTTCTTTAGTGGAAAAAGTCAGCCTCTTGAGCCACCTTTTAAAGCAATTTTAAGATCATTAACAGTAAATTAAATATAAATTGAGGCTATTACTACAGTGGTTAAAATCTGACAAATGCTTAAATAGTGGATATACTTAAAGGCTATCAACTTTCCATTAATCTATGTTAAAAAAAAAAGGTAGATTTAGTTTTGTCTAATACTGGTTACCATCTACATTTGGACTGAAATCTTCCAACTAAGCAGCCCTGATTTTAGGCATTTCAAATGACTCTTCAAAAGCTTGTTTAGAATATTTTGGGGGGCAGCACTGGTTTCTGCACAATTACTTTTGGGGAAGGAGACAGGGAACAACCACTCTCTGCCACACAGGATACTGAGCCAAATAGAAGTCATGGGCCAAAGAACATTGTGTTCTCTTTGGCATCCGAATATCTTGCAGTAACTGCATGCAAACAAGTTGAAAGAATGGGATGAGGTGGGGGGTAGGGAGGTAGGGGGAAGAAGGAAGCAGGTGAATGACAGCACTCTGAAGTTGATTGTAAAGCCAGGGGAAGATCCTTGGACTACAAGTGTCAACACCGCAAGCATTACTTGATCACAAAATGCAGATATAGAGCCACTGACTTAAATCCAGCCATCATACTACATCTTTAGTTTCTATACAGAATCCAACAGAAAAATTAAAATAATATTTATCCCGTTTCATCTAAGTATCTGCTGAGAGAAAATTATAAACTTGAAGCAACACATTGTTTGATGTCAAGTTTTTTCTTTTAAAGAAGGAATATAAGCTGTTCGGATTTACAGTGAGAGCATGTCCTGAGGGCAACAGACAAACCAAACTATGTTCACATCTACCAACAAATGCTACGGGGGGGGGTGGAAGGGGTGGGGAGGTGTTTCAAGTTGGGCTTTGTATGGTTTTGGTTTTTTTTTCTTGTTGTTGTTTTTGGTTTTTTGGGGGGTTGGGTTTTTTTTTGTTTCGTGGTTTGCTGAATTTTGCACAACTCCATATAAAGTGTCTTTTTTCTTCTCTCCCGAGTTGTTCACAGGAGGAATAGAATATGCACCCCCATAGACTAAATTATTGCACTACATTGAAAAATTTATGCTATGTAACACAAGCCTTTTTATTCAATCGGCAGTTTCAGCAGGGGCTTTAATGTTATACTTGTAAGTCAACTAGATAAGATCAATGCATCTTGCCCTGTATGGGCATTCCTATGGCTCTGAACCCAAGTTCTCATTTACCTCTCACCTTCTAAATCTGTTTAGGTACTAGGTAGAAGCATTCTCCTGCCTAAAACACATACACACACCCTATCAGTTCAGTGAAATAAGGCTTCCAGCTTATGTCCCTTCTTCTCTTTTCCAAGCAGCTTCCCATGAGCCATTCCTGCATCCCTCACTATGCTGCTCTCTAGGTTCACATTCTCACCCCACTAGCTTCAGTTTCTTCTCACAGATTTCAGCTACCTATATGCCAGACAAAGAATTAGCACTACAACTATCCTGCTGAGTTGAAGCTGTTTCCCACAGCCTATCAGTTTGCTGGTGTGACAGGGCTGCCAAAGGCGTAAGTGATATATAAGGTGTTATATATTTGGCAGACCTGAAGAAGAAAAGATGACAATAACTCATGCCTTCCTAAAGAACCTGGGCTCTTTATTCAGCCAGCCTATCTGCTGCCAAGACCTCAGAAATATTTGAAAACTGATGTTAGCCCATGCATTTCTATTATATTAGGCAGCCATATACAAGGTATGCAAGGACTGTGAGAAGGAAAGAGAAGCCATAACCACACCACCCAATTCCTTCTGTTACAAGAATGTTTATTCATATGTCAAACATCAGCAGGAGCTTTAATGTTATACTTGTAAGTCAACTAGATAAGATCAATGCATCTTGCCCTGTATGGGCATTCCTATGGCTCTGAACCCAAGTTCTCATTTACCTCTCACCTTCTAAATCTGTTTAGGTACTAGGTAGAAGCATTCTCCTGCCTAAAACACATACACACACCCTATCAGTTCAGTGAAATAAGGCTTCCAGCTTATGTCCCTTCTTCTCTTTTCCAAGCAGCTTCCCATGAGCCATTCCTGCATCCCTCACTATGCTGCTCTCTAGGTTCACATTCTCACCCCACTAGCTTCAGTTTCTTCTCACAGATTTCAGCTACCTATATGCCAGACAAAGAATTAGCACTACAACTATCCTGCTGAGTTGAAGCTGTTTCCCACAGCCTATCAGTTTGCTGGTGTGACAGGGCTGCCAAAGGCGTAAGTGATATATAAGGTGTTATATATTTGGCAGACCTGAAGAAGAAAAGATGACAATAACTCATGCCTTCCTAAAGAACCTGGGCTCTTTATTCAGCCAGCCTATCTGCTGCCAAGACCTCAGAAATATTTGAAAACTGATGTTAGCCCATGCATTTCTATTATATTAGGCAGCCATATACAAGGTATGCAAGGACTGTGAGAAGGAAAGAGAAGCCATAACCACACCACCCAATTCCTTCTGTTACAAGAATGTTTATTCATATGTCAAACATCTGTTTCAATACTTGCAAACACAGGAAGCCTACCTATTCCACGGCAGAAACTAAAAATAGAGACTAGGGATACATTTTGTGCAATGCTCAACATTACTAGAGCTGATAAGTTCCTTGAAACAACAGGAAGAATTTCAAAAATTCTGCAACTTTATCAGAGGCTGGCATCTGTTACGCTTCACATTGAAACTATATGAAGACTAAGCTTGCCCACAGAAGCATTCCATACTATCTCTCATATTTTGTGTGGAAAGATAAGGAAAAATGTGTATAATTTACTATAGCTAGATCAGAGGCAATGCATTCTGCCAACATGTATAAGTTTCCTCTGCCATCACTGTAAATTAATACCTAACAAATTGTCTTCAATCTTCCTTTATCCAGAAGCCAGCCTTTCCAAATACTAAATTTGTTTATTCACCTTTAAGGCTAACTTTCCTTTAGTTCATCTGTAACTTATCTTCTAGGTTGTGTGGCTAGGCTGATATTCTGTTCCCTAGTGAAAAATCTGCCGTTTGCCTCACCATCAATGGTGATTGATACTGTAAAAGCTTGGTCAATTCTGCTTCCATGCCCAGTTCTAGCTTTTCTAAAGAGGCAGCTGAGACACTATGATTTATTTTTTTGGTTTCAGATTGTACCTTCCCAGTATGAAAAAAGGCCTCCACTTGGCTTTATATTCATCAGCTAAAGAGACACTGCTACCTTCATACAGCACAAATCCTACACTACCCACAGCACAACACACTCAAATGCATGCCAGGGTACCCCAGTTGTTTAACCACCATTGTGGGGGACAAAAGAGACCTACCAATAGTCAGATCGTGGACTGGTTGAAACCGCTTGTCCGTGAACTGTAATAATAAACATGATTTCCCAACACCTAGAAAAAAGAAGGAAGCGTTAACCAAATTTAAACAAAAAAACCAACCTGTTAAGAACAAGAATTATTTACATGAACAGTGTATATTGTTTAATATTCCTTAGTAGAACTTGAGATACTAGATATTCACCTACTTTGAAGTGTATGCAACTTTTTCATAACAACAGTTTTTAAAGTTCCAAAAAACTGAAGTCAAAGCAGTTATTTAAAAAAAATGGAATAAAGATTCTTCTTTTGAAAAAGTAGCTCTGCTTTTAAAATTACATAAAAGAAGTTTCCTAACAGATCTTCAATGCATCATTTCACATCCTCTCTCCACGTTATCTACAGGACTTGCTGTTCCTCATGACCACACATCTGCTTCCCCTTCAGTATTTTGTTTTCTTCCAAGCTAACTAGATCCTCAATGCATCTCACTCCCACCTATCCCCTGATCTGTCAGCTTAGGTAACAGCAATACACGTAAGACTGGTCACAACCACTATACTTTACTGCCCATTGGTTCCCAATAGGCCAAAAAATTGTTCAAGCAGAACTGGCACAGCTGAGTTCACCTTACAGCCAGCAGATAGACAACACAAACATTGTTCCCCTCAGATATCCTAAATTCAGACCCAAATGGGTTAATGGCTTCACATTAAATGTACACTAGTCAGTAAAGGGCAATTTCTTCTGCTAGTGACAACACAATGTATCTTGTAATGAAAGACAGCAAACAAAGTGATAAGGAAAAAACCATACTGCAAGACACAAGAGATGTGTACCAGAGGTTTGCATATAGTAACACTGATCTTTCTACTACTAAAGTCAACATTCCCAAAGTTTTTTTATATGGCTTCACAAGAAAACAAGGTTTAATCAGAATCACTACCACCTGTCATTTTGGGCTGAAAAGCTAAGATCAGTGATCACTTTCAATCAAATCTAACAGAAATTGGAGACTTGAATTTTGCCACAAAATGAACTGTGATAAATTGGTGGTGCTGAGATTAATATCCCAGGCGATGCAGGAATTCCAGTAGCCTAAGACAGCTGTTGGTGCTGCTGTCCCTACTCTCTTCCCTATAGCCTGTTCATACCCATTTCTACATATTGCTTCAGAACTCATCTGACTAAGCCATTTCAGTTGTCTGCTGGGTTAGCATGCTAACCTGTCAAGAAGGGTCACCAAAAAACCCCAGAAACAGTTTAGTGCCAGGGCCTGACAAACATAAGAGTTGGTTCAAATGAGGAAAGAGAAACGCAGCAGCTGGGAGAGCAACAGCTTAGAGTAGCATGGAACTACAGCCCAAGGCAAAGTTTGCAGCATTGGACTTAACAGATCTTTTTTCTGTAGCTCTCTGGCTTATGATAGCAAGCTGTCAGAACACAAACGGCTTGGAAAAAGGTATAGTTTTTGTCCAACAACATTACTGGACTTAAGAGAAATAGATGAAGAATGGTGGAAAGCACTAGAAGCAGGAAAGAAACATGGAGAAGGACACATATAATACTGGAGCTGTAGAGAGAAGGAACATAGATCTTTAAGGAATCTTAAAATATTAAAATCTTCTACTCACAAAACACTGTTTAAAATATACAGGTAACTTTCATACCACCAATTAAACACAGCTGCCCCACTGAAGAACATAATCACATTCCCAGTTACAAAAAAAACCACCTATAAACTACAGCAGAAATAGAATACAGAGCAGCGTTTTCCAGTAACCTTACAAAGTGTTTTCAGTACTATTGAATAAACCAGAACCTCAAAACTATGCAATATTCCTGCACAGATATTAGGAAAATATTGCAAAATCTAATCAAAGTGACATTCGACTAGGTGTCCCAGCACTAGTTCTTAAGTGACAATCTGGTATTGCTTTTTCTTGTAAAGATGGTGACCAGCTTTTTTGATTTAGGAGAACAAACACCGGTGTCAGCACAGCAACGAAGACAGACAAGCACAGCCCCTCTTTGATGCAAGCACTGTCTCAAAGTGGCATAAAATGACTGCACCTCTAGTTACATGCACGAAGTATGCCTTTTAGGAGTAGATTGCACACTGAGGGGTTCACAGACAGAAACAGAAGAAATAGTTTCCATGTAGTTCCATTCCTGATACTTCAGAAGCTTACAAAAAAAGTCTGCAAGTATTGTAACAACAAAGTTCTTAGGATAATAGTTTGAGGCCCATTACTTCCACACCCTAAGCAGAACATGCTATCACAGACATAGCAAGGAACCCATATAAGGAACGGGGGCTGTATATATGAACTTGTGATCAGTTTACCACCTTGTGACTTAAACAGATGCTGCGGCATGGTCATTAATGCCACAGCATACAAATGGTTTGAAGTAACTACACTCTAAAAGCCAATTGTTTGCCACATATCTTGTTCACTTAACACTTTAAATCTTACACCTGTAATGAGGCAAACAATCTGGGAAAAGCAATTATGTGTTATGATAGTCAATTGTAGAACACAGATTCAGTTATTTATTAATTAATTCCCCATTTTACTGCCACAGTTACTTTAATATAGCTTCAGATAAACCAAGTCCAAAGAAAAAATACTATAGCACCTAAAAACAAGAAATGAACACAGCTTAGATACACTTCACCAACCAACAGTAAGAAGAAGCTCTTGCTTAGGAACAAATTAAAACAATGGATTATATGTTCAGATGGGAACAGTGTGCTTCTTTACAAGTGCCTGTTCTAGGATCCCTCTGTCACTCCTTAATACCCCAACAGTGACAGGAAGTGTGACCTATTTTAAACAAGTTTTACCTTCCAGCTCTGAATTCCAAACTATCTGCCTGAGTTAGGTCTTTAAATTCTTCTGCCTCCCTTAACAGCTTCCTCTTTTTATCTGCGTTCTACTCATCAATGACCCTAGGCAAAGGGTTGCCAGAGCTTTGCTGCTGTTTGCCTTGGCCCAGCCATCCTCCAACACCTCCTTTCCTCAACATTAGTGTTCACTGAACTGCTCAACAAGTCAGAACAGCTAAGTGGTAAATCTAACCCCTCCCTTCTCACTCAAAAGATTATGCCAAATTATACCAAACCAAGAAACAGATCCATCATAAAATTGTAGTCACTGAAACCAGCAGTAGGTGTATGAGACTAGGGCTACAAAATATATAGTAAAGGCAAGGGTTGTTCTATTCAGTAGCAGGTTGTAAATGTGGTAATTAAAAACGCAAATCTGGAAGTACAGCACAGGTAATGATATAGCTGAGTCAGTTAAATGGCTTTCCTAAGAAAGCCGACTTGCACCCTCCTCCTCTTCTAGTTCCTGTGACTCCCTCTGAATAGGGCAAAGAAACTTCAGTTGTCAGCTGCAAAGTCACAGATGCACTACAATCAACATGAGGAAAACTTACAGGCTTTTCTTACCACTAGACAAAATTCACCTACTGTCAGATTACAGCCTGAAGATAAGGATCCACAATTTAAACCAATCTCACCACCTGCTGCAGCTCCATTCATTCCAATGATGTTTGAGTGTCTTTGAAGGCTAATCTGGCTCAAAACTAAAAATGCCTCAAAAATGGGGAGAAGGCGGCTAAGGTAATTTTCTTGCTTGTTCTCATAAGCACCACTATAGCCCAAGAAAGGTGACAGAGGAAAAGACCTGGAGTAGTAGCCATCTCAACATATGTATCAAAACTGAATCCTAAAGACAAATATATTTAGTTAACATATGTGCTCATTGCCTCTGATGGGTAGACTCACTCCTTCCCACACAATTCCACATCCTTACTCAAAATGTCTCTTACACTTTTCTAACCATACCTGCTATTTATTTGGTTTTGTTTTTTAAAATCATCCTTGTGAACTGAAATGGCTCTCTCAAGTATCAGAGAAGTGTTGATGCTGACAAGTAAGCAGCAGTTCATAGCTGAAACAAGGAGTGGCAATCAGGTCCACCCATTTTGGCAGCAGATAAACACTGGCTTAATTCAGCCATCTCACAGACCTGTGTTTTTCTTGTTGCTTCCCAAGACCAGGTGATCTATCAGCTCATCACCCACTGGGAAGATAACCTACTACCCCTTTGGTATCTTTCTTTCACTGATCCCCATAAATCCAATTTCCTCCCTTGAAAGTACTCCAGACTTTGGTAAGTACTTTGTTAGGCCAACTCTGCTGATTCAGCCACCAAGCAAAAACCTATCCCCAAAAAGTAGGCAGCTTTCTATTACATTAACAAATTGATTCAGATTATGGTAGACTACTGAAGTCACCAAAAAGTAAGGGAAGCCTCCCTTTCACTTTCACCTTCCACTTGTAATCAGATATATCACAGAACAGAATAATAAAATTGTTTTGGTTAGAAAACACCTTTAAGATCATCAAGACCAATGTTAACCCAGTACTGCCACATCCACCACTAAACCATGTCCCTAAGCACCATGTCTATATGTCTTTTAAATACCCCTAGGGGTGGTGACTCAACCATTTCCCTGGGCAACCTCTTCCAGTGCCTGACAACCCTTTCAGCAAGGAAATCATTCCTAATATCCAATCTAAACCTCCCGACTCAACTTCAGGCCTTTTTCTCTTGTCCTGTTGGTTGTTACTAGGGAGAAGACATCAACACACCCCTCTCTACAACCTCCTTTCGGGCAGTTGTTAAGAGGAATAAGTTCTCCCTTCAGCCTCTTTCTGCAGAGTAAACAACCTCAGTTTCCTCAGCTGCTCCTTGTAAGACTTGTTCTCCAGATCGTTAACCAACTTTGTTGCCTTTCTTTGGACACACCCCAGCACCTCAATGTCCTTCTTGTAAGGAGGACAAGCTTGGAAGACCCAATATCACCTGAGCTGAAACAAGCTTCCTGCTTCTCCTACCTCCCTTTAGAAAAAAAAAAAAAAAAGTACATTTTTAAATAGGCTAAGGACAGTCTTAAACAATGGATGAGTCTCAAAATAACACAGATTTAAAAATAAACTCAAATTTAAAGCAGGTAATTACATAGTATAAATGTCACAAGATACATACTTATAAGCTGGTTTATGAGCTACTTCTAGTTCTTCCCAGTAGTCTGCACAGATTCCAGATGTTTCATAAGGCCTTCTGTTATCATGGGCCTCAGCTCATTCATGCTCTCCTTCCCTTCCAACCATAGCATTTTTATGCAATTTAAAGTACAATATTATCCTTTCACAGGCCTAAGCATAATGAGATATTAACCTGAAGCAAAGATTTTTCTTAATCTCTTTTCAGTCAGTTGTTAGTCACAACTCTTGTCATTAAATCAGATTTTTATTTTTATTTTTTAATTAATAGCAAGGACAAACTACTACATTCCAAACAGCCAGTTGCAGAGCAAAGGGACTTCACATACCTGTTACACCATGGACAAGAAGGGAAAAAAACCCTCCAAAATAATTCAAGATGGCTACATCAGGAACAGTAATGTCATACAAACAGCTTTTAAGCTTTTTTTACTGGTAATTCAGATTCAGCAGTTAAATAAATAAACAAACATTGCTGTAAATTATTTATAACAGCATATCTGAAATAAATTATGCTAGTTTTCCTTTCTACATAAAAATTAGTGCAGACCTACAAACTGAAAGGAGCTGTTCAGTTTTATCACATTTAATTTAGTATGGCGCTACCCAACTGCTAACTCTGCAAGTTTTAAAAAGAAATAAATAAAAATTGCTACCAAACAAAATTAAACCACATGAGTCTGTAGAAAACCCCTTTGTGTCCTGGATGATAACAAAAGATTTAGAAAGTTGCTAGCCATTCACAAAATCACAGCATCTTTGTGGTTGGAAATTACCTGTAAGCTGGCTGGAAAGGACCATTAACCTAAGCACCACTTCTACACATCTTTTAAACATCTCCAGGGATAGTGATTCAGCTACCTTCCTGGACAGTCTATTCTAGTGTTTGATAACCTGTTCAGTAAGGAGGTTTCTTCTAATATCTAAACATCCCCTGGTATAACTTACAGTCATTTCCTCTTGTACCATGACTTATTACTTGGGAGAAGCGACCAACCCCCACCTCACTACATTCTCCTTTCAGGTAGTTGTAGAGAGCCGTAAGGTCTCCCCTCAGCCTTTTCTTCTCCAGATTAAACAACCCCGGTTCCTTCAAATGCTCCTCATGGGACTTGTTTTCCAGGTCCTTCACCAGCTTCATTGTCCTTCTCTGGACTCACTCCAGCCCCTCAACGTCCTTCTTGTACTGAGGGGCTCAGAACTGAACACAGTATTCAAGGTGTGGCCTCATTAGCGCCAAGTACAGGGGCACAATCACTTCCCTCGTCCTGCTGGCCACACTATTTCTAATACAGGCCAGAATGCCACTGGCCTTCTTGGCCATCTGGGCACACTGCTGATCATGTTCAGCTGGCTGTGGATCCACTCTCCCAGGTCCTTTTCCTCTGGGCAGCTTTCCAGCCACTCTGCCCCAAGCCTGTAGTGCTGTATGAGGTTGTTGTGATCCAAGTGCAGGACCCTGCATTTGGCCTTGCTGAACCTCATACTATCAGCCTGAGACCATGGATCCAGCCTGTCCAGGTCCTTCAGTAGAGTCCTCCCACCCTTGGACAGATCAATATTCCTCCCAACTTAAGTGTCATTTGAAAACTTACTGAGGGTGCACTCAATCCCCTCCTCCAGAAGATTGATCAAGATACTAAAGTGAACTGGCCCCAGACTGAGCCCCTGGGGGAACACTTTGTGACCATCCGCCAAATGGATTTAATTCCATTCACCCCAACTCTTTGGGCCCAGACACTCAGCCAGTCTTTTACTCACTGAAGAGTATAGCAGTCTAGACCATACGTATCCAGCTTCTCCAGAAGAATACTGTGAGAAACAGTGTTGAAGGCTTTACTAAGGTCCAGGTAAAAAACATCCACAGCCTTTCCCTCATCCCTTAATTTTGGTCACCTTGTCATAGAAGGAGATTACACTCATCAAGCAGGACCTGCCTTTTGTGAATCCATGCTGATTGGGCCTGATGACCTGGTTGTCCTGCATGTGCTGCATAAAGGCACTCAAGATGTTCTGCTCCATAACCTTTCCTGGCACTGAAGTCAGACTGAGAGGCCGGTAGTTCAACCAGATCCTCCTGGCCCTTTTGTAGATCAAGGTCACATTTATTAGTCTCCAGTCAAGTGGTACCTCCTCAGGTAGCCAGGACTGCTGGTAATTGATGGAAAGTGGCTTGGTGAGCCCTTCCAACAGCTCCCTTTGGGTGTATCCCATCTGGCCCCATAGACTTGTGTTTGTGTAAATTGTGCAGCAGGTTGATAACCATTCTTCTCTTGGATTATGGAGCCTCCAAACTGCTCCCTATCCTTGTCTTCCAGCTCAGGAGACTGGGTACCCAGTGAACAACTGGTCCTACTGCTGAAGACTGAGGCAAAGAAAAGAGTAAGTATCTAAGCCTTCTCCTCACCCTTGATCACTGCTTCCCCCTGCATCCAATAAAGGATATTCTCCTTAGTTCTCCTTTTGCTGCTAATATATTTGCAGAAACATTTGCAGCTATATTTGACAGCTGCAAATAATAAAATTTGTTAGTCAAGCTTGTGAAAGAGGGTTGGAGTTTTGTTGTTACTTTATTTTTTTCTTGTTTAGGTGGGGGAGGGCATTAATTTAACATAAGAATTATTACCAGGGCACACAGTAAGTCTCATTAAACCATCTGTATAGGCATCTACTTACAGTTTGTTATTTCTAGTTAACTTCTAAGAAGTTAAGAAGATATACTTACACAACACCTAATATATGCTCTTTTAGGGATCAAGGCATTATCAAAAAGGTTTCAAAGCAAGATATAAGTGGTACAGATCAGGACTATCTCTGGTTTTCAGTGAGAACAAGTTTGCAAACTATCATGGGGTGTTGACACCAGCTCTAGTGGGATGAAAACCTCTTAAGAAGTATTGTTATATACTTCTAGAAAATAAAGGCAAGCAGCTCTTGTCATGCACACTGCTAGCTAATAACAGCTGCTGTTCCAGAACAAAGTGCACTGGCACTAGACACATTTCACAAGGAGGCCTGAAAAATAAAGCCAATTGAATTGCCTAATTTCAACTCTGAGAATCTCCTAGACAAGTGAAATGGTTGACTAGACAGCTTACTTTACCCTAGAGAGTAAGGAGAACTAGATCACCAAGAAACTATAGCCTTTCATCCTCTTCCCCTCACAAGAGTAACTTTGAGATATTGTTGGTTTATAATCAGTAACTATCTGCAGAAACTGAAAAGCAAGTGAAAGGTCATTATGCAAGAAGCTCTGAGGGTCGCTAAACTAAACACATTCAAGAAAAGCAGAATATAGACCTGCTCAGGGACTGATCATTAAGAGACATTTAGATGTGATACACCTAACAAGTTATGTTGGTGGCAAGAAATCTGACCATTGCAAAACTGGTACTTCAGGCATAAAAAGTTCAGCTGCATTCTCTGGTGGAAATCTAGTAAACACACATTAATATAATAAAATCCTGTTTAATGCATATCAAGCATTATAGGGGGAATAAAATCCAGCTCTAGTCTGAACAGAAATCTCACATATGATTCCCAGTTTATTCCCATGCAGTTCACTGCTGGTAGTAAAACCAGTGAAGCAGAATGGTTAAGATTTCACCATCAGATAAAATCTTTTAAGTTAAAAAAAGACAAGCATTCAAGTCACCAACTGCAAAAAAAGGCAATAGTTATATGCTTAGTGTTCATTCTAGCTCAGATTAAAGTGCATCTCAACTACTGTCCAAAACCAAGTGTGTAGG
>NW_009952893.1:1322531-1325202 GCF_000747805.2 Chaetura pelagica | reverse complement strand
AGGGAAGAGCAGATGGACACACCAACTCATATCAGCAATCAAAATGAGAGAGACACTTGGAGCCCTAAGAAGAATGCATGACATATACTTCTAAATGCATGTGCAAACTACTGTAATGTTTTGGAAGTATCCAGATGAAGATATTTTTCCTGGTTAACTCTCACAGCAGTCAGTATTCCATAATACTTGTATTTTTCTCTTAAACATAATAGCTCCATGAAATTCCACAGCTACTGTCCCACTGATACAACATCAAAACCATGCAGATTTACAACAATGTTGTTTCAGCACCTGAAAGACCGCTATGTAATTTCAGGTCTTTCCTACAAGAGAAAAACTAGATCTTAAAACAGTTCCACCTACATAGAAAAAAGTATTTTAAAAAATATATACATATATAAAGCATAATAACCACAACAAAATCAATCCCACATTTATAAAGCTACCGTGCCTGAACTACCAGTGAAAGATAGTCACTCAATGTCAACAACCAATGAAGCAAGAAATACAAGGGGACAAGAGCTGTTGAGCAATATGAAGTGTTTCACAGTTTCTGTGGCTGTCATTTTAAGAGACTGAGATCATACTGAATTCTTGTGTTTAATTAGATAAAAGTATGTGGAATCAGAATACAGAGAAGACACTTGCAGGTATCTTTTATAATTGCAGAGTTTTTTTGTTGGTTTTGTTTATGGCTTTAATAACCCACTTTGTTTTGTTGTGCTGAAAAGGAAGACAAGTTAAATGTTAACATCTGTCTTCAGCTGATGCTGTCTTACTTTTCTTCTACAGTTTGTTTACAACTAATTGCTGAGTCACCAGGCAGCTCATCCATTTCCAAAGACTCTAAATCAAGTCCCAGAGATAAAGGTCTTGATCGCCATGAAAATTACAAGGCCTGCAAGGCCACTGGCATATCTTCACTAGCTTCAATGCTGTGGCAGGCCACTGCTGGAAACAGAGGACAGTCCTGATCCACTCATAACTACTGCAGAGCTGTGAGTTCAAATGTCTTCATCTGAGGAAAACTACTAGCACCTAAACCATCACAGTAATTTTGGCAGCTGCACACAACACAAATTGGCTCTTCAATACTAGCTAAATTAAAATACTTAAAAGGCTTACAGGAGTTCTACATAAAAGCTAAACAAACTTACCACTATTGGCATATTTAATTCACTTCCAGAATGATTGTTGCAGTAAGTTTAATTAGCTTCCTGTAGGAACTCTGAATAAAAGCCACAGGAATTTTAAAAAAAGAAAAAAACAACAACTTATAAGCTGTTTTCCTCTCTGGGTTTCCCTTCTCTATCTCACTGGTTCAATATTTGGCTCTTAAGTAGCTGAGATAACTTTAGAAGTGGCAGACATCTATTCTGCATTTCATATTTCAAGCAACTGAAAGGCAAAAGTGCAGCACAGACATTTACACTGAGTATATTGTAAAAATGTAATCAGTATACAATCAATGTATTGAGCCAATGTTTGCTGCTCTTTCTACCACTCTAACAATTAAAATTTTAGAGATGCACCAGAATTGGTCACCTGTTCTCAAGCACTACTACTCTGAATTCAGCACTACTATTTTGCATCACAGTGGGCTGACAAATTTCTTATTTTCATGAATCTGCTGTCCCCTGGTTTAATGACATATCACTCACCTAAATACTCCAGAAACATCAGAATTTCCACTTATCACCTACAGCCTAATGCATCCAACATGGTCATTACAGCTATGATGTATTTAAGATTCATTAGCACTACAGCTGCTACCGCAGAGGTCCAAAAAGTTTCCAGTGTTTAAAACAAAAGGTAAAATCACATAGTAGTTGCATCCAATGTATTTAACAATCTGACATAATGCAACTGTAGTGTATAATTATACTCTAGCAACAGATAATTCAGTTCATACACATGAAGTACAAATATGCAGGTATCCTTAGAATAACATGTGAAATGACAGCTGTGTCATCAAAGCTATTAAGGCAGACATTTTTTCAGGTATGAGGAAAACAACAAAAAAGATGCACAACAGTTAACGACGTTAATTACCTTGTCCTGACAACAGTTTGATGAACACTTGCTACTTACATCCACACTACACTGAGGAAGCATACAATAAGGGGTTTCAAACTCCAATTTCTATGAGCATATGGCTATGCCTGCAGCATTTGTAAGCATTATTATCTGTTACAGAGCAGACAGTGACAAATACAGCTGAACAAGTTTTTAAAAAGTGGCAAGGAAATGAGTGAGGAAAGAAAGAGACCATAGAAGCAACTTGAAGCATCTGGGAAAAGCAGCAATGGGGGGAAAAAAAAAAAAAAAAAAAAAAGAAGTCCCTATAAATTAGAAGGAAAGAGCCTGGGCTTTTCATTTTCCTTGGACACCATGTCTTGGCACAGTTTGCTACAAGTCCCAGCCGGGGCTGCAAAGGGCATGGTTGTGGCCTGAGCTGAAGGTACCTCACAACAGCAGTCTTAGCCTCACCACAAGCCTGCGGGATGGCATGTGGCGCTCCTCAGACCTCACTGGTGTGGGGATGAAAATAAGGGGCACTACCCAGGCACAAGTTTTGTAGTGACAGCACCTTCTTCCTCCCCGCGCCCCCGCTGAGATGCCGCAGCCAGGGGCGTGACACAGCCCGGGCTGCCCTGCGGCCTGTCAGCCG
>NW_009952893.1:1276997-1322026 GCF_000747805.2 Chaetura pelagica | reverse complement strand
GCCCCGCCCCCGACCCGGAAGTGCGGAGGTAGCGGCGCGCGCGGCGGGGCGGGGCTTGACCGGCGGGCCCTCCCAGGGGGGGCGGCAGGGAACCCCGGGAGCCGGGACCCCCTGGGAGCCGGGACCCCCTGGGAGCCGGGACCCCCGGGGTCTGGCCTGGCCTGGCCTGGCCTTGCCTGAGCCTCCCGCTCTCGCCCGCCCTCACGGGTGCCCCGGGTGGAGCCGGGATGGAGCCGGTTTTACTGCTTATTTTATTTTTTTCTTCAGTGAACTCCCTTCCAAGCAGCACGCTGGCTGAGACTAGCGTTAATTTTTCCAGCTGGTGGGTATAGGTACTGCCGAGAGACCGAGGACACCGTGCTTTGCTTGTTGGATTTGCTGCTTCGGACGCTTCTTAAAGCAGAAGACTCGTTTCTCCAACCCTCCTGCAGGGAGGAGCCGACCAGGCAGGTGGCAAAACTAACCAGTCGAAGTATTCCTGCCATGTAGGAATCGGCATCAATTCAGGGATCGTGGAAGTCAAGGTCCTTCTTCCTTTCTCTTCCGTCCATGGCCGGGGGCTGTGGAGGACTCTGTCCACCACCGTGGATCCCTGCGCCTGTGCGTTCCTCACCCTCATCACTCTCCCCTCAGCTCCTGCCAGCTCTGCCGCTCTTTTCGGGAATGTCCACAGCTCAGGAGATGCCGTGGGAGTTGCTGGGGGTAGGGGGAGTCAATAGAGGTTTTGTACATTCCTGAACATGCTTGTATATATTGTACATATTTTCTTTTATCATTAGTATTTAATTAAAGCTGTCTAGTTTACATTTCAATGCAGAAAGCCTCTCTCCTTATTTTCTCTCTCCTTTCCTTTACCTGGGTAGGTGGGAGAAGGGATTGAGAGCACTGTTGTCATTGGTTTAATTGGCGATCAATCTGGAGTCAAACCATGGCACGGGGGCTGAGGATGCTGCTTTTCCTTTGCTTCGGTGGGTGGAATAAAAGGTGAGGTGCTCCTGCCCCAAGAGGCCAGGGACTCAGCAGAGGGGCTGGTCGTGGAGGAGGGCAGGGTGGTGTC
Organism: Chaetura pelagica; assembly: GCF_000747805.2. Lineage (NCBI taxonomy): Eukaryota > Metazoa > Chordata > Aves > Apodiformes > Apodidae > Chaetura > Chaetura pelagica. The sequence continues at coordinate 1,320,969 of NW_009952893.1, read as the reverse complement.
TCCCCTGTGGTGACCCCCGAGCAGCTCCGTGGGGTGGGGGAGACACTCAGTTCGCTGGGAGAGAGGCTGGGAAAAGGAGGATTGCAGCAGCCGGGCCTGAGGCACTGCTGAGCTCTTAGAATCATAGAATGGTTAAAGTTGGAAGGGACCTTAAAGATCATCAGGATCCAACCTCCCTGCTATGAGAAGAGACACCTCACACTAGACCAGGCTGCACGAAGCCTCATCCAACCTGGCCTTGAACACCTCCAGGGAGGAGGCTTCCACAGCCTCCTTGGGCAACCTACTCCAGCACCTTACTACCCTCATGGTGAAGAATTTCTTCCTAATCACAGAATCACCAAGGCTGGAAAAGACTTCTAAGATTGTCAAGTCCAGCCTATGACGTAACACCACCACATCAGCTAGACCATGGCACAAAGTGCCACATCCAGCCTTTCCTTGAACACATCCAGGGACTGTGCCTCCACCACCTCCCTGGGAAGTCCATTCCAATGTCTAATCACCCTCTTTGTGAGGAAGTACTTCCTAATATCCAACCTAAACCTCCCCTGGAGCAGCTTCAGGCCATGCCCTCTTGTCTTGTCGCTAGTTGCCTGGGAGAAGAGCCCAGTCCCCACCTGACTACAACCTCCCATCAGGTAGTTGAAGAGAGTGATAAGGTCCCCTCTGAGTCTCCTCCAGGCTAAACAGCCCCAGCTCCCTCAGTCTATCCCTATAAGACTTTCCCTCTAGTCCCTTCACCAGCCGTGTTGCTCTCCTCTGGACCTGCTCCAGCACCTCAATATCCTTGAAGTGAGGGGCCCAGAACTGCACACAGTACTTGAGGTGAGGCCTCACCAGTGCTGTGGACAGGGGGAGAATCACGTCTCTGCTCCTGTGTGCACTAGGGTCAGAGGTGCTGGAGTATGAGGAGGGGTGACAGTTTACAGACAAAACCCCAATATTGCTGATTGAAGCATTTATGGTGGTTTTGACTGAAAGGTTCTGGGAAAAAAATATCTAAGGCTGCAAAGCCCACTCTAAGGTTGAGAACCCTCTAAGCATAAACACTAGCAAGCAATTCCGAATAAGTTTATTTGCAGCTTTTGCCAAACTTGAGTTCTGGGTTCTTTTCCTTTCTGTTTTTCCTCATCAAACTGGAAGCAATGAGTCAGGAAGGTAACCTAGGGTCACAGCTTCTGTTTAGGACTTTCTACAGAGTTCACATGGGACAGGTGAGTTGGAAGAAACTTCAAGCTTCCTTAGCCTAAGATGCTTCACAATGTGTCCTGTGTACTCAGACCTTTGACCCTGGAGTCATCAAAGGTAATTTGGCTTATGAGGTGGTTCCATACGAAGGCTATGTCACATGCCTGGCAATTGTAGTATTAGTGGTAGGACTCTCCAGTCAGGTTCTAAGGCTGATGATGCTTTGGAGCACCCTTCAGCTCTGCTGTTTGTTGACTGGCAATTGGTGGGACTGTTAAAGAGTCATTTGCATTTTCTTCATATGAGCTCAGCTCTACCATTCTGGCTGTACTAGTTTGGTAACTTTTAACTTTGTAATTTTTTTGTTTGTGATGCATCAGGTCAAAAACTTGGACAACATTGACTTACACCACTTCTAGCAGGAGTGCATCTAACTAACTTGAAAACAGAGGTTCTCGTGTCTGTAACGCCTGCCTTATCACCTCAAAACAAAGTGATAGTATCTCTGGTCTTGCTTATCTCCAAATGCGATTTTTTTTTTTCCCAGTAGCATCTGAATTTTATTTTTTATCTTAGATCCATACTCTAGATAGTTACTGCCAAATGTATCTGTAAATTTGGTATCTCCTTATTAAACACTATTTTTCCCTTTGCTAAATTTCAATAGTTTTTATCAGGACCACTCAGTTTGTTCAACTTTTTTTTTTCTTTTTATTCCATCTCAGTCATTCTGTTACCCAGATTGTTAATGAAAATATTGAATATGTCTTGCCTGGATGGGAGAGAGCATTGGAATGCAGCTTGTGAAATTTTCTCCATGTTTAAAAACCCTTTAACAGGGAAGAAATCCACTACTCCATTATTTTATCTTCAAGAAGGGAAGTCCCATTAGTTTTGTTGTTTTTTTAAAAATAAATTTTAAGTCAATTAACAATTTCTATCCAGAGTGAGTTTTCTCAGGAAAATGAGCATTTGCCTCGTTTCTTATGTTTCTTGTGTGTAGGGGTCTGCCTCTATGTTCCCTGTCCTAATAATTATCATGGAAAATGACATCTGGACAGAGCAGGGTACCTTGGCTGAAAGAAACAGTTGGGGTCAGCTGTTGAACCTGCTCAAGAATTCAGGCAAGTCTTTCTAAGTGCTCCCTCTGCAGGTAGCAACTTCATTTGGCCTTCACCCTGTTCACAAAGGGTTTGTGTGACCTCGACCGCAGGAAATAAAGCTGCAGAAAACTAGGTCATGAGAAGATAAGGTTTCATCCAGTACAAGTGAAGGCTGCTGCACACCAAGATGGGGCTGCTCTGTCCCCACTCACCTGTTTTTGCACCCTCCCTTGTTCTGGCACTATCCTCGTCATCTACTGAGTTGGGAAGCTGGAGTTGCTAAGCTTTAATTTTTCCATATTAGCTTTCAGGCAAGTCCATTTTGGATCATGCAGCCACATCAACAAACTATCATGCTTTTGATAGCTTTGCCAGATGGATCCCACCTCTGCCCAGCAGCCCTCACTCCTCAAAGAGGGTTCAATGGTTGTGAAGGCTAAAGCCTGTTCTGTTAGGCCAGACATACAGACAGGTATTGGCTCAGTCTCCTACAGGAACCTCTCCCTTGACTGTATTGGGGAATATGAAGGAGAACTGTGTGGGCCTCTGTGTCCTTTGCCTTCTCCTTCAGAGTCCTGCAGTCACTCATTACATGCTCCATGTCTCTGTTGGTAGCACCAGGGATTCATACATGAGTCACAAAGGGTATTACTCTGAACACTGGTCAAGCCTTGACAATCTGTTCTCAACATCCCAGGGTAATAACTTTGAAGTGTAGTTACCTCACTAATGGGATTTGGTCTCTTAGTTTCCAAATTATGTGATTTTCTAGACTTCAGTTTTGACACAAGCAGAATTCCCCTAACATAACTGAATTATATCTAATCAGAAAAGGGAATTTCCTTTTTGTGAAAGTGCAGATTGCTGATGAGGAGAAAATACAGACACTGCAGAATCTCCAGTGAAGTTATCTCTAACACCCTTGCTTAGCCTAACAGCCTGCCAAGGTGACTGGCAGGTCAGAGAGCCAGCAGCCCTACCTGTTTCTGCTCTGGAAGCTTGGTGAGAGGTCACCAACTGGCAGATGACCCAGGTGGCAGGGCTGTGTCCTGCTGACTGACTCAGTGGCCATTCAGCATAGGTCAGCAGCTGCACAGTGAGCAGATAGATAGCCAGGCCTCTTTGGTTAGCCAGGCAGCTGGAGGAGCTGGAGAAGTTTTACATCTGCACAACTCTGGGGTATTTCAGTCGTGCTGCTCTTGGAATATTTATAGAATCAGTGTTTGGTAGAGGCTTGTAATGATAACGTGTTTACCCATTGGTAAACACAAACTAATTTGCTGCTGGGCAGGAGATCATATGCCCAAGTTATGGAGTGCTATTAGCTGTTCTGCAAACCTCATGTCTCCAACTAGAGATTAATGCCAAGTTGGTTTTCCTCCAAGTTATGTTTAACAAAAGTTTCTTTAAATGCTGTTAAGTGACATGTAAGTAAATTGTTTTGTTGTGTTTTTTTAATTATCATTATTTTTACTTGTCACCTGCCTAAATTTCTGTTTTCCAAACAAATTACTATCTTCTTTTGTTAAGCATTAATATTTTATTAAAAGGCAGCCATTGACTCAGCCTCATGAAAAAAAAATATTAAAATATTAGCCAAGAGATATAAAAGAAGCAGTGGTTATTCAGTATTGAAATATGATGCTTGCAGAGTGTTGCTTTGCTTTTGATAATTTTTTAAAATGTTCTCTTTAATTGTGCATATTATCTATTAGTTATTTTATATAAGAATATGATGAGGTATTTCAATGAGACAGTATGATATTATATGCTGGCAAATTTGATACACATGAGAAAGCTAAAGCTTACTCCTTTTTTCTCTGTCATTCAGTTTTTCAGAAATTTTACAGAATCCTCACTACTTATAGTACTACTTAGGAAAGAGCCGTACCTGATGCAAAGCTCTAGATACTGTAAAGACCAAAGCATTAGACAGGAATTTTTAATGGAAACTAAAACACAAAAGCAGAACTCTAGCATAATGTTTGAATTTGAGCAACCATGCCATAGTTTTAATTCACACTGTACTCTCATTTATCTGCTAGAAGTCAATCTTTATCAATTCCACAGTTCAGTTTAACATTTTTTAATCATTCCTTTCTGCTTTTAGATTATTTACATAGATGCTGAATAGGAAATGTTATTTTCTAATGTCTTTAATCTGGCATTTAATCTGTCTATATGTACTTTTTCTGAACATTAATTGTGTAATACAGTGTAGCTTCTTTGCAAATTTTCTTTAATAATTTTTAGATTTTTGCATAAGTAACAAGGCAATATTTAGCATATTTTATTTAGTATAAATATTGAGAATGAGCCCCCACCTCATATAGAAATATATTGAGAAGATTTAGCTCAATGACATAGGGAAGGATTTGTCAACTGATCAGTGTAGTAGCTTCTTCGAGTTTAGGATTTTGAGTCTAGTACTTTGGGTTTTTTGGGTTCATAACACTTTTGCTTGTTCCAGACTTGTAAACTGAAATTATATGTGATAGAAGCCCATGCAATGTCTTTTATGTGCAGCACCAAGCAGTGGTATTTACTGACTTTATGATATTTACTTTCATAGTGGGTTGTCACGACTACCACCCACATTGTATTTATTTATTTATTTATTTATTTATTTTTTAAATTTGTCTTTAATATGAGTTAGGTAGCATGCTGGGGGTTTTTTTGTCTTCTCTTTCAAAATTGGCACATCAAGCATTAAGTCTATTACTGCAAGTATCTTGTATGCTCAGGTATCCCACATCCCCTGGGGATATAGGAACAGTTCTCACCTGCAGCTAGAGAGCTGCTGAAGTTGTTTGTTGTATTTTTTTCTCCCTAACATTGAAATCTGCTGGTGCAGGCTTTCTGAAATAAATTCTGAAATCCTGTTTTTGATTTCTGATCCATTCGTTTCTAATTGGATCTTCTGTGAAGTGTTCCAAACCACATCATGGACTTCATAGCCCAGTTCAGTGATGAAATTCCATTTTTCCATCTCATTGTAGAGTTTGAGATGCTTGATTTTGGAAGTGTGAGTAGTACCTTCTTTCAGTTTAGGATTTTAAGAGTCTAATACTTTGGGTTTTTTAGGTTCATAACACTTTTGTTTGTTCCAGACTTGTAAACTGAAGTAGTGGTAGAATACTTTGTGTTTGGTTTCATTTTTTTACAGGGGCTTTTGGAAGGATCTGGAAGGTCTCAGATGCATTTGATCTCTTTACCTCCTGCAGATAGAAATCTGTGTTCCTCCCTTCAGGTCAATCTGGCAAATTGTTGGCAACCTTCACTGGGTGATTCCATGCATACTTCTGGCTTGCACCAAAAGAAGAAAGCAAATTAGTCTTTCCATTCCCAGTCCTTCATCCCTTGGGCTTCATAGTAGGATTCTTACTTGTGGAGCTGGAATATAGGCTTGTCTTCCACTGCTTTTTAAATCTTCACTTCAAGACAGTGAACATGGTTTAACATTTGGATCATTTAAACCTTTACACTCTGTGTGTAATTCATGACTAGCAAACATATTAGAATCTTTTGTTATGTTTTGTGCCATTTAGGCCCAGAGTGTGGGAATCAGCAGAGGTTGTATATGCAGAGAACAACAGGAAGGAGGTGTAGACTGTCAGGTATTTGTTGGACTCTGGAAGGAGTGGTCTGGAGAAAAAAAACCCAGAAGATTCTTAGACATTGCCACTCAGGTTTGAGGAACATCAGAGCAGGGAATAAAAAGAGTAGGCGTCTCTCCCAGTCCAGGTCTCTGGGTTGGGAGAAGTTGGGAACTGGACTGAGAGAGGATTTAGGGTGATATGAGAAGAAATACCTCCAATGAAAGGTTGGCTTAAGAGGACTTGGAAGATCAAGGCTTTTCTGGCCAGAGAGTTGGGAAATGGGAAACAGGAGACTGCATGTCTGAGTAGAGTACTTAGAAATATGTTCCTTTGAGGGATGTATGAGTAGAACTCTGAGGGTCCTAGTCCAGGCAGCTTTGTCATGACTTCAGCTAACAGCTGAAACACACGTGCGCAGGCTGTTTCCCACCCTCTGCTGTAACCTCAGTTTTGCTTTCAGAAATACAGCAATGTTGCTACTGCAAATTTGTACACTTTCAAAAGGCCCAAGATAAGTTACATTATTGCTTTTGATCTGGTGAAAACTAGATTGGAAATCAGTTTCCTTTTTAAAAACTTTACAGTGTAGTATTTAACTAACAGCCTTATATAAATACTATTAGCTAAATGCTAAAAATAAAAGTAATGCATTCTGAAAGAGACAACATTTCTCCAGCCACTATAGCTATTGAATGTTTTATTCCAGATCAATTGCATTGATAAAGAATTTTTGGGAATGAAAACCACAGTTTCAATGCATTTTTGTTTTCAAAATAGAATCGTGAGATTACATTTTCAAGTCAGTGTAACAAGAATTAAAATTATTATTCTTCTGTTTCCCAGCTGTATTAACATTTTAGGGTTTTGCACCCGTAGAAATATTTACATGGCCTCTGCTTTATCCCTGTTTATTTACTAATGGCCTTTGCCACTGTTGCCATTGTGCCTTGCAAATAACCTTGTTCTTCACTGCCTTGACATAAAAATAAACAGTTTGATGAAACAGAACAGGATAAATTTTAATACTGTTTTCCCATAAAAACTGGGAAGACAAAAGGATCCTTGAAATAACCTTGAATTCACTAACAAACCAACTGAAGAGATATTTGTGGGTTTTTGTTGTTTGTTTGTTTGTTTTAATTCTTAAGAGTGTTAGAAGATGTGTGCTTGTGAAACTAGAATCACAAAAGCATAGAGTATTAGTGCGATGCAGACAATGTCAGAGATCCATGTGGAAGTCTGCTTAAACTGCCATCAAGGCAAATTGTCAAGATTTGCAGATAACCTGCACTACATTTTTTTGTTAAAAAGTTATAATAGCATTGTCTGGTAATTCTAACAAGAATGCTTGTAGCTAAGCAATAGCTAAAATGCTATTAAAAGTGTTTTAATTGAAATTATTTAAATTTAATGAGCTAAACCAGCATTAAAGTAGCAGTTGATTTCTCTTTTAAGTATTTCTTCATTGTGCATTCCACTGAATAAGCTTCATCCTAAATATTTTAAATTAGAAGACAATTTAGTTTAACAAATACAAATACATAGACTCCTTTCATATGCAACTGTTGTTGTTGTAGAGAGTAGCATGTGCTTCTGCATGTATTTTCCTTCATTTGATTGGGTAATTTTCAGAACTCCAACCTTTTAGAGGTTATTTCAGCAGTTTCCCTCACTTGTCTCCAGGCTTTGAAGGTCACATCAAAGCTGTTATTGCCCACATGAGCTGTGCCATCATAGCTTTACATTGCAAGCTAGGGAGTCTTTCATTCCATAGATCAGAAGGTGGACAGCTGTTAATTTTCTTTCTCTTCTTTAAGTTCCTGTATCATTATATGTCTGCCATTCACACACTGGCTGAGATAGGTAAACAGTACATCCTAGAAAGGCAAAAAACACAAGAGAATGAAGCAACATCCCCCTGCCCCATCAACTTGCATTCGAGATGGCAGATGATTAGCTTTTCAATTCCTATGTGTTTATTGAGAAGATCTTGTTGCTCTGATAAGTGAGCGAGATGATAAGTAGTACAAAATTTTGGATGTCAAGAATTCTGTGTAGTTTTTCATGACAATAACTGCAGGAGGAAAGTAATTCTTCTGGCACCAAGATTTTTTTTTTTTTTTCTTAAGGTTCTTTTTGGTGGAGAATCTCTTATATTTCTATAGTTTACTTTTATACCACTTTAAAAAGGGTTTATTTAATTCTCTATTTCTAGTCCCAAATGAAAAGTTGTGTCACATCTTTACTTAAGGAAGCTATTTTCTGATAAAACTTAAATTCAGATGGTATCACTAGCCTCTGTAATCTCATAATTTTTTTTAACAGTGAAGCTGACTTAGTTGTTACAACCTTCATGTCATCATAATTGCTTAGCACAGAATATGCTTGAAGTTTGTGACAGTGCCACACCCTCATCATCACAAGGTGATGTGGTATGTTGGCAGTCCTCTCCTCCAAGACCTACTCCTGTTAAGCATTTTTTTCCTGCTGTTTCTCAGTCCTATTTGTATTTATTCAGATTGACCTTCATTTATTTCATGTGGTCAAAAAATACGTGAAAATTGACAAAATGGCCTTCTAGGTAACAGTTTCAGTCAGGGCGTTTTCTTTTCACATTTTCCAAAGGTAAGATGACCATCCACTTTACAGAACTGCTTGGTGCTGTAGGAAAAAAAATTACACAGTATATAGTACTCCCTTGTGTGAGCACAGAGGGGTCCACAAACTGTGAAGAATAATTTAGTGTTTAAGAAATAAAAAACAAACTTGCTCCTTTTAGGAAATCACCAGCCACATAACAACTGTCTGAGAACACATAACAGCAGAGTCAGCAGGCTAAACTCCTAGTACTACTTTTGGTAGTTTTCTTTGACAGAGGCAATAGAGGAGCATATGGGGAAGAGTCTCAGTTAATTTTTCCAAGAGCAATAGTAGCGTAGAAATTTTCTGTAGTTTTCACAGCAACTCAGCTGCCCGACAGTGAAAAGCAGAGCTACCCCTGACAGAAACAGTGACCAGGAGCATATGATGTAAATTCTTTCTGGATTAGCAGTCAGGCCATAGCCACCCTCTCATCCTCTCTGTTGTGTACACCCTGCATATCATAGAGTTAATCAGCCTCTACCTGCTCAGCAAAGGGGGTTCTCCCTTGGTGCATCAGACTTTCTATGCTGAGGCGTGCAATAATGTTTTGCCAGGTATTGGGAATGCAACTTGTCTTGGCACAGGAAGAAATGAAACAGCCAGCCTTCCCAGAAAGGTATGGCAGCACTAATATAATCCATTTGAGTTAGACTAAGTAGAGATCAAAATATTTGTATCCTCATGACTCATAGCAAGATGTTAAAACAGTTCCCTCAAGAAAAAGCAATGATAATGTATAGTTCCTCTAGTGTGAAGTCAGTTGAAGTAAAGAGAAAACACAGAGAAAAGTTTAAGACAATTATAGTATTTATGTCTAATGAAAATGGAAGAAATAATGCAATATTCAGTTTAAGTAGTATAATGTCATGTATAAAATAAAACGAACTGTTTTGGAAATAATATGTTAATTACAGTAGATACTGAAAGGGAGAAGGTAATGGAAGGGAAGAGGGAAGAGAGAAGAGAGAAAGAGTAGACCAATTATACAAATGTACTGGTTTCCAAAACAGAGGCCATACAGAGATTCATAGACTTGTTAACATTTTCCAGTAAATTATTTCCTAATTTGTCTGAGTTAAGCATTCTTCTCTTTCCACTTTTACTGGGAAGAAAAACTGTAATTGGAACATTTTGGAGCATGAATGGGATGGGCTGGCTGAAAATTCCATCCACCCTGTGGTGCATTCTTTCAAATTTCATCTTAATAAATTGGATTTTCTGTCCATACTGAAGGTTTGATTGTACTTTCTTACATTCAAGTTTTGCTGTAATGACAGCAGGCATATTGATTTTGTTTTACATAGGTCAGCGTGGAACATGGAATTGTCCCATTGTTTGGAATAGTTCAGTAGTTCTGCTTTACAAGCACTAAGTTTACGAGTGTCTCTTAAAACATGCAAACATTTTACCCTACACCTCAGAGAAAGATCAAATAGGTTTAAATACCATACTTGCAGTAAACAGATATTTGACCTCATGTTCTGAGGTGAGTGAATTCCAAGCATTTTTGTATATATAAGTTGAGCTCTGTCTATTCTGTCAAAGAGAATTACAGGGGTCTAAATGATGCTTAGTAATTCAATGATCTAGCTGAGTTTTAGAGAAAAGTAGACTTGAACTGACAAACCAACCAGTAAGAAACAATACTTTGCTGAGCCTTATTTTAAAGTAATTACTTTTATCAGAATTGAAATTCTGTTAATTCTGTCTATTGAGTGGGAAAGAATGAAATTACAAATTTAACTCTCATGAGTACTGTTCTGTAAGAGAAAAAAAATATCACCTATTATATACTTATTTGTAATAAAATAATATTATCAGTATCATATTTCATAAACAGAAATGATATAAATCCAAAGAAAGCTGTGGCTCAGTGTATACACTGGTTTATATTTAGGGCAAATGTGAAATAAAATTGTGTGCTAGAGAGGATACAAAACGCTTTAGACTGAAATTCTGACACAGACTGGAATACACAGAAGACACATCTCTGTGGCATTAGAACACTTTGGAAATATACATGTGTTTCAGGAATAGACGGGAATTAAAGCTGTTCAGTTTAGTATCTTTAAAACTGACACAGATACATTCATCCTTGCCCAAACTTCTTTCAAATTATATAGAATCATAGAACTATTCAGGTTGGAAAAGACCCTTGGGATCACCAAGTCCAACCATCATCCCTACTCTACAAAGTTCTCCCCTAAACCATATCCACCAACACCACATCCAAATGACCCTTAAACACATCCGGGGATGGTGACTCAGCCCCCTCCCTGGGCAGCCTATTCCAGTGTCTAACCACTCTTTCTGTGAAAAAAAAATAAATCCTAATGTCCAGTCTAAACCTGCCCTTTTGCAGCTTGAAGCCATTCCCTCTTGTTCTGTTGCTAATTACCTGTGAAAAGAAACCAGCACCAACCTCTCTACAGTGACCTTCCAGGTAGTTGTAGAGACTGATGAAGTCTCCCCTCAGCCTCCTCTTTCTCAAACTAAACATTCCCAGCTCCATCAAGTATTCTTAATAAGATTTATTCTCTAGGTCCTTCACCAGCTTCATTGCCCTCCTCTGTACTCGCTCCAGCACCTCGAGATCTCTCTTGAATTGAGGTGCCCAAAACTGGACACAACACTCCAGGTGTGGCCTCACCAGTGCTGAGGACAGGGGGACAATCACCTCTCTGCTTCTACTGGCCGCACTATTTCTAATACAGCCAGGATGCCATTGGCTTTCTTGGCCACCTGGGCACACTGCTGGCTCATATTCAGCCACTTGTCAATGAGAACACCCTGGTCCTTTTCTGCCAGACACTTTCCAGCCACACCTGGAAAGCCTGTAGTGTTGCCTGGGGTTGTTGTGGCCCAAGTGTAGGACCCAGCACTTGGCCTTGTTGAAGCCCAGACTATTAACATTAGCCCAACAATCTAATCTATCCAAGTCTCTCTGTAGAGCCTCCCTATCCTCATGCAAATCAACACTCCCACCTGGCTTGGTGTCATCTGCAGACTTACTGATAATACACTCTGTGTCTTTATCAAGATCAACAATAAAGGTATTAAACAGAAACGGTCCCAACACTGAGCCCTGAAGACACCACTTGTGACTGGCCCCAGTGGATTTGACTCCATTGACCACCACTCTTTGGGCCCAACTGTGCAGCCAGTGCTTGATCCAACAGATCGTGTGCTCATCCAAGCCATGACCAGTCAGGTTTTAAATGAGAGTTCTGTGGGGAACCATGTCAAATGCTTTTTGAAGGTCCAGATAGACAATATCCACAACCCTTCCCTTGTCCAATAGTCGGGTCATCAGGTTATAAAAGGAGATCAGGTTCATCAGGCAGGACCTGCCTTTCATAAACCCATGCTGACTGGGCCTGATCCCCTGGTTATCCTCTATATGTCTTTTAATAACACTCTAGATGATCTGCTTCATGACCTTCCTGGTACTGAGGTCAGATTCACAAGTCTATAGTTTCCCGGATCCTCCTTTCTGCCTTTCTTACAGATGGGTGTTGCATCATATGCATCATTAGATGTCCTAGTTAAAACAGCAACCGTGCTTTCCAGGAAATAAATATATCTGTCTGCAGTGAAGGATCTCTGACATAGTTTTGTCATGTGTATTATCTTCTTCATTTATCAGAAAATCTTTTCTTCTGTCAGTAAAAATTTATATACCTACTCTTTTGCAAATACTCAGTTAACTGTATCTGATATTTCTTTGTATCCTTCCTCTGATTTTCAAGAACAAGCATTTTCAGTGTTACACTAATTCTTCTTATGAACTGTTGCTTCTTCATGGAGGAAACAGTAGGTGATGCAATAAAGATAAACTTGATATCATGGAGAATACGTTGCAAAAAACAAGAAGCACATAGTGAATGAAAAGCCTTATAAGGTAATCAAGGAGCATCAGCCTGAGAACTTCAGATTTCAATTACAGCTGATGATCTTGGCTCAGAGTCTATTTGGCATGTCTTGAACTTAGATTATGAATAAGAATATGAATCTGTTTAAGTAAATCAGATAACCCTGGCAAATTTATAGCATCATAGATTGATTTAAATTGGAAAGGACCTAAAGATCATCTGGTTCCAAATCTCCTGCATAGGCAGGGACACCTCCTACCAGACCAGGTTGCTCAAAGCTCTGTCCAACCTAGCTTGAACACTTCTAGGGATGTGGTACCCAAAACTTCCCTGGGTAACCTGTTAAAATGTCTCAGCACCCACACAGGAAATAATTTCTTCCTAATCCTAAGGCCACAAGCTCTTGTAAAGCTCCCAACATAAGAAGGACATGGAGCCGTTGGAGTGGGTCTAGAGAAGGGCTATGAAGATGAGCAGAGGGCTTGAACACTTCTCCTATGAAGACAGACAGCATTACACCCCTAGTCCTGCTGGCCACAGCATATACAAGCCAGGATGTCACTGGCCTTCTGGGCCACCTGGGCACAGGATGGGGAAATGAACATTCCAGAGCCCTCTCCCAGTTGTGGAAAAAGGTCAGTGAGAGTTTCTCAGTCCTTTTCCCTCAAGACAGAATTATGGGAGGGGAATGGGAACTCTATACCATAATTGAGTACCAATATCAATTACCATATTGGTACCAATATTGTTTGTTATGATTAAGAAGTTCAGAATAAGAAAGGAAGGAGACATTAAGAATCATTAAAATTCACAAGAAGATGCAAATCCAAGAAAAAGCCTTACGCAGGGAGTTACTTGTAGCCATAAGAAAGAGGAGTTACTGGAATCAGAGCACGATGGTCCATTCTAGTAGAGTCTTCCTGTAAATAGCAGCTCTTGCCAAGATTTGAAGTATGGAGAAGATATTTCACTGAATAATTTAGCTGCTTTCACTGCATGGATTGTGATGGCATGCCAAAATTTCCTAGAGCTGGATTTACTCCAGGAAGGTTAAGAATGGGCTGTGGAGTAGTTTATGTGATAGAAACCTTCATTGAGAAACAACGGAAAGAAACTATTTAAAATGTACTAATGCCTTCTTTTTTAGCTGGACCAAATTTACCCTTGAAGCCTCACAGATCCTAAAAGTGTAAGCAATGTCTGTAATCTAAGAACAGAACCATAGATTCTAAATGTTGGAACAGTCAGCAGTTCAGAACAGCATAACATCTTCCCAAAGATGCATTTTGGCTCATGTACTTTTCTTGGCGTGTTAAGTGATACTGGAGCTTTAAAAAAGGAATTACTGTGAGTTTAAGTAGCAAGAAACCTATCTGTAAACATCAAGGGGAAAAAAAAGCCCAATAAAAGAGCCTTGGCACTGTATGTACTAAGCAGTGATGTCTGGCTTACAATTAACAGCCTGTTCTAGGTATTGTTTTTTCAATTTACAATGCCCTCTATTTTCAGTTTAATAATTTCAAAATTATGTGTATAGAAGCACACATGTACTCTCACAGTTTTACTGCCAGGAATTTGAATTACAGGAGATGAGAAATAAACAGTTTAGATTTCTATAGCTAACTCAGGGCTCAGCAGTGTAACTCCAAATCTCTTGAGGAAGCCTAAATGTTTGAGATGATAGTATATATGAATAATAGCTACATAAAATATTTCCAGGCTTTGCTTCTGTAAATAACAACTAGAGGAATCCCTGTAGTTTACTCTTCAGTGGGCCTTATTCCTGCTTTGTTGTAATTATTTAATTACCAATGAAAGTGATCTGAATAACATGATTGGCTTTTAAAGTCTAAATGCGCTACATTTTCCTACAGGCTATCATTTCAGTCTTTGGATGCTCTTACTAACTGCAGAAAGAAATTCTGAGATAACCATTAAAAACCTCCAATATGCTACTACAGTTAAATGACTGTGGTGAGCTTCTTTCCCCAAGTCATGGTTTATGGTTAGCATTGTCAATGCTTTAGATATTAAATCTTAAAACTGAAAATATTGAAGTTTATTTAGCACAATATTGGCTTTTCATTGTTCCCACCAGCCACCAATGGCTACTGACCACTAATTTTAAGGAGCTGTATGTTTGTGGCCTCCTCTTCAAATTCACAGAAATTATCAAGTTTATCGTGGTGCAGTTCCCTCAATAAATATGAAGATTGATATGCATTTCAGAACAACCCGTTTAATCTTTGGTTCAGGTTAATTTGATTTAGTCATACATGTTGACAGTTATTCTGAAGTACACTGTTTTGACATTGCATTTCTTCTAGGTATTTGGAGATTTTACTCTGAGTCATTTGGAAGAAACCTTGAGGAAGGTCAGCAGTCATGGCTGAAACATCACTTTCTTGAGTAACTGTCAAAATAAACAATTTAGGCTAGCATAGGTTATTGAAGTCAGTGTTTCTTTTGCACTGTTCTATGTTAATTGAGAGGCCTACATTATAAAATTTACTTTTATTTTCCACAAAGCAGTTTCAAGGTCATTTTTACCACTACTCCCTCCCAATCACATCTTCCTGCTTAAATAATTCAGAAACATCAAAGAAGCTTATTCATGCCAGCTTCTTTCCCTCCAAAACTTCACTTAACATTGGGAAGAAGATATTTCTAGAATGGAGTTTTTAAATTTACTTTGGCCATATCATGGAAGTTGGCTTAATAACATGGACAGCAGCTTGGGACTTGAATTTGCTGCTCTACCCCAGATTTGCTGTTGCCCTGCTAAAATTACGGTTAGCATTTCCTTTCATTACTCAAATATTATCAAGATCAATAAAGACTGTAGAGCTCAGATATCACTGTAACACAGTCATGTTAGATATGTAGTCAACTAAAACTAGGTAACTCAGTAGAAAGTGTGTACTTCTGTAACCAATTGTGTGTGCAGAAACCACCATCATCTACTGTGATTCCCAAGCTGGAATGACCAAGTTTCTGTTTATATTTGGGCTATGTTAGCAATGATACTTTGACCATTGTTGGATGACTCAAGTTCATTTAGATCTTCAGTAAGACATCTTATTGTGCTGTTGTAGAATGTGATCCCAGATCTTATGTTACTTATGTTGTATTTGTATAAACACTCTCAGAGTTTAGGATTGTCTATATAAATATTCTCTCTGTGTGGAATACAGCTACATTAGTAAGTCTCTGAATTTACTATGAAATGTAACCAGTAACTGTGTAACAGAGTTGAATTCAGTCTTTCACTTAGAACAGTGACTAAACTAAAATTTTATCACTTTTTTTAGTACGTAATGAATTCTTAACAACTTAGAAGTAATTGCTAACTATTTGGAGATATTAAATCTATTTTCACCAAGAAATGTAGTGCTCCATGCCAGGCATTTATCTAGAAGTAATCTCTGTGCAAAGTAATTCTTGAGCTGATCAATTGCAGAAGTTAACTTAAAAATTAATTTACTTAGGGCTAGTGGTTGTTCTTGCTTTTCCATAATTGAGCATTTCTTTTTCATTATTGCCTAAGCTTTGCTTCATCAGCAAAGAAAAAAATAAGGAACAATTTCCTTCTAAAGCAAACTATTTGGAGTCATATATTTTTATCAATATATGTATTATAACAGAGCCAAGATTTACTAAAGTGATTTTAGATACTTCAGAAAAACCTCCCACTTGATTATGTTTATTGATAATCTAAATTCTGTAAGAGGTTATTCAGCTGTAATCAACTCAGCCAGAATGTCAATTGTCTGTCATGCTATGTTTTCAACTCTAAGTATTTTTGTGACCAAATATCTTGTAATTTAAAAAGTTAGCAAAATTTGTATCTTTCTTCTGGGTAATGAAATTTTTCCTCATGCAGAAGACTTCAACTTAGGCATTTTTTTTTTCCTTTTTCTTTTCTTTTTCTCTCCAGAGATTAGTAATGCCTAACAGGGATACCTTCCCATTTCTTTGCCTGTCTCCTAACTACAAAACAGAGCTATTACTTTTTACAATTAGCTAGATTCTGGTAATTTTCTCATAATCAGAAATAATCTGGAGGAAACATTTGTCTCTTCAGCAGACAAATATATTTACCTCTTTTAGCCTCTAAGCTGACTGACTGCAGTGAGTTTCAGCCTGGGAGAACTGAAGGGACAGGACAAGGATCCGCCATCTCTGTAACTCCTGAAGGAATTTAAGGAATTTGTATTGCAGAAGGTTACAATGTTTGCTGGTTTGAAGCCTAATTCCAAGTCAGAATTTCTAGCTTTCATGAAAGAAAGTAATTATTTATTTTAGCTATAGTCAGTGGTCCATTATCAATTATTTGCTTTACAAGCTAAAAATTAGTAAAAGTCAGCATCCAGGGATGGATTAGCTGCAGTCTGTAGTCAAGGTAGTTAGTTTAAAATTCTTTGAAGTTTCTCAGTGCAGGTAACTCTTTGGATAATATATATCTTGCTCTACCCCTTGCCCTTTCTTCCCTTCAGAAATATATTTCAGAAATATATTTCTGAAAGCAGATGAGGAAGTCTAATGACTTGAATTAATACTATACCAATGAACTTCAAATTCCTTACAGGAGGATGAATTTCAGCCCAGTTTTGATCAAGTAAAGAGATCTACTTAAAAGTTCACCAACTTCAAGATGTATTCCATGTTCCTATGATGGCTGCAATCTTTTTTCTTACACTCACCACATAGTCTTCAGGAATGGTATGACAATAAGGCTATTCCACATTTGTAATACATATTTCCCTTTGAAGTTATACGTTATATTTGTATCCACTGTTGCAATCTTCATGTATGTTTGCTCAACCAAATAAGATTTCGGTGCCTACAGAAGGCTGTGCATTTTTCAGTGTAACCCTTGGTGCTAGGCTTTTTCTGGCTCTAGGAGTGAGTAGCAAAATTTACCTGCTGAAAGGCCTGGACCTGAGATACCTGTGGTAGACCAGTATGTTTTCCTCCAGTTTCTCAGAGCCTGATTTTGGTATACTTTATAATTCTTTTTTGTTTTCCTTGATCACTTGATATTTTAGGTTAGACATTAGTAAGTCTTCTCTACAAGTTACTGGTTGTATTTCTCACATGCAGACTAGAGATCCAGCCTAAACCTTCAAAGACGCTTGAATACTCCTCTTTGAGTATTTGTAAGCTGTTTTCCTGTACATCTCCAGTAAATGGCTTGCTGCTGGTTCAAAACAGCTGTGTTCTGTGTTGACTGATCCAAGGCAAAAATTCTTTCTCTTTCCAGGTAGATTCCACCTATATATGCTGAGTGTTCACTGCCACTTCTTATCTGTAAACTTGCCAACATTCTTGTCTTTTTAAAATAGCACCAGTATGATCCTTTAAAATACTTAAGTTAGTATGATTTAGTTTGTCTTCTTGGGCCACTGGGCAGTAGCATTTGTCCAAAATATTGCTGTTAAATTTTCAATAACCATGTCCATGAATGTAACATGCCACATTACGGACTTTGTCTGGCGAGACAATTATTTCTCTTTCCTTTTCAGTTGGCTAAATTATAGGAATGTAATGATGTCCACAAGTGTCAGCTTGATGAAGAACATACTCTTAGCAAGGTCAGTTTTTGATACCACACCAGTGAACTGCAACCATATGACCTACTGTACTTTACTGCAGTACGTTTATAATTTTAGGAATATTGTAGCTATTGATGAAATGCCAAGTCCAGTTGGGGACAATTAATGACTGACTCAGTAGCCTTTGTACTTAACTAAAATAAGATTTCCCTCTATACTTTCTAATGTATTTATGTCCACTGACAGTCAGGCACACTGTTTCTTTACTCTCCAAACTTTCTAGGGCATATCCATAGAAAATCATCTGCTCACATGTCCCACAGACCCTCATCTTTTACTCTTATCTTTCCAACAAAATTAGTAATTCTAAGTTATTCAGAGTATTTTAGGTGCCAGGGTTTTCTGCTTTGTGTCTGCTCACTTGTTTTGCATGGTGCTTTGGATGATTCTGTTCTGTAATCCTGTATCTCAGCCATTGGTCCCACTACTGCCTTTCACAGAATTAACACTCCCTTTTTTCAGTTATCCAGGATATCCTGGTCAAATCCCACTTTCATTATGATAAAGCAGGCTGGTTAAAGCTGTCTGTTTACTGGGAGATGTGATTTTAAACAGTTTTATTTTAATTATTCTGGTTTTGGTTGCTGACAGTTGACAGATTTTCCACTGGCACATAGTTTCCTTTTTGTTTTCATGGAACAGTATGTCAATTTTAGTTTTTCGTTATACTGTTTTGGAATTCTCCTTTCTCTCTCTCTCTTTTTTTTTTTTTTTTAATTATTTCAGTGCCATTTCTCCTCAAATAGTACTCAAAGACTTCTCTGAAATATTCCTTCTTTGCCTGATGTAAGAGTCCTCCTATCCCAATGCAAAAATCTTTCAACTATTCATTGCATTATACTTGTGGGTAGCTAAATCTTCCACAGAAACTTCTCCTAGAGCAATCTGCATCAGGCAAATGAGACTCAAAACACCTCAGCTTCTCCTGCCAGGCCAGTTAAATGTTAAAAGATGCAACTTTAAAACTAGAGCTCTATTAACTTAAGCCGTGTAAAAGCCCTCATACCATAACTTGCAGGGGTATCTCTTTTGCCTGTCGAGTTTCCAAAAACCTTAACTACTACAATCCTGAGATTACTCCTTTTAATATTTTTCTTTGAGTTCCGATACTTAACAAAATAGAATGTTCATAAGTATAATTTGGCTTCTCCTTAGAAATAGAACAGACTAGAATAGACTATACTGGTTTTGGTTGGAAATTACCTACATCTAATCCATTTAATCCAGCTCAACTCACTAGTTAAGGTGTGTTGTTAAGAGCATAGTCCAAAAGCCTCTTAAAAACAGATAGGCTTGGAGCATCAGCCACCTGTCTAGGAGACCTGTTCCAGTGTTTGACCACTCTGTCTGTAAATAAATGCTTCCTAAAGTCCATTCTAAACCTCCCCTGATGTAGCTTTGAGCTATTCTCATGTGTCCTATCACTGGATGCCAGGCAGAAGAGATCTGTATCTCCCTCTCCAGTTCCCTTCCTCAGGAAGCCGTAGAGAACAATGAGGTTCAGCTTCTTTCTTTCCAAACTAGACAAGCCGAAAGTCCTCAGCCACTCCTCATAAGACATTCCTTCCAGCCCTTTCACCAGCTTTGTTGCCCTCCTCTAGACACACTAAAGTATCTTAACACTGTGAGGTCCACAACTGCACATAGTGCTCAAGGTGAAGCTGCCCCAGTGCTGAATACAGATGGATAATCACCTCTTTTGACCAGTTGTTCATGCTCTGTTTGATGCACCTGAGGATGGGGTTTGCCCCCTTGGCTGCCGGGGCACACAGCTGACTCGTGTTGAGCTTGGTGTCAACCAGCACCCCCAGATCCTTTTCTGCAGGGTGGCTCTCCAACCACTCCTCTTCCAATTTATACTTGTGTCCAGCATTACTCTGTCCTAGATGCAAAATGCAGCATTTCCACTAATTTAATTTGATTTATCCTTGCCCAGTGCTCCAGTCTATCTAGATCTCTCTGCAAGGCCTCTTGTCCCTCAAGAGAGACCAACAGCACTTCCCAGGTAAGGTATCATCAGCAAGTTTGCTAATGCTGCATTCAACTTCCCCATTCAGATAACTGATGAATATATTAAACAGGACTGACCCTAGAATTGAATGCTGAGGAACACCACTGGTGACCAGTCACTGGCCAGATGTAGCCCCATTCACTATAACAATCCTTTGAGCTCTGTCCTACAGTCTTCTCTACCCTTACAAGGGTGTGTGGTGATGGGACAAGGAGTAATGGTTTTAAGCTGGAAGAAGGTAGATTTAGATTGGTTCTTATGAAGGAATTCTTTACTGTGAGGGTGATGAGACACTGGAATAGGTTGTCCAGGGTGGTTGTGGATGCTCCCTTCCTGGTATTGCTCAAGGCCAGGTTGGACAGGACTTTGAGCAACCTGGACTAGTGGTAGGTGTACCTGCTCATGTAGGGGGTTTGGAATTAGATGTTCTTAAAGGTCCCTTCCAACCCAAACCATTCTATGATTCTATAATTCAGTCAGTTCTTCACCCAGCACATCATGAACCCTTTCATCCCACAGCTGGACAACTTGTCTAGAAGAATGCAGTGAGGGACCTGTGGCTATTCCTCTAACATCTTGCAACATAGAACTTTAAAATATTATTGAATATTGTTCTTTCAAAAAACTTTGTCCTGCACCAGTCAGCACTTCATACTAAGCCTACAGGCTTAGAAACATGTTCCAAAGCCAGAGATCTAGAGGCACTCAGCCCCAAAGGGCCAAATTAAGGACCAGTATCTTGCTGAAACAGTAGTTCAGACATTGAAAATATAAATTAGAAATTGCTTTCCAAATGGCTGCTATCATTCCATGTACAATAAAAGCCATGTTTAAAATTGAAGGACTGAATCAGGCTTTGTGCTATTTTCTGGAAAGATAGCCAAGGCTGCCTGAGTTATGTGGGGCAAAACGGCAGCAACAGTGCCATCTGCAGAGCCAGTACTGTCACTGTCAGCAGCACAAATGTGTTCTTGCATCTTTTATGAGTTTAATTCAGCAGAGGATAGAAAGGATCTTTTGACAAATTCTGTGCTACAATTACAAGTCTGTTGCTCAAAGAAAAGACTGTTTCTCAACTGAGAAATCAGAGACTTTGGTCATCTGTAGGCTGAACTGCTACAGTAATTTAACACAGAAGCAAGGAACATATAATCCAATTATGGGGAGTTGTATCTAAATCACTCCTATTCCTTTTTAATGGTTTGATTTGGACAAAAGGGTCTTTATACATATAAAATATTAATAAAGTAAAAAAATTGAAGTGATCAGACTTAGTTGTAAGTGAATAAATTGCATTCATTTATGTTCCCAGTAAGTCCTGTCATTCTTGTTCAGAATATGTTGTCTTGGCATCCAATATGGCCATGTCAAAAAAGCAGTAATAAGAAATCATGATGGTTAGGGATACGTAGTAGTTTGGTGTCTAATGTGGGTTTGAATAGGCAAAGATAAGAGCCTGGTTCAAATGCAGAAGAAACAGTATTCTGAGGCTAAACTCTGGAAAAGTGGGACCTAGAAATACTGAAAATACATGGAATAGAACAAATGTTAGAGGGGATTTGGAGTATTTTTTTTTAAGAAATGAATATGCTTTAACTTATTATTAAAATAACCTTGGATCTCAGCTCCTATAAACCAAGTTAACATATTAGAATTATTAACAATTACGAAGCTAGATCATACAGGACGATTTCTGCAGAGCTGTTCTCCAGTCTCACACTTGTGCCCCTCTCAATTAAGAAGACCTTCAGATAAAAGCTTGGTTGTGTTTAAGGTCAAAAAACTCCTTTGCAGACTGTGACCAGTAACAGCCTGCTATCCCAAGCTTGCCAACATCCAAAGTATACTGATTTAATTTCAAATGTTGCATTAATTTGGGTTAGTGTCACTGTTTGATTCAGGTTTGACAACAACGCTCTCGATCCCCTCCCGCTCCCACCCAGGTAGGGAAGGAGAGAGAGAAAAAAAGAGAGACTTGGCTGGATTGAAAACTAAACTACACAGCTTTAATTAAAACACTAATGATATAAGAAAATATATGCATTATATACAGATATGTTCAGGTATGAGCAAAAGCCTCTCGCCTCCCCCCTCCCCTCTGCAACTCCCAGAGCACTCCCCTGAGCTGGGAAGAGTCCCAAGGAATCCCGGAGCTGCTGCTGGAGAAGAGCAGAGTGATGGGGGTCAGGAGAGCTCGAGCCTAAGGGTCAATGGTGATGGATGAACAGAGTCCTCCCTAGACACTGGCCATGGAGAGAAGAGAAGGGAAGAAAAAGAAGGAAGTAAGTTGTCTTCTGTGATCTCTGACCTTCCTCTGAGCTTACGTAGATATATGGAATGGAATATCTCTGGCCAGTTTTGCTGTCTGTCTAACTCAACCTCCTACGGGGGGTCACAGATCTCCTGGTGGTGTCTGAGCCAGCAGAGTGCAGGTGTGACCTTGAAGCCCCAGTAGTTAGAAAAACATTCAATTCTTGTAAGTCTTAGTTAGAACACAGTAGTGCTAGCTAAAAGAAAGCTAACTGAAGGGAAAAAAAAAATCAGTAAAAGGAAAATTGGCTTCATCCTGGCTCAAACCAGGACAGTTAGTTAAGACTGTGATTAAGGAAATGTTTATCAGAGTCTCCCAGTCTTTTCCTGGCCTAAGACTCAAGATCAAATATTCTGGCCAATATTAAGGGTGCAGAATTACTTTCATATGAATGACATGAATGGAGAGATTAGTTGTCTAGAAAGAATTATTTTTTCTGTCCCAGACCTTTTGACATGTTTTCTGGGGTGCTGGGAAATCAGTGGCTAGTCCAAAAGCAAGGCAAAGAAACAGTTATAAATATCCTTCCCCTTCCAAATCCTGCAGAAAAGATGGCAAGATTAACATATATGTGGCTGCATAATTTTTTTCTGCTGTCAGTCACCCTTAATCTCTTCCTATCTTAGGGAGGCAGTAAAACACAAGGATTTGAAGGACCAATTCAGAGGGCAGGATGGCAATCCATTTTGCTTAACTGTAAGACTGCAACTGTGAGTAGAAAGAACATTGAAAAAATCTGCATATCACAATCTTAATATCATAACAATAGCAACCACCCCTTTTCCCAACTAAGCCTTCCATTGCTGTTTTCATAAGAAAGATGATCTCAGCTATGCAAATAGGAATGTTTAGCTGTTGTTGCTTCAGTAACAAACCCAGAGCTTAACATAGTTCTTCCTTGAACATATGTTACTTTACATAAAAATCATCCTCAAATTGTCCAACACTTTTGCCTGCCTTGGTTTAGCCATCAATTCTTCTACATTCCCTCCCTATCAATGGAGAAAGATGGACATCTTCAGAAAGCAATTCAGAGACCTCCTTCAGATAGCAGTTTGACCTGCTTTGCTTCATGAACTTTATACAGAGCCATGATTTTTACTTTAGGCAGTATCGAATCAACCTCTTGTGTTCTGGGCTTTATTTTATCAGGTAATAAGCAAGTGATGAGTCTGTGGTAATATCCAATAAAACCTGAAAGTTTCAATTTTCTAAAACTTCTCTTGTAAATCTTCAGTCAGGGATTGTGGTACAGATGAGAGGAAAACAACCAAGTCTTGTACACATAAATAGACCGCATGTCTCCCATGATATTCACAGTCATAACTCTGGATATAATCCTTGCCAACAAACAATGTCTGTCTGTGAAAAGCATTTTAGAATTTCATTTAGTAAATGGTCAATTCATAAAAGAACAGTGTGACAGATTTTGTCCATGTACCCTACATAGAAAAGGAGCAAGAGCTACTTAAAATGTTTTGCATTTATCATCTTTAGGAAAAAAAAAAAGAATTTGGAATTGCTGTCCAATCCCAAAGGATACTTATTCTGTGTCCACTATGACCCTAATTATAATGATAATATAATGGAGAAATGTTCCCTTTCTTCCTGTAGCTGCACAGTGGCAATCTGCAGAAAATTGCCTTCAGCTGTAGATATATGAAAATATGCTTTCTAACACTG
The DNA here is from genome assembly GCF_000747805.2 of Chaetura pelagica. Taxonomy (NCBI): domain Eukaryota; kingdom Metazoa; phylum Chordata; class Aves; order Apodiformes; family Apodidae; genus Chaetura; species Chaetura pelagica. The sequence goes on along the minus strand of NW_009952893.1, from coordinate 1,296,941 downwards.
AGCTCTGGTCTTGTAATAGCACATGTTTTTTGTGAGGGATCCTTTCATGAGCTGCGAGTAAGAAAAGAGAATCTGCCATGCTATTAAGAAGCTACCAAGTAGCCCAATGTTAAAGCCAGATGCCAATTGGATGTAAGTGAAAAAAACCCAAAACAAACCCAAAAAGGGCATCAGCCATTCATAGTAGTGTGAATTACAGATAGTTGTGACCTTATGCCAAAGTGAAGTAGATAGCAAGCTTGCATATTCTGATGCGTTGGTTGCAAGACTGCCTGACAATGTTAGTAAATATTTCCATGTGCTCATTAGTTCTAGAAACTTCTGTTCACCTCACTTACATTTTTTGATTCATAGGGTTTTTGGAACAAATTTCACTGAAGAATTCAGTGTTTTTTTAAACATAACAAGTAAAAAAAATATTCCCATAATAATTAATTTAAAATTTGTTACAATCCCAACACCAAAGCAAATCAGTAGTAAGCAAGATGAAATCTGACAGGGTAGGAGCTCTGAACTGTGCTATCAAACTTCATTTTTATTCCTTTGGTTTGCATTGCTAGCGTACTGAAAACATCATGCAATTCCATTAGGGAATTAAAAAAAACCCTCAGAGCTATTCACACGAATTAGTTCTTACTCTTGAAGCAGTGCCTTGTTGGTACATCCTTATAAATTACTAGCTTCTTGGTATCATGAGATTTCTTGGCACCCCTTGTGTCAACACACACAAAAATCAAGGCATACTCCTTGATTAAAGGGTATTTTTCAAATGTCTGAGGATATCTTTTTCTTCTGGTTATTTTCATTTTAGCAAGGAACATAAGGTCAGTTTTTGTTCAGATAACAAACTAATTTCAGTCAGGCTATGAAAAATTAGGACTTAAGTGAGCACAGCACGTGAACTCTCTCCTTTGTGGAGAGCAGGATGGAAGAATATTGCAGAGGTTTTCTAGCTCACTACCAGAAACTTTGTTGTTGCAATCTTTGTGGAAGGAACCTGGCAAGCAGGGAATGTCATTACCCTGTCTATCTTCCTGCCTCTGAAGGACAGTAACATTTATTGATTCTCAGGAAGAAATAAAGGGACCCTATAGGCGGGAGTAGCAGATGAGATCAGTAGACTGCTGACACTGAAGAAGAAAAGCTGAACAATAGTATTTTGGCCAAAGGCCAGTGTAGCTACAAATGAAGAGCAGAAAACATGTTTCCAGGCAGGGGAACCGTGCAGAGGGGACATGAATTTTGCCCTTCTGCTTCAACCAGATTGCTCATGTGGTCTGACTTAGTAACTAAGTCTGATCTTCCCTTGTCATTGTGCTTGGGGTATCTCCAGAAATAAGAAAGAAGGATTTGCACTTGGTGATGGATCATGAACTAGAATCATAGTAACAAGTGTACTGAAGTTACTTCTGGGTGGCTAAAATTTGGTGGGAGATCAGTAACTTAAAAAAAAAAAAAAAAAAAAAAAGCTGTCCAACTCCACAAGCTGCATAGCTCCATATTCTTGTTTTTCTCTAAGAAAGAGTAAACATAACAAAATTAATGTGCTAAGGTTTGTGCCACAGTTGGAACTCAGGCACAGTAAAAGACTGTGTTAGATGTGTATGTCCCATAGTCACAACATGTCTTTCTTGCCTGGCATCAGACCTTGCAGGATACTGTCTTTGTGCTGCCTAATGGAGCATTAATAAATCTTTTGTGCTGGATTAAGTACTGTCTTCTTGCTTGAGAGGGTAATGCACTAGTTTTGAAGACTATGTGTTATTAGCATACAAGAAAAGATTTCTGTCAGGTCTCTTTACTCCATAGTAGCTTTTTTGGAATCTGTTCAGATAAGCCTGAGGCTGCTGCTGTCTCAGTTTCCCCTTCAGTGCAGCAGGGACCTCTGCCTGCAGTTGCTGCTGTGTAAGCAGCACAGTGAGACAGTGTGCGGGCAGGGAGCTGGGCTGCCCACCTAAGTCTACCCGCAGCTGCAAGGCTTGGTGCTGTGGAAGAGCCAGATGGTACAGTAGGAAAAATTAAACTGAAACTTTTTCAGCTCGAGGGAATATGATCACCAATACTGGCAAAGTGAGTTCTGGTAAGTGCACTGAACAAGTCAAGGCACCTTTCTGATGCTCATGTTATGTGAGATCAAGTTTATTATTTTGATCTGCTTTGAGTCAGGATGTGTGACCTCTTTTGTCTGACGTGGGCTCTCAGCTATAATCTATACCTTCATTATCTCAAGTGTAGGGTAGCTGTAACCCATTCTTACTGTCAAGTCACAACTAAAAACAACTGTGAACTGAAGGTGACTTGAAATGCAGCCATGCAATTATTAAGTAATGTGTTATGCGAGGAGCATAGTGCATTACACCAATTGCTTTGGGAATGCACCCGTTGCCAGCAAGAACAGAGGTGAAATTCATATCCTCTCTTTTGACCTTTTTCTCCCGAGGTGGCTCAGGATCAACCTACCTGAAAGGACATTTGTTTTTCTGTGCTGTGTGCTACAGTTGTGGTTACAGATCTTGGACCTGGGAACTGGCTTAAGTTTTAATAAGTCTGAGATGTGGACTTTGTATTTGGTATGAGCACTTTCTCTCCCTCTCCCCCCTGCCCAGAGGATCATTATCATGATTATTAATATGTTTAAGCAGGGTGGATGATCATGCTTATCCAGTGTGACTTTGCGGATGACAATGCTTCTACATCTGGATGATGTAGGTACACACACACAGACGTGGACATATTTTACAGTCCCACCCAACCTCTAAGTAAGAACTTCAAGTGGATTTGGAATTTAGTGTGTCCCATGAAAAACAGTTCAAACTTTTTACTCTGGCACCTGGATGAGCCTGTTTTCCCAATGCTATGCAGGTATGTTGCCTGCTATAAACTTTTCTTTATAATGTGATTATAAATATTTGTGAAGTTTATAGGATTTTCTAAAAATAGAACTTCACTCAACTACCAAGATGCAACCTAGCTGCACAAAATAGCTGAGGTTGTTTTGTTCATACAGTTTTGTGGATACAGTTTGATTGTTGTGACTGGGTTCTCTTTTGTAGTTTTCTTGGCCTTTATGTTTTCAGAAGCTATTGTAAATATTTCAGTCACAGTGTGAAATGAAATTGAATTCTGGAAAAACTTATTGTATAGATTAAATATTTATAAAATATTATGCAAGGGAACTGTAGCTGTTACTCCTTAAATGAATCAGAAATAAAAATGATGATATGCAAGGAATTGTGATCCTTTGGAGGATTAAAGATTACTCCACTAGGTGGAGAACTTGTATCAAGTATATAACTAAAAATATTAACAGTAATCATAGCCTCTGCTGCAAAAATTAAACTCCTAATAACTGAACAGTTTTTGTATCATACATTCCTTTTATCATTTCTGTTGAAGAGCACTTTTAAATTTGCAGCACAGAATTCCTGTGAGGTTGTAGAACACTATATTAATTTATGTTTACAAATTAATAAAAGGATTCAGACACATTTCTTGCTATATTAGCTGAAGATGTTGATTTCAACAGTTATCAAATTTTCTGTGAAATGGTCTAATTTAAAGCATTTTTATTCACCATTCAGCTTATTCTAATGAGGTGCTGACAATGAAGTCTCCGGGGGCAGGAACAGTGAAAAATGTTTGCCAAAAATAGATATTTGTTAAAAAAACCAAAACACCATATAGCTGGATGCCAATTAATCATAAGCATAGGAGAAGTAATATTTTGTTATTTTCCTTGGTTCTGTAAACATGTCCAAATTTGAGTTAGCAGGTTCCTCAGAAGAAACAAGAGGACAAATTCTGACAAAAAAAGGAATCTTTTAATGTTGTTGTTTTGTGTGTGTGTTGGACATAGATCCCAAGTGTTAGGTAGAATCAGGACTCAGGTTAACTTTGGAATTTCGGTGGATTCAGGAGGCAGGTGTATTATAGGTGGGAGGAGAATAAAGATTGATGGGGCCAGTTTTTCTTAATCTGCTGGGACTAATCTGTGGAGACAAATCTGTCGGGAATTTGCAATCAACGCATTTGTCTGCTGGAAATAATTAAAAAGAGGTATGTGACTTGTGTAAGAGTCAGAGTGAAAAGCTTTTAGGACCCACATGTCCAGAAGAGGACACTTCAGAAAGGGCCATTGCTTGCTCAGCTGTGCTAGCTAAAGTTAAGCTTCAAGGTACATTTTGAGTTGGAGTATTAGAAAGAATTTGAGGTTTTTTGTTTTCTCAGAGAAGTGAAGAATCAGCAAGACAGCAGAAAGGGGTAAATGCTCTATGTCCTTCTTTACTATTCACATATTTTTAATCAATGCAAGTATTAGAGCTGGGATTTGGGAATTCAAGTTTTCAGGGTATTGTGGTGGTTTGACAGATTTTGGAAAAGGGCAGGTGATGACAGTGTAGAAGGTTGGATGTGCTGTTAAACCTGAGAATAACTAAGATCAGAGATAGGGTCTGGAACAGAATTTTCAAGACTCCAGTTTGTAATCTAATCTCTGTGGCTTGCAGAGTTCAGAAGACAAGATAACAGGAGCTGGTAAATGCAAATGCTGTGTATTTTATTGTTTGGATGCATACTAGGTTATAACTAAGGTTAGGGCTAGTGGTGGGCTATGTGCTAGGTTGTGGCTTTAACTTGATTTAAATTTAGGACTGAGGTTAAGTTTCAGGTTAAGAAACATTCTCTTCTATTGACACATTCCTTCCTAATGTCCCAGATCATTGCTGTATCCTATTATTACTAAAGAGCTGGAAGCAGGCAAGTTTTGGAAAATACCAGTGTTGTACATTGTCTTGTAGAAGCTAGATTTATACAGCTGCACTGGCTATGGTTAGTGTTACAAATTGGGAATCTAAACTTTGCTGTTCCCAGTTTAGTGGTGGATTCTTCAGGGACCAGGAAAATAAGATGACATGTTTCTCTATGGGAATGTGATTTTACTTGACTTTCATTGCTACACTCAGTACTGGTGTTGATGTTAATATTAGGATTTGAGTTAGGATTAAAGATTTATGCTGAATGCTTAAAGGAACCTATTTATTTTTTGCATTCTGAAGAGTCTAGGTAATTACAAATAAAGAAAACAGTTGGATGGGCCAGTTCTTAATGCTCTCATTTAGTTCTGGGCTTCCTTCAATTTGTTAATATAATTACATTTTGCATTAGGATTTGCACTTATGATTTACAAAGAAAGCAAGAAATACTATTTATTAATATTTATTTATAGCAATAATTACTATAAAATAATAGCTTTCAAATATTATTAAATAATATAGGGAGAACATAATAATTAAGCTTAGGGTCAGAGTTGGTAATAAATTTAGAGCTTAGAAATCTAAAGCTTCAACACTACAGTATATTCTCCTCTTTTGTAAGGTCTACCCATGTTTGGAAAGGGCAATTTCTTATAGATATTACTGGCATGAGAGGCCATATCTAACTAAACATAAGTAAGAATTAATTTAGAGTTGACGTTATCATTTGGAAACCAAATATTTGAAGAGTAGAGTTTGTTATGGCATTTTGTAGGGCCCTCTGGGACAGAAAGGAGGAACTGATCGGGGAGTGCGACACATTATTTTCTTCCCACTGATGAAAGGGAACCCCTGCCAGGAATTGAAGTCAGAGCCAGGGTGAGGGTTAGATAGTCCCCAGCTGCTCCTGGCTGAGGTGGTGACCCTGCCCAGCCAACCCAGGGATGCCCTGGGATTTTGTCATCCTGTACCAGTGCTACAAGAGCCAGTGCAAGGCAGAAGCTGGGTGACAGCAATAGTTAAGACTTGCGATGTCTTATCGTTTGTGAATTTGCCTCATGGGCAGAATGAAAGATTGCATTGGGGTTGGGGAATGTGAAGGTATTTCAACACTGTCTGTTCTGCTTGTTCCTTGTTGCCATTTTTGGGCTTAATTTTCCTTGATGAACCATCGTGCCCTCCTCTCTTCGGAATATGGTAATTATTTCACTTAAACATAAATCCAGGCCCAGTTGATAATTTGATTTAGGGTAATTTCCAGACAGTTTGGCAGAAGGCTGCACTGAAACTGACTTTCTATGCCAGGACAGGTGTCCAGCAGCTGCTCTTGCACCAAAATCCCATTGTATGGTTCTCTAGGACACATCACATAGCATTGATGGCCAGAGAGAAGGCCATCTTATTATCTGTACACCTTGAACTGAAAAAAGCCCAAATACTGGAATTATGTTCATGACAAGACATCTGATTGGAAGGATATACACACCAAACAGGGATAAAGAGTAATGAACATAACAAAAAGCAGATGAAAATTGATCTACTCAGATTGCGCTGGTGGTCGTTTTCCTGCCAGCAGATGCACAGTGGTGATGCAGACACAGCAAAGGCTGCTGACCAGAGCAGGAAGGAGCTGGCAATGGTTCCTTCCCATGGGAACATCTAGGCACAGCTGGAGAGCAAAAGTTCCATCACCTGGAGCCTGTGGGATAAAAAAGAGAGGCTTGCAGCTTGAGCTGAGGACTGATGCTCAGGCTGAGAATTCCAAGAGGTGCAGGAAGCATCCTTAGGTAAGCAAAGAGAAATCCACCAGAGACTGTTTTCTTTGGTCCTGAAGACCACAGTCACAAAGCCTGGACCCCATAAGGCCCCTCTGCAAGGTATGGAAGAATACGGAAATTTATATATAAACTTAAAAAATTCTATTTTGCCTGATTTAATCACTTTTGAGTTTCCTCGGTATAAAAACCAAAGGATGCAATTTTCTAAGAAAAACTGACTTTTTTTTTTTAATTTAAAAGTCTTTGTGGTCTTTTTGGAAGGCATTTAATCACTACAGGAAAAAGATCTAGTTTAACTCATCCCAAGACCTGGTAAACGCAGGTTGCTTCTCAGAAACCTAGATCACAGCAACTCTTTTGACTTCTACATTTTGCCAGTTTTGCACCTTCTAGTTTGATGATACTGAAATATAGTCTTTTAGATTTTACTTTTTTCTTTCTGATAAAACATAACCTGTTTGTTTTCATAAGTGCTTAAAAGTGTTTAGGAGTGTTTAAACAAAGCCTGTCAGTGTACGACATTAACATGTTAGGCATAAGGAGTGCTGATGTATTTAGCCCTTACAAAAAACCTCCACCTCAGTATCTGCTTGTTTAAGGAATGGTCTATCTAGAGTTAGAATTTAACCAAACAGCTTTCTTGACTATTCTTCACCATAAGTTTTGATCTGCCAGCTCTTGTAAGCATTGTAACAGCTTGTGTGTTCCACTACAGATCATGTTACAGGAGGCTGGCATACTCTCAAGTATTATATGATGGAAAGAGAACAGAAAATAATTTATCTTGTTTACACTTTGGAGCAACAGAATTGAGAGCCAGACTGAGAAAAAACTACTCCTCTTTTCAATTCTCTGTATAGAAGCAGTCCAGATAGCTGGATGGTCTAAGTAATTGTTTTCCATTCAATTAATGTAAAAACAAGAAATCAAGAGCCAAGATGTCCACAGTCAGAGATAAAATTGTGGGACACAAAGTTCAGGTGCAATGACAGAGATTTTTGTTTTAGAGTGTGACATCTGTAGAACAAGTGAAAATGCACAAGGGGGAAGGTTGTGAACTCATTCCTCTTGCCACAAAGCAGCTGTGTAAATGTGACCTCCACAACTTCAATGCACAACACAAGGAAATGTGTGAGAGAAATCACTACCTGCTGGAAAGCAAATGTTTCATTTTGTATTCAGAAAACAGCAAATGCAACCATCTCTTACCATTTCCTCTCCATTTTTTGCTTATTTTGCAACTGGTGAAGGGCATATTCATGATTTATTCTGTGTAAAGAACATACTGTTTTTCAGTCCAAAAGCACCAGCTTGGTGTTTTCATAAACAGAAAAAAACCCATTTATTCAAGTCCCAGAAGTATTACTTCCCCAGAAAATATTTGAACAGGCCAGTTTCACACTGGAGTTATTATATCCTGTCTGATCTATAATGTTAGTAATTTAGAGCTAAGGAGTGACGGGAAGAAAATTTATTTTGTTTTATTCTCTGTGCCTGTATCCCTTGTCAGTTAAAAGGTTTTCAGGGATCGCCTTTTCAATGAGGAGAAATCAACTGTTAAACAACCATTATATATAGAGAGAGAGAGTTAGGTGTGCAAGGGTGGGGTTTGTGGGAGGCACTTGTTGGCATGCGATGATAACAAGAAATCCCAAGGGGGAGTAAGACTCACTCCATAAAAAGATAAGACTCTTCATCTTCACAACTCTCCCCTAAAGATAGTCATCCTTTCTCAGAAATCCCTAAAGCAGGTGAGAAGCAGATCCAATGTAATTTATTCAGTGTTGTGAAACACTGACTGTGTTTTGAGATTTTTCTGTCTTAGGAGGTGGCAGTGAGGGAAGAGTTGAGTGTTGGTTTTGTAGTTTCTTCTGGTTAAACTTTTGCATACTGTATGAAGTAGTTGAATGGACTTCGTTCAGATCCCTCAAATCACTATATGCAAAGTGGAAACAACTTAAGAGGACTAATTGTGAGAATTTTTGAGAAATGGTGATGTATATTCCCCAGGAAGTGGGTAATACAGTTCAAGTCATCCTCTAGATTTTTAATGATGAGGAGGACATTAATAGGTGAGGACAAAAGGTACAACAGGGTTTTTTAAATTACTGTTTTGTAGAGGAAAAGCTGCTTTTTCTTTTTCTTTTTTTTTTTTTTCTTAGAATTTGAGTTGTATCTGGGCCTCACAAGGCAGAACTGCAACGGTACTTCTCTAATTTAGGAATTCCGTTTGGAGACATAAGCAATTCTGAGTGTGCCCCAGACATTTTATTGGCAAAATGTAGGTATCTGGAAACGTTTAGCCTTTCTGGAGCAAAGAGGCTGCTGTGTGAGGGCTTCAGGTAAGTGAGGTGAGTTTCAGATTCAGTGTGTAAGTCCTTGACCCTAATATTTCTATGAATCTAGCTCTATGTTCCTATCCTTGTTCTTGTGCTTCTGATAGCTAAAGGAGAAAACCCCTAAAGAGTGAGAACACCCACACCCCTTTCAGTCATTGCAGGGTAAAATCCCACACAAATGGCAAGGCACCCCTTGACTTCAGCCATGCTAGGAATTCACATGTGGTTAAAAGATAACAGGTTTTGTTTTTATGGTACGTCTTCCTCCTTTGTTCATGAGCATTGGCAGTGAACCTAACATAATGAGACTTACAGAGCTTCCCTGGACAATATTATTAAAAAAAGAAAAAGGAAGCTGCCTAATGTATCTAATAATAACTGAATGATAGCAAACTATTCACATGATTGTCTTTGTCAGCAGGGAATGTATTTAGATACTAAAGGAGGGGGAGGTTTCCAATCTTATATTCCTATGAAATATGCAAAGCTCTGAGCAACAAAGGATCGCAGAAAATATTCATATCCATGTCAAACAATAGAAGTAACCTTTCATTAGAAAAATTCTGAAATAGTTAACTACCATTCCAAACTAATACTTGATAAACAGTTAATGAGTTAGGATACAGGCTTCTCTTCCAGCCATTACCAATCAGTCTGTATTTATACAAAAATAATATTTTATGACAAAAAAAGGTAAAATGTTTTTATGACCTAAGAATATTCTGTTTATTCCAATTCAGCTTAAACAATTTTCCATTCTTTTATGCACAATGAAGTTTTGTTGCTCAATCAGAAAAACATTGTTTATGTCAATATTCAGTTTTGTTCTCACTCCCTCGTATATTTCAAAATTATATTTTATGACTACTATGACTAATACTTTCAGTTTTCTATTTCTTCTTTTCAGACTATAGTTCCAGGATTTGTTGTTCTCACTCATTATTAGGTCTTTTACATCACCTTCTTGTTCTGTTATTAGTTAAAATATAATTGTTATGACCGAATTGTTCCTACCAGTTAGAACTCAGTGTACAGCAAGAATTCTACATCTTATGGGTTATTTTAAACTATAGTTTTACTTCAAATTAACTATAAATTGACTCAATATAGTTATTAGGTTTGTGAAATTGTCCTACATATGGACTCACGGTGGATTGACCCTGGCTGGAGTCCAGGTTCCCACCAAAGTCCCTCTGTGATTCCTTTCCTCAGACAGACAGGGGAGAGAAAATATAACAAAAGGCTTGTGGGTTGAGATGAGGACAGGGAGAGATGACTCACCAATTACCATCACAGGCAAAACAGACTCGATTTGGGAATATAATTTATTACCAATCAAATCAGAGTAGGATAATGAGAAAATAAAAACTAAATCTTGAAACAGCTTCCCTCCACTCCTCCCTTCTTCCTGGGCTCAGTTCCACTCCTGATTTCTCTACCTCTGTCCCCACAGCAGCATAGGGGGAAGGGAATAGGGCTGTTGTCAGTTCATCACACATCTCTGTCACTCTGTCCTCCTCAGCGGGACAACTCCTCATACTCTTCCTCTACTCCAGCATGGGGTCCCTCCCACGAGAGACATCCCTCCACGAACTTCTCCAAGTCTTACCTATGGGTTGCAGTTCTTCATGAACTGCTCCAGTGCTGGTCCCTTCCACAGGGTGCAGTACTTGAAGAACAGATTGCTCCAGTGCGGGGCTGCCACAGGGCCTGCCAGCAAACCTGCTCCAGTGCAGGCTTCCCACAGGATCACAGCCTCCTTCAGTCATTCACCCGCTCCAGTGTGGGGTCCTCCATGGACTGCAGGTGGATATCTGCTCCGCCATTAACCTCCATAAGCTACAGCAGGACAGCCTGGCCACCATAGGCTTCACCATGGGCTGCAGAGGAATCTCTGCTCTGGCACCTGAAGCACTTCTTCACCCTCCTTCTTCCCACTCCCCTCCTCCAGCTGTGATTGAACAGATTTTTTCTCTTAACTATTACCCCAGAGGTGCTACCACCATTGGTGATGGGTTCAACCTTGGCCAGTGGGTTCAACTTGGAGCCAGTTGGCATTGGCTCTAGCAGACATGGGGTGAGCTTCTAGCAGCTTCCTGCAGAAGCCACCCCTGTAGCTCCCCTTCTACCAAACCCTTGCCATGCAAAGCCAATACAGGCTTGACTCCTTGTTTGGCTACAGGCATTTCTTTGCTATAAAACCCAAATAGTTTTCAGCAAATGTTTCTGTAATGTCCAAAGGGTTCTTTACAATGCTGTTAACAGCAAAGTAATTGATTTACAAACTGCCCTAAAATCTGTCTACTTTGGGTAGTTCTATCAATATATATTGCAAAATAGCACAAATGTGGTTTGTATTAGAGAATGCTTGGGCTGTTGAGCTGGACTCTGTACTGTATTTTTTTTGTCCTGCTTTCTTATTCCCTCACTTAATGATAAGCTTTACAGGAGATACTTGTGAAGAAGGCACTTGAGAATCTGCCATCACAATGGTCAACATTTTGATGCTGGATGTGCTTACATGCACTGGTTATTCCAGTTCCCATCCTTATGAGAAGCTACACTTGCTTAGAAAGCTTGCTTAAAAAAAGTTTTGCTCTTTCTTTTTTAAATTCTTAGTTTTCAGTGAACACAGCATCTACTTGCATCTTCAGCAACACTAATACATATCTTTCTGGTTGCATCCCTTCACTGATTTTAGTTGAATGTTCATGCTTCTCTCATTTTGCTGTGTAATACTTTGTTCATCACTGAATCACTTACTTGCCTGTTGCCTGCTTATAACATTTCCATTTTTCTCTGTAATTTCATGTACTTTAGTTGCATGTCTTAGAATCCACATCTGTTGCAAAACACTCCATTTTATCCACATGCACCTCTTGCAGGCACTACTTTTAGAACCCCATGTGTTGTCCTTCAGCCACATAATTTCTCTCCCTGCAGCAAGAAGCAGGGCTTTCCTGAGGTCTGGAGAGGAACGGGGTGTGTCTTCACAGACCCTCTCTGCCTTCCTGCCCTTGTCACTGCCTATAAGGAGATAAATGCTTCTGGTTGTTGCTATTGTTGTACAGAACAGCTGTGCTTCTGAGTAGAAAAGTGTCTAGGCAAGATGTAGGATGCCATGGCCTTTGTGCCGTTTCCCCGACTCACCCCCGCCACCCTGAGGCCCTGTGTGCCAAAATCTGTTCTTAGAATAGGCTGGAATCTTTTGCACAGATCCAATTACATGTAAATGTGTGGGACTCAGTTTCAAAAAAGGGATTCCAAACTGCTGCCAAAAAACTCGCATGCTGAAATGTTAATATTTCATAATTAAGAATATTACACTGAAATGATGTTGTTATGTTATGTGTAATTTTCCCCATTCATCAAAATTTAGGTTTTATTTTGCATTATTGTTTGGATGCATTCAAGCAGTTTTCATCCAACTTTCTTGCATAATTACTTATCTGTCATCTGCTAATGTCTGCTTAATAGCTAAACAGCCAAGTCCTAGCATCATAGCTAGGAATATGTGCTCATTTATTGCTGTTGCTTTCATACTCATTGTTTGTTCTGTAATGGCCCTAAAACATTTCCCATGCATATTTGGGCTAGAATGATTCTTTACATAATGCCTTAGAGGAAAATGAGGTCTTCTAATAGCAATTAAAATTAGCAATGATATTAGGCTAAGAATTTAAAATCACATCTTACTTGTATGCAACTTCCCTTTTGTAATTTAAAAAAAAAATCAAATTTCAACAACGTTGTGTACCCCATGCATAATACACCTCTTCAGTGATTTACTTCTTGTTTTGGCACAGGCACACTTGAATGATGTAAGAGCTAGTTGTAGTTTTTCTGCTTTAATAGCTTGTATTGTCTGCATAATGAACCCTGTCTGAGCTTCATGAGGAGAGTTGCACTGTTCATACAATTCTGTTAATAAAAAAATCTGTTCTCTAAGAAGTTTATTTCATCTGCAGTCTGAAAGAAGACAGTCAGTCACAGAGGTGTTGGGAAGTGATAAATTATAGAGTTGGGTTTTCTTGTAAAGATGGTTGTTACCGAGAGGATGCAGGAAATAGAAGTGTGAAAAAAACAACCTTGTGCTACTGCTAATGGTATAAAAGAAAATAATTCCCAGCCATACTATAAATTTTGATAAATAACGCTATGTTTCCATTGGATCAGGTGAGGAATGATCCCATACCTGGGGAGTTGCTCAAATAGGAAGCTTTTGTGGGCAGATGTAGAATATTTTTTTTTAATTTTTATTTTATTTTTAAATTATTTTTAAATTTGTGTGTATATATAGAGAAGAATGGCACAGAAATTACAGTGAGTACTACCAGATAGATCAAGAACTTGAGATATCTGGTCTTTTGGGATGTTGACCATTTGGAAGTATTCCAGAAACTCAACTCCTTTTTACTTCCTCCATAAATAAACAGTTCAAATTAAGAAATGAAAGGGGGAAGCTGAGAGAAGCTTGTTTAACCTCTACTCCCAATGTTCATCATAATGTAAATAAGGTAAATAAAGGTAAAGCAAGAATTATGAATATAGCTAAGAGACCAAAGATACTAGAAGAAAGAATATATGCTGTAAAGAGTACATTACAGCTGAAGGGCAATAGAGCCACTGGAAGGCAGCAGAGGTAGGGAAAAGATCTTGTTGAGGATGAAACACTAGACATTAAAGAATTATCACAGTGCTTATATATTAATGCAGACCAATATACATTGCTGATTTATGCTTATATTCCTGAGAGGTAGGCAAGTTTGTTTTTGTTTGGTGGTTATCTTAAGCTATGTAAGATTTATCGTAGATATTTCTCACAGAACCATAGATATGTCATAATTGGAAAAGACCTCTAAGATCACCACATCCAACCATCAACATCCCCCCAAATAAATAAAATTGCCCACTAGAGCATATCCTGATAAATCATTATATGTCAAACACATACTATTTAGCTTAAAATAAGTAACTTTTGCACAGAAAGTCTTTGTAAGTTTAGCGAGTGGATCAAGGCACAGTAAGATTACTTTTGTAGTAATAATAATTGTGTAAGTGCATTTGTTTGCCTGGATTCAATTTGAGTGTTTAGATCCTAAATTTACAGTCAAACATAGTCATTGAAAATAATCAAACTCAATGTTGAACACACATATTTTGCTTCATGCATTTGTGTTTTCATAAAATGCAGAGGTTTGTCAGGTGGGTTATGTGAGTAGAAAAACAAGTTAAAACCCTCAGAGTAGTCATTTCACTCTTATAGATGGGATTCCTAGAAGCTAAATTGCAGTGAATGCCAGCTGGAAATCAGAGGTTGAAAGAAGAGAAAGTGCTGTCTGGGGACTCACTCATCACACAGTCGCTCAAATAGCACTTGCAAAAAGCTGAAGGCCATCTCTAGTGCTGGGGTAAAGCTAAGCTTCTGCCCTTTTTGACTGAAATTGGTATAGATTAAGCAATGCCATACAGTGTTTAGACATTTTTCTGTAAATCTCTAACAACTGTATCTATCAAACTAAGCAGATTCCAATTATGAGATTTGGGGAAACAACAAAAAGAGAAAGGAAAATTGGCTGATGATATTCTTGTTTTTCACTCACTTCTGGTTAGAGTCATTCGTGTGTCTCCATCCCAAGCATTCTGTGAGAGTAAATGCTGATCAGATGCACTTTGGACAATTTTTGCAGACACTGGGAGTGATGATATTGCTTTTTGATGAGGCCTCTGTCAGAGATTAGATGAAATACACTGGGGATAAGTTCCAGTGTGACAAATCCAATACTCCCATCTCGCATACTTCTTACTATTGGTAGGTAGTTTTTTCTATTTAAATGAGCACTGTCATATAGATTCTGAGGGTATGTAGCAAAGATGGAGCAATTGTAAGGACAAATAATCATTCCCTTACTTTTACTTAAGCAAAACCTGATTTTGCTTGCATGGATACTATTGGAAAAGTACTTTTTTGGATGAAGCTGATGTTATATACAAAAAACCAAACAGCAACAGGGAACAAATAAATAATGTAAGTAAGTAATTTTAAGGTTAAATCTATCTTTCTTTACAGTCTTCATATTTGTTAGCCTGGTGAGAAACAGAACTATCAGAAAACCCCAATTATTTAGATGTTGTGGACAATCTAAACAAATACCACTCCTGAAGAAATGTTTGACCTGAAGAAATAAGTGGGTTTTGCTTACTCAGCACTCAGAGCACTGTACCTTAGTGCCCATCTTTGGAAGACCTGAAATTATACCTATACCTATGTGAATTCTGTGACTGGAGGCACAGAATTTCTCTCGAGGCACATTGGAAAGCCTCTCTTCTCCTTTTCCTTGTTTCTAAAATTGAAGAAAGGAATGGAAAGCAACAATGAAGTTATGGGGTGGTCTTTGTGTGATTATTATTGGTATGGGATGAAGGGACTGTTAAAGACTATGTTGCTTTGGATATTTAAAGTGATTTACTGGGTTCATAATAATTTCTATAAATAACAGCAAAAGATATAAACTGAAATAAATATTTGAAAGGAAAATATACTACTTTGAGGATATTTCCTAGACTAATACTTCTGTGAAGTTATGGTGGATGCTACTGCCTCACTCTGAATTACAGTGTGGAAATATTTCCAATTTAGAAACCCAATAGCAAAAGGAATTTCTTTTCCCAGATCTTTCTGACACTACACAAAACCCACACACATTTTTATCTGCTTTAGCAAAATAGACAGGCTGGATGAACGGGCCAAGGGCAATTGTTTGAAGTTCAATAAGGCCAAGTATCGAGTCCTGCATTTCAGTCACAACAACCTCAGGCAATGCTACAGGTGTGGGGAGGAGTGTCTGGAAAGCTGCCCAGAAGAAAAGGACCTGGGGGTGCTGGTTGGCAGCCAGATGAACGTGAGTCAACAATGTGCCCAGGTGGCCAAGAAGGCCAACAGCATCCTGGACTGTATCAGGAATAGTGTGGCTAACAGGAGTAGGGAAGTGATCGTGCCCCTGCACTCAGCACCGGTGAGGCTGCACCTCAAGTACTGTGTCCAATTCTGGGCTCCTCACTACTGGAAGGACACTGAGGTGCTGGAGTGTGTCCAGAGAAGAGCCACCAAGCTAGTGAAGGGTCTAGAGAACAAGACATATGAGGAGAGACTGAGGGAACTGGGGTTATTTAGTCTGAAGAAAAGGAGGCTGGTGGGAGATCTCATTGCCCTCTACAACTGCCTGAAAGGAGGTTGTAGGGAGGTGGTCTCTTCTCCCAAGTGGATAGTGACAGGACCAGAGGAAATGGCCTGAAGTTGTGGCAGAGGAGGTTTAGACTGGATATTAGGAAGAATTTCCATGCTGGAAGAGTGGTCAGGCACTGAAATAGCCTAACGAGGGAGGTGGTTGATTCACTGTCCTTGGAGGTGTTCAAGAAATATGTAGATGTGGCACTTCAGGGCATGCTTTAGTGGGGTTTTTGTGGACTATTTTTTGTTTGTTTTGGTTTGTGTTTTTTTTTTTCCTTGTTGTTTTGTGGGTTTTTTGTTTGTTTGTTTGTTTTTTGTTTTGTTTGTTTGGTTTTTTTTGTGCTGATGTTTGGACTTGGTGATCTCAGAGGTCCTTTCCATCCATTGACAATTCTGACATTCTGTGAAAATAGAGCTTGTCCATTATAACCTTTGCTATACATTAGCTGGAGAAGGTGCAGCAACAAATACATGGGTCATGGCAGCCTACGTTGATAAAGTCATGTTATCTCTGGGTGATGCGTAGGAGAAGTGGTACAACTGGCACTCAGAGGTTTCAGTTTACTATTTACTACGTCTTAGTTGGCATGCAAGGGTGGTAGGTTATAAAGCAAGCGGCCATTCTTTGATAGAAAGAGAATTAGTATTATAAATAGAGTTACTTGTGTGTCCAGGCTTGCAAAAAACCCAAGCATTCAGTGGTATTTGCTGTATATATATCTTGGATATGTTCTATTCCTCTTCATAACAGCATCACTGTCATGCTTCTCAGTATGACTTTAGAAAAAAGAGTACTTATGATGTACAATTTCCCTGTAGAGCGATTTAATAAAGCCTCAGAAAACATTCCTGTAAATATTCCTACTCATTTAGTTAAGACATAAACTAACTGTATGAGCAGCCAAGAAAAAAAGCATATTAGAATGTATTAGTATTAGAAATTATATCTGCTTTTGAAAGTTGAATGTAAGGAATTGCAATAAATCTAGGACCACTGTCAAACAGCTTAACCTCCAGTTAAATTTGTTCGCTTTCAACAAGGTGACTCTGCAGGCTTAGAGTTGGCCAATAAGAGACAACAGGCTCAGGGATTTATGTAAAATTTAGGTCAAATGAATATATCTATAAAGCACATTTCAGAAAATGTTGCAAAAATTAAATCCAATTGTTGCGCAAGCTACAGCTCAGCAGATTACACACCCAGTGCTTCACTAGGAGAAAGTCATCTGGAGAGAAAACATTTTTATTCAGAGGAGAAAGTAAATGAATGGGAAATATATATATATATTCTAAGCTTTTTTGGGAAGCCCAATTTGGGTCTTTTTTTTTTTTTTTTTTTAAAGATTGAAATGATGTTTTAAAATTTTGGGCTAAGACTTTCTGATTACCTTATTAAAAGATAGAGTTAGTAATTAAAAGTGATGTTTAAAAATATGATGTCAAATGTTTTGTTTAAAAGCTATCATAACACAATATTCAGTTCTTTCAAAATAAGGAATTTCATTAAAAAGAAAAATATAAAACTAAAATATTGTGACCTTTTTATTCTCCCCAGTCAATCTCTGTTTCTCGCTGAATTTATTAGCTGATTTTATCCAAAATTCCCTAGTTCCAGTCGCCCTAGAGTTCATTTACTTTACACAAAAGCTTATTTGCTCAGCTCTGATGCCAGCCTTAAATCTCATCTCTTTTGTAGCTAGTCCTTCGAAGCAGACTACATTTCTAAAGCTTGCAAGATTCAGAGAAGGTAGTTTGGTAAAAGACTCTTTTATCAGGACTCGTATTCTAGGTTTTTTTCTGAGAAAAAATGTTAATGATATGATGCCTAGTCAGTGGTTTACATATGGTTATAGCTGGTGGGTACAGTTAATATGTTGTAATAATCTAGTATTTCACATCTTGACCTTTGAAAATGGATGTAATCTATATCCTGCACACAGTAAATGTAACAGTTTCACAGAGGTTAAAGGAATTCCTGAAATATTTTGTTCAATATCTATGTATGTTTTGCACCAGAAAAATTGAGAGATTTTATGGAAAAGCATGAGGTCTTCCAGAAAGAATAATTATTTTTTGTCTTTGGTAGGCAATGCGTAACTTATGAAATGAGCCTGCTTTTTTATTTTCATTTCAGAAAGTGAGAAGGATGTCTCTTCATGGTGTTTTCAACTTGAGACTCAAAAGCCCAAGCCAGAATTTACAACAAGATTTTACAGACCATAATAAGCTTAGATGTATTTTTCCTACAAAGTTACAAAACCTTGTTTTGATTTAACTGAATGCACATTTGTGACTACTATAATGATCAAACCTTTAATTGTAAGATATCAAGCATGTACATTGTACTTTATATATGCAACAAGGGCACTTCCTGTTACCCATAAGCCATTCTAGAGTGGTTCAGTATAGACAGAAGAGTCTCATTCTACATTAGGGAGACCTTGGCTCAGTTTCCCTGTACATACATGGATATTTCCATGCAGCTGACACAAGCAAGTGAAAGCGGGTGATCTTATTGCCAATTTTCTTTCGTTATTTCATTCCTCAAAATTGAGAGGAGGCAAAACAAAACAGTGCTATAGAAAAAAGTTTTCAGGGTTATGTTCATCAATGCATCCCTAAGATGCCTTTGAGTCCCAAGATATCTGGAGCTATTTTGGCTGCATGTACAGAACTACAGAATGTATTATGTTTGATTATTAAAAAAAGGCTTCTAAAATCTTTTTCAGGCTGATTAAAATAATATTTTATTCTGAACTAATGGAAAGTGAGTTACTGGCAGAGGTACTACTCTGAAATGTCACCACAGCGATCCTCACAGAAGTAATAATTAAATGTCCTTTGAACAATACAATCCACATCCCAGAACTACATAATTTAAAAGCTCCTAAAGCCCACTATGAAGTACTTATAGTGACTGAATGGTAGTTGGACTAAGTACTGACAGTCTAAAGTGAATGAAAATAATTTAAGGAAGTGATATAGTGTACCTTACAATCTATAGATAAAGTTGGGCTGAAAACATGAGGATTCAATGTATACACTACATTATATACATTGGTGACTATTAAACTTGTTGTGTCTGTCATGTATTACTTTTATTTACCGTGAAAGCTAGAAATGAAAATGATCATAAAATATTTAAGAGTTAGTGTAAATGGAAAAAACATTTTCCCGAGATAATGGACTGCTCCAGCTATTAGGCAATGAAGGGAAGTAAAAACGTGTCTTTTCCAGGCAGAAGACATTGCTTCTGAGATAAATTTATATGATAATGACCATAAAGCAGGCATATAATGTAATTAATCCAGAGGTATCTGCATTTATACAGTGAGCACTGAATGAGCAGCACTGGTCATTTCTTGTGGCCTGGTTCTCCACAGCCCAGCCATTGAGCTCAAGCCCTGTTCCTCATAGAGGTCCTGCCCGGGCTGGGTGTGCTCCACACTGGTAGCCACCTCCAGGAGCACATCGACTCCTGGAGAGCAATGCTGGCTGCAAACCTGCATTTCCTTTCTGACAGAAGGGATGTTGGTTGCATGGGGAGCAGGGACAGGCTTTGGCAGACTGTGTTGTATGCACAAATGTCCCCTTACTTGTTTCCTATGAATGAAAGCCTTTGCAAGGGAAGAAACTTCTAACCCTCTTTTCCAATTATTTGTACAGGTGACAGTGCCTTTCCCTGTGGTTGCTTTTTATGCAAGAGCTGGCCACCTGTCCATTTGCCTCCCACAAATGATGCCTCCCACAAACATTCCATATACAACTGCAGGCAGGATTTTAAATCCCCTCCTCGTGCACCTCTTGTGCTTTACTCTGGGCACAATCAGCACTTTGTTTTCCTG
>NW_009952893.1:1252081-1276671 GCF_000747805.2 Chaetura pelagica | reverse complement strand
TGCTGATTTCTCCCAGCTTGGGTCTCAACATCTTGTAGTCTCGGATTTAATGTATTTTTCATGGTGCAGGCCACTTGAGAACCACCTTGACTTCCCTGCCTTTCCCAGTGCTTCCTCTTTCTTCAGTATTTGTTCAACATTTTTAATGTTCCCTTTAAAAACTACTGTATTTAATGTCATCTCTGGATACTTGTTTTTTTAAACCTCTGAACATATATTTCTTTATAAATTTCAGAAATATTTATTTTTGTCTTAGTAGCAATTCACTTCCATTCTTTCAGGAAATACTCACTAACCTAAAAGTGGAACTTGGTAAATGCTTTTTTAGTTTCTGTATAAAATGCTCCATTGGGATATTATCACTAGAAAATATTTGATATAAAATAAAGAAGTAAATACAGCCTGGTGATACTTGTGAGAATATGCAGGATTAACTTCAGTAACTTGGCATTAAATTAAAGTCTCTGTCATCACAGGCACTAGATCCTTTGCTTGATCAGGCTGAACTTATCACAACTTCCCCTTATAATTTGAAGTACACGTACTTGATGCTTGGACTATTTGATCTAAAAATGTCATTGAGGCTATTTGTGCCGGGTCATGTAACTTCAAAGTAATTTAAAGTCTTTTTCCTCCTTTCTTCTTATTTGATAGGTGGATAGCTCTTCTATTGCTTATTGTCAAAGCAGAAACTACCACTTCTTCTTTTATCTTAAATCACTGCTTTCCTAAATGGGTAGTATTTTCTACTTTGAAAAATTGATATTCTGGATATGCATGTAATAGTGGTAGTAATAAATACTTCTAGACTGCCCAAAAATGCCTTTAACACTTAACATTTTCATTACTGTTGCTCTGTCTTATGTCCACAGTTAATAGAGAAACTGTTAGAGATTCTGAGTACATTTTTGTTCCACTTCCATACTTCATGGCTAGCATTCAAATGATATTACATTTCATGACAATACAAGGACTAACTAGCTTATGCATCTTTAGGAGTCAACTTTTCAGTCTTTTGTAGCCAGATTTCTTTACCTGATTCAAATTATTGGCCATTTGAGAGTATTCATCTGGCAGATGCAGGTACCCAACATGGCTCTGCTTGCACCAGGGCTGGAGCTGGAGGCACTGGGTAGCAACGCTGTAGAAAGAGCTGGAACAGCTGCATGCAAACCAGGTCAAGACCTGAATAAGTGTTTGGCAATTCTAAACGTAGAAACATTTATTTTCCAGGCAGAAAGCATTGTTTCTGGAATGTTTCTATGATAACGACCATAAAGTAGGTATATAATATGATTTATCCAAAGGTATCTGTGTTTATAGAGTGAGCACTGAATGAGCAGAGATGGCCTCTCCTTGTGGCTTGGTTCTGAATGATCTGTACTACATGGCTATTCCTAACATGGAATGCCATCTTAGGTCTCCATGAATTTGAGGAGATAGTTCTGTTAGGGAATTGCATTTGACACCAGTATGGAAATATTCAGGGACATAAAACTAAAACAGAAATATCCCCATTTAGCTGGAGGCAATAAAAAACATTTGGAAAGGGATAAATATTCTTGGAAACAAATGGAGTCTGATAAAAATAATGTTGGAATGGTAAAGTGCATGCTATGCTTTCCTTAAAAATCAGGTTTTTATGTGTGATTGTCCCATTGGGAATTTTTATTTAAGTTTGAGCTTATGATTGGAGCACTTTGTCCACCCCTTTTAAACAAATTAAGGCATCATTTCAGACCCAGGAGAAACAAACTTTCTCAAGTATACATTAGTGATTTGGCAGAAAATCAGAAGTGTAAGTAGACAAATATTCGTTTAGATTATGATTACTAGTTGTACAACCGAGAGCTCAGTGAATTGAAAATCATTACATAGGTAAGGAGAAACAAAAGGTCTCCATATGTGTTTTATATTCAGTTAAGAAAATGAAATCTAAACTACACTTGAGGCCACTGGAGGCGAACCTTGTAAATCTGAATTAATTTAAAAGAAACTCAGGAAAACAAAGGTGGGCTGTTGTAGTAAAATTTTCCACCCATTTAGATAGAAAAAAAAATAAAATCTTCACATCAGTTCAGCTCTTGCAGATATATTATTTTAATGGCACTCACTGACTATATCTTAGAAGCTGTGCAGGCTGTCAATAGCCACACAAGTGAGAACAGAAGTTTAAAACAGTCATCAAAGTGTGAGGCTAAAGCTTCCTTTCCTGTGGGTCTCATGGGATGGCTGGGAAAGTCCCCCCCAGATAACTGAAGAAGTGCTGCTCTGCAGCTCCTCATGGTCACGTCTTTTGTTCTGGGCTACTGTGGTTATGATTATTATTTCCACAGTGCCCAGGAGGCCTAAGCAAGGATGAAAATCATATTCTGTACCTCCAAACAGATATTTGGAAAGACAGCTCCAGTTCCGGAGGACAGGTTGAAAAGAGCTTGTGTTTGAAAGATGGGTAAGGTTGTTTCCAGTGCTGGTGGGTGAGCGTACTTACATATGCCTTCACAAATACACTCTTACTCAACTCAAACAGGAGTTTTTCAGGCAAATAAAGAAACACATATGTTTATATCGATACGGGGAGCCATGGTTTGTCTCCTGCTGCTGAAAATTTGGCTCTATATACATGGAACTGGAAAACAACAGCTGTGAGGGAGGGAATTTGGAGAACAAATGAACACCAGGCCCAGCTGCAGATTTGCATTCTTTGACATCTGGTGCTGAGTAGACACTGGGGAATTCTGTGACAACATGAGATTTTATGCAGCTGTCAGCTAAATCTAGCTTTTTTCTTTGGGACTTTTGCATGAATGAGGTTGATCTCAGAGAGATTTTTGAAGCCAGAACAAAATAAAGGAAGAGGATTGTATCTGATTTGAACTCCTAATTGGTATGCAGAGCTGGCAGTTTGCATGTGCCTTGCTTTGAATTGGTATTGCACATCTGTTCTGCAAGATTTTGCAAGATAGCTTCCACAAAACACCAACATGTTTGATTTTAGAAGCACTGTGTCTTGGGGCTCCACTAAAGCCTTTTGGTGCAGAGTGAAAAAGGTTCAGAGAATGTGTGCATATGTGTGTGTGTATGGGGGATTCAGTTAAAGGGGAAAGACTAATGTAGTTTGAAAAGAGGAATTTTCAGCACTCTTCTGAAGATTATTGGAATATCATAATAAACACAAATACTCAAAGAAAGAAATGTTTGTGACCATATG
The DNA here is from genome assembly GCF_000747805.2 of Chaetura pelagica. Taxonomy (NCBI): domain Eukaryota; kingdom Metazoa; phylum Chordata; class Aves; order Apodiformes; family Apodidae; genus Chaetura; species Chaetura pelagica. The sequence goes on along the minus strand of NW_009952893.1, from coordinate 1,273,460 downwards.
ACATAGTCCCTTGGATTAAAGTAATTCTGTGTTTACCTTCATCGTTTTACCTATTCCAGTACAGCTGTTTTTTTTTTGACATGAGAAAAAAATCTGGTGCCTTATGCTGAGCCACTTTGTATGACCACATGTCACTGTCATCATACATGCAAACAAAGGAGCAAGGGTTTGAGCACCAAAGACATTACACAGCATTATACATCATAAATTCATGTGTGCTCTCTTTACCACTATAAATTGTAAAACATCACACTATAAAACATCATTGCAAAATTAAATCAGAACACCAATTAATGGAATTTTGTTTTAATCTGTGCTGCAGAGTAATGATGTCACTCTTAAGAAGGGAACTACTTAATTTGGTTGTGGGTGAATTCTTCTATATTTGCTACCAGGACAAACACAAAAGAAAGTATTTAACCTGCATTCCTCACAACCTGGAAAATCAAGGGTGGGTGTAGACTGAAGCCAGATAGAGATACTCTGAAGTCTGTGGCTGGGACCCTTCTGCCTCAGACATCTGAGAGCACATGTTGTGCAGCAGACAGTGCTAAGGAAGACTGCTCTTTCCTGATTTACTCAAGCTTTGCAGTCCCTGCTATGGTAAATAACATAATCTGGGGTGATGCAAAAATGATTGACAGTGAAGAAGATGAAATAAGCATTCCTCCTTCCTTCCTCAGCTTCCTCTCAGACAGGCTGCTTGAATTGCTTTTGGGATGACCTTTGTCCCAAGTGATTCCCACACCAAAAGGAAAGCAGAGAGCTTTTTACAGCTGCTCATTGTAGACTCCTCAGATATCCATCAACAAGATCATTTTTGTGGTGTTGCCTAGTCCCCATTATCTGCACACATTAATGAAGTTCCAGCTGTTTTCAGATACAGTGATTTAAGTAGATCTTGTACTAGATTTTTTTTTTAATTTATTTTTTTTTTAAATGAAAAGTGCTCTTGTGCCTTTGCAATATGCATGTGAATAAACACGCTGAACTGCTTTGGCTACCAATTGTCTCTTTGCAAAGTAATCATTGTGCTACACGAGGTGGCAAATGTTTCTGTAACAAACCCCCTGACTCCTTTGATTAGGGCTTTTTACCCCATGAAGGATAAAAAGTAACTAAAACTGTTACATATACCATACTGCTAACAGCTAGAAATGTGCATTTTACTTTAGCAGTGCTTGTAATGGAGCCTGGTATGTTGAATAAAGGTTCACAGTTTTCTAAAAATACACTTTCCTAACTTTGAAAGAGACACAGGTAGAAGTTAACCAGGAGAAAATAGGCTTGGTTGACAACTTGTTGCTGACAAATGGTAAAACCCAATTTCTGAGAAATTCTCTGTTGGGTATAAATCAAGCATGAGAGAAACCCTTGCTCCCTTGAGATGACAGCAAAGTTTTTGCCCTAGATATAGATGCAGCTTCTTAAAGACAGAATGTATTTACAGCCTATAAGGTACCTACTATTTTTAATAATGCCTCTCATCAAGCAAATAAGAGAAAACTTTTTTTATTTTTTTTTTTTATTTTTTTTTTTTTTAATATTAGAAAGTGTTGGTGTATCTGTGTGGTGCCTGTGTGTCCATGGAAGTGAAAGCAGCCCTTGCACAATCTGTATGTGTGGCTGTGATAGGTGGTATTCTAGTCAGGTAATTCATTAAATCCAGGCTCACCATAACATGCAAGCTCCAGGGTGTGCACCCATCAACCTCTCTAAAGCTGGAGCACTAGATTACAGCACTGACATACCTAACCAAAGAGCTGACATTAACCCCGTGCTAGATTTAAATCATTCTAGACAGTCTGTTTTGAATTTCCAAAGGTGCTGTACTGTTCTAATGAGTTAATTCATTTGGTATCCATTTCCTCCTGTCAGCTGCTTTTGGGAAATAAATTGTGCATTGTTATCTTAGCCTTGTCAGTCTTATTAATGGTTTAGGAAACGCAGCTGAAGATTACCTGGAGGTTTCTATGGCAGAGGTTGACCCGTGGCAACAGGACAATGATCAATCATGTCCTGAAGGATTCACAAACTGCAAAATGGGTATTCATTCTATTTTCTGTCTGCAGCATAGTACTTTTAAAATGTTTTTCACCATTTTTGTAAAAAACAGAAGTGCAATCTCAAGAATTTTATTTAAAATAACCATTTCAGTGCATAAAAGCCACCCCGCCAACAAAGGTGGATATACCAGTATCCTACAAATTCCACATTTACCAGCAGCACATTGGAAGTCTTCTTTATTCCATTCTTGTGTGGTTGTAGTGATTAGATTGCCAACACCATGATGATTTGCATGTGCTTCCGTGGTGCTGACATCAGGCTAGATGTGGAGTAGGGATGGATGTAAGTGCTTCTGCCCCACAGCATCTGCCAGGGCTGGACTCCCAAAAGAGAGTTACCCAGTTGCCTTGGGTTACCCTGAGTGCTGCTCTCACCTGGCTCCACAGTGCAGCCTTCACCTACTATTTGTCAAGACCTGACTCTTGCTTCCCAGTACAATGTTAAAGATGGCAATACCTGTAGCCTCTAATTCACTCTGGTGAGAGGCACTACTATTAACTGGTTGTGCCTGAGTTTAGACAACAAAGCTAGCTGATTCCTGCTTAAGAGCTGGATAAACTCCCATGAGAGACTGGTCCTGCCTATGATTATTCCAGCAATTATTTTTTTAGAAATACCTAGGCATCCTTGATCCCTGGTGTTCTGGCTGTGTTGCCCCTGTCAGCTTTTTGCCCTGCACCATGTGCCAACTCCACTGAGGCACATAATATAGCATTACTCCAGCCCATACTCTCCCTTCTCTCCAACCACAATTAGATCATCTCAAAATATCTGTACTGCTCAGAGGCTCTAGATCTGATATGAGGGTTCATAGATTAATTTAGCACAACTAGTTTACCTTGGGATTTAAGCAAGCTACTAATTTAACAGCCCTGAATCTTTCTGGCTGTCCCTGTGCTGAAGTCCTATGCTTCCCATAGGATCTGGGGGAATAAAGAGTATAGAAAAAGAAAAAGAAGCATGAAATTCTTAGCCTTTCAGCCTTCATTTCCCTGTGACTTTGAGACAGTTCTGACTTGCACACTGAAGAGGTATTTTTTAATGAGGAACAATTGAATGCACAGGTTTTCATTGATCTCAGTGCAAGTGAAATTCACCTCTGAAGAAATCCCCAGAATATAAGATATGGTGCCTAGTGTAGTCAGGACCTTGTGCTTGAGTTTGTTCTCTCCTACACTTCTGTTCTCCTCAGCAGGTGGTAGAAAGACCTCTATATTTCCCCTTGTTATGTTTTGAAGGGTTGCAGATGATTTTGACCATTCTAGCCCTACTTTTACTTAAGCCACTAAAATGGAGCCCTGAGATGCCCTTTAATCCTGAACTGAGAGCTGAGTGAAAGCAGAAGCAGCTTTTAATGATAGTGAGAAAATCCATTTCCTGAGAAGGAATTCTCTATAGCTGCACATGGCATTGCCTGAACACAGTCTTCACTGGCACTGCAGAATCACAGAATTTCAGCTGGTTGAGAGAGGTGATTCTCCCCCTCTATTCTGCTCTGGTAAGACCCCACCTCGAGTACTGTGTCCAATCCTGGAGTCTCCAACATAAGAAGAACATAGAACTCCTCGAGTGTGTCCAGAGGAGAGCCACGAAGATGATGAGAGGGCTGGAGCACCTCCCCTATGAAGCTGAGCAAATTGGGGTTGTTCAGCCTAGAGAGGAGGAGGCTCCATGATGACCTTATAGCAACTTCCAAATATCTGAAGGGGGCCTACAAGAAATTTGGTGTAAGACTTTTTGCACAGGTGTATAGTGAGAGGACAAGGGGCAGCGGTTTGAAGCGGTTTGAAGTTTAAAGAGGGGAGATTCAGGTTGGACTTTAGGAAGAAGTTCTTTCCTGTGAGGGTGGTGAGATGCTGGAACAGGTTGCCCAGGAAGGTTATGGATGCCCCTTCCTTGGAGGTCTTCAAGACTAGGTTGAATGGGGCCTTGAACAACCTGATCTGGTAGGAGGTGTCCCTGCCCATGCAGGAACATGATGTTCTTTAAGGTCCCTTCCAACCATAGCCATTCTATGATTCTATGACTCTATGAATTACCTTGGTTGGAAAAGACCTCTGAGATCATCAGTTCCCAGTCTGGGCTGAACAACTTGCATTTCCATTTTTCCAGAGTGTTTCACAGTGAGTGTAAAAACTCCTCCTTTGGATGTGCTGGTGACTTGGATGGCCTCATGTGCCTTGGGTGGGCTGCATGTGCTTGGCTTTTTGCTGATATTCATGATAGTTCATATTTTCCTTGGTGTTGAAGAGCTGCAGCTGCACATCTGCAAAATACTCCAGGGGAAAATGGACCATAGTATGATTTTTGTAAACAGCCACTCATATCCAAGATTTGTCAAAGAAAATGCTGCTAATGCTTTTATTTAAATTCTATCCTTATTTTTATAACTTAGTTAGTTTTAACAAGAATAGAGTCCTGTATTCTCTGTAAAATAAATTGGTGCAGAACCATTGAAGTTTGTGGAATTCCATTAGATATTCTGGCAGACAATTCAACCCATGAAGGGAAGAAGCCTCAATAAAACTGTGCTCTCAACATGAACATTGATTTTCCTTATTGCTTTTACCAAGAGATCATTTTCTCTATTCAGAACTCCAACTGCAATTTTTACTATCAAGAATACTGCTTTTAAAGAGAGAAATAAAAAATAAACTATAATAATTTTCAATAACTATACTACTGTAGCCTTAATTTTCAAGGAAAAACATTACCAAACTCCATTTCAGATAACATTCTATTATGTGCAAACCACTGTTGATATAATAACTTCTATTTTAGGTTGCCAGTAAAGAGAAGAACAATGTGACCCAATTGAAAACTGGCTCACAAAAATATTAGAAAGCCATTTATAATTTCTGTTTAATTTTATTGATAAGAACCATTTGACAGAAATATTTCTATGTTACAAAACTAGCCACAATATAGGACATACTTGACCATAACACATGCACTTTACAATGGTACTGAGAAATGGACTTCCTGTTTGTTGACAACTGTTTGGAAAATAAAGAAATATAGAAAAAACCCTGCTCACCTTTGAATTCTTCAGTAGATGGAGCCCACATTTTTGGAAATCTCTGATTAAGGGGCAAATCCTACTTACAGAACTGGAGTGCTGCAATGGCTCTTTGGGAAGAATGGGGTAGGACGTTGAGGAAGGGGAGTTGTCCTATGTTTGAGAGAGAAGCAGGGATGTATGGAGCTCTGCAATCAGTCATCTGAGAGCTTATGGATCTGGGCTGGCCAGTAGACTGATGTAGTTGACAATGGTGTGGACAGTGTCTGCTACAGACTGCCTGGTCAGGTAGAATGAGGAGATCAGGCCTCCCTCAGACTACTGGGAGGCATGTAATGTTCACTGGCACAGATCCTCACATGAACCTTTTACAACCCTTATATCTTTTGGAGGGGCAATACAGCAGGGCAGAAACAATAGAGGAGTTTTCTGGCATGTTCTGACAACAATTTCCTCACACACGTTGTTGAGGAGATGAAGAGGGGAGATGTTTTGCATGAGCTGATTTTTACAAACAATGAAGAACTGATTGGAAATGTGAAACTCGGGGACAGCACTGGCAACCTTGGCCAGTGGATGGAGCTTAGGATCCTGAGAGAAGGAAAACAGCCAGTTAAGAACCCTGGATACCAGGAAAGAAAGCATTGGCTTCTCCATTCCTTCCTGCTTAGAAAGATCTCATGAGAGATCATCTTGAAGAAGAGAGGAGGAGGCCAGGAGAACTAGCTGATTTTCAAGGGTTGCAGCCCCCAGACTCAAGAGCAGTCCATCCCCCCATGCCAGAAGTTAAGCAAAGGTTGCAGGACATCTGCATAGGTGAATAAGAAGCTCTTGGCAAAAATAGAAAAAGAAACATTTCACAGGTGGAAGTAGAATTAGGTCATATAGGAGAAGTACAGAAACTCTGCCAAAAGATGCAGGGATCCAGTTAGGAAAATCAAAGGCTGCCTGGAGTTGAATCTAGTGAGTGGCATGATGGGCAACAAGAGAAGTTTCTACGGGTATATCAGCAGAGACAGGGAGATTAGGGAAAATGTGTTCCCACTGTTGAATGAGTCAGGGGACCTGTTAACAGAGGATACAGAAAAGACCAATGTATTTAATGCCCTTTTTTCATTGGTATTTATTGGTAAGAATTAACTTCAGGAATCCCAGGCCCCTGAGACTCAAAGGAACATCTGGAATAAGGAAGAATTACTATTGTTGAAGAATGTCCAGGTTAGGGAACACTGGGACACATGCAAATCTATGGGACCTGATGGGATGCAACTGCAAGTGCTGAGAGAGCTGGCTGATGTCACTGCAAGGCAACTTTTGGTAATCCTTGTACAGTCATGGCAATCGGGGAAGTTTCCTGAGGACTGAAAGAAAGAAAATGGTGCTCCTTTCTTCATGAAGGAGCTACAGGTTGGTCAGTCTCACCTCAATCCTTGGGGAGAAGATGGAACAAATAATCCTGGAGGTCATTTGCAAAGACAAAAAAGACAAGAGGTGACTAGAAGTATTCAGCATGGGGCTTAGGAAGGGAAAATAATCCTTGACTAACCTGGTAGCCTTCTATGACAAAATTACTAGTCTGGTGCACGAGGGGAGAGCAGTGGTTGTTTATCTTGAGTTGAGCAAGGTTTTTGACAATTTCTTCTATAACACCTTCACTGGAAAACTAACAAAGTACAGACTAGGTAAGAATACAGTGAGCTGGACTGAAGATTGACTGAACTGCTGAAAGGCTGAAAGAACTGTGGTCAGCCAGACAAAGTCCATCTGGAAGCCAGTCACCAGAGCTGTACACTGGAAGTTGATGCTGGGCCTAGCACTGTTTAACATCTTTATAAGTTACCTAGACAGTGGGACAGAGCACACCCTCAGTAGGTTTGCAGATGATACAATACTGAGAGGAGTGGCTGCTTCAGCAGATATTTGTCCTGCCACCCAGAGGGACCTTGACAGGCTGGAGAAATTGCCTGACAGAAACCTCATTAAGTTCAACCAACGGAAATTCCAAGCCCTGCCCCTGGAGAGGAACAAACTCTGGTATCAGGTAGTGGGGTCAACCAGAAGGAGAGCATCTTTACCAAAAAGGACCTGGGGGTTTTGGTGGACACCACGTTGAACATGAACCAGAAATGCACCTATACAATGAAGATTGCCAACAGGCTGCTGGGCTGCATTAGTAGGAGTGTGGCCAGCAGGCTGAGGGGATGATCCTGTCCCTCTCCTCAGCACTAGTTAAGACCATACCTGGTGTATTGTGTTCAGTTCTGGTCTCTCCAGTACAAGATACAGAAGGACATATTGGAGAGAGTCCAGCATAGGAATATGAAGACAATTGAGAGACTAGAGCATCCTTCCTATGAAGAAAGGCTGAGAGCTGGGACTGTTCAGCCAAAACAGAAGGCTCAGGAGGATCTCAGCAATGTGTATAAACACCAAATGGAGGTGACAAGAGAGGACAGAGTCAGGCTCTTTTTAGCGGTGCCCTGTGACAGGACAATGTGCTGGAGAGGAGGAGTGAGCTGCTGGTGGTGGACACCTGACTGTGTGGGCATTGCTGCAGCTGGGGAGCCCTTCTCTCAAGGAGAACCTGCAGCTGATTTTTCCAGCCTACTTTCTAGACCTTTTGTGCTGATCCCACAAAGCACAAAGGGAATACAGCAGGACTGGGAATATGTGTGAAAAATTATCTCCCCCAGCCTTTAAGGTACTGAACAGAAGGAATATGTAACAGCATGACTTTTGCACCAATTCCACAGAGATAGAACCAATTCTGAAAGCAGGTTTTGGTTGTTCAGGAAAACTCATTTTCTTCCTGGGTTTGAATTAGACAAGCACATTTTATATTTTCTTCAGCTTCCTATTATTGTTATGATTATTATCAGCAACAAATTATTTGGAACATCAAGCATCTGGAGCAAACTATAATTTTATTTTTTCATCATCCTTTTAATAGTAACTTTTGGCCTGCATTTTTAATAAATGAGGAATCATTACTTGCTCTGTTTAGGATGAATGCATTCATGAGTCTTATTCTCAGTGGCTATGAGGGTAAGACAACATTTTAAAGCAAATTGAGGTAGCTGATATCTTCCCTATTGCATTTTTAATGAGACGTGGCAAGGACCAGAAAAGCATTCTGTGCTGTGCAGTACAATTTGACAACAAAAGAATTGGAAAAACAAAGATAGAAATTAAAAATAGCTAACATAATATATGGAAAAGAGAGAGATTCAGCCTTGCTATTAGTCTCCAGTTAGATAATTTTATTGGGATTTCCAGTATACGATGAATGAACATGATAATTGGTGGGAGAATGAGGATGAAGATGCTATGATATTAATAAGAAAGCAATTCCATATGAAACTGTCCTGTGAATTATAGCTAACAATATTATATAAATAAGGATAATGAAGGCAACCAATCCTATATAAAGTTTTGGGTTTTTGTTTTTGTAAATCTGGTTCTCAAAGTACTTCTGATAGAAAAAGGAGAGGTTTGTCTTCTGCCAGCAATCCCTGCTGACATGAGAAGTCCTACTGAAGTCAATTGTCAAGCAGTCTGGAGAGTAAATAAAACTCTATGAATGGACTTTTGTTCTGCCTTGCTCCTGTAGCTCCTCTCTCATGACAATGTCCTTAGAGCCAAATTTTCTTTGCATAAGAAAAGTGCAACACAATTCTAGGTCTTACTGATGTACTAATAAACTCCAGCTGCTAAGAAATTTACCTTTGGCCTTGCTGACTTGGGTACTTGTGACAAAGGCTTATGCTGTGCTTTGCATCTTCCCAGGCCTTTAGGTATTTCTGCAATTAGCTGGTCTGCACTGCATCCCACACTGCTTGGTTTCACCGGTATTAGTGCTGGAGTAAACTAAAGTGAGGCAAATATGATTGTATTTCCCCATTTTGGAACCATTTACCCATTTAGGAACACCATGGACTTCAGGCAGACTCTACAGGCAGACACTCTTCCCTCTGTTTAAGCTACTTTCTTGTTTCATTACCCATTTTCCTGGGAAGGACAAGGTGATTTAGAATATATAACTTTATAACATTTGGAAGAATACCCATTTCTTTAGAGACATGTCATGCGATATATTTAAAAACACAGACATTTAAGAAATACTGGAAGTACTTTTACTTTGCTTCAAGTACAGAACTCATTGTTTCTTTACTAGGGAATATCTACAATAAAATTACTAATCTTGTGAAAAATGTTGTGGATACTAATGTATCTACTGTATCTACTGCCACCATTCTTGGTAGACTGTGAAGAGAAGCAACCTCACATATTTATCTCTGCAAGCCCAATACCTTCTTCTCTAGGATTCTGGCAATGGGCATTCTAACAGAGGTTGCTGTGTGAGTCAATGGCAAGAACCCTTTTTGACGTCATTAAAGCAGGATAAGGTCTTTCGTTAAGTTAGTACTCACATTTTTCTCATGTCTAGAACCTTCTTGCTATCTGCTTTAGAACCTTATATGTCCACCTCACTCAAATAGATGAGGAGACACAGATATGTGACAGCAAGGAGATATGATGGTGAAGAAAAGGATGCGAGTTTGAAGTTGGATTAAAGGTATGGTATCATGGACAAGATCATGCCACCTATTTTTCTGTGCAAGGCTTTCTTTCTGGATCTCACTTCCAAGTAGCTGCTGAAGCTAGTAGCATGAAGCACAGGAGATGATTGGCAAAAACATATTTAAAATATCAGATGCTTGGAAGAGCTGAAGTCTCATCTGAGCTTGGTGAGAACAGTCTGAGATGTGACATGGACTGGAGAATCATCAGCGACAGCAAACAAGGCAATGGCTACTTGTTTCAAAAGAAAAATACTTACGTTTTATCAGAAAGCAAAAGATTTTAGTTAGAGTCCTGACTGGTTATTTGTGTTTGAGGTTACTTATGAAAGCCACTTACAACAGAGCAGATTAGATCCTAGCACTGCTGTGCTGTCATCACTGTAAATTCACTAATGCTTCACTGAACTGTTCTAATGCCATTAGACTGCCCCATGTCACATGTGTTGTGTCTATGAATGCTCTCTTTGTCTTCCTGCTTAGCATAGAAGATGAAAGGCACTGGAATTGAACTGATTTTTCAAGCTAATAATCTTTTCAGTCATAAATAAAATAAATCCCTTCAGCTTAATGGTAATTGCCTCCTTTCTCATGTATAATCCAATGTCAGCATAAGGAGAAAGCAGGTGCAGAGTGCCTCTTTCAGCTGCTTTTGAAGGAAAACAGGAAGTGATCATAGGGAGATGTGTTGTACATGTCTTTAGAAAGGCACTTAAAACTTCTAGATACATTTTTGCTAATAAGGGTGTAAGACGCCAGCATGCACTCCTGCACTCCCATCAACTCTGATAGATGAGGTTTGTATGGGAATATAATTTAAACATGAGGATATAAGGAATGATTCATTAAATTACCAGAGAAAGCACTTATGAAAAAGGCCTAATACTAGAAACGTCTGCCTTAATTGAGCACTATTAGAGTTACAAAATTTCTTAGGAGCTGGAATTCCCCAAATGGATACTCTCCATACATTGCAGCACTGTCTGAATCTGCATACACATATCCTGACGTAGTACTTCTAAAACATTATCATTTACATCAAACAGTTTCTTAGCTCCTGAACCTAATGAAGGCCACAATCTTATTGTTGCCAATAGCATTATAGCTGTTAAAGTGAACAGCAATGTAATCTGAGAGTATGTTACATTTAGATGTGCGGTGATAATCTGAGTACTGTCATTTTCCCCCTAGGCAATCCATCTCTCACACAATGCATTGTCAGTTTCCATTTAGGGCAAGACTCGACACTATGTGATCCATAGTCTGTCTCTACAAGATGCCAAACTGAGGTAAGTAGAGAGGAATAAAGTATGCCATAGTCTCTCGTCCCTCTCTTTCCACATTTGTCAAGCAGAACGGGTTTGATGTGGGTGGAAACATTCTATTCTTTGTAAAGAGCTGGCATGATTTACCCTCATTAGTAGAGCATGCCCACTTTTATTTGCCACTCTTGTAGTACCCCATTTTAAACACCACACTACAGGGATTTTGTAACGTCTCAGGGATTTAAACTATGAAAGGAGAAGTTCTTCTTATAAACTCCTGCAGCTTTCTGGGCTTGATGCACTGGATTGCCTGGCATGGATTTCTCTTTCCCCATGACACTGAGAAAGCACCAGCCCTCCTGTCACAGAACAACATGCCCTACACTAGCAAAGAAGGTCTGTGATAAACAAGCTTTTAATTTTGTATTTCCACACTTTTGCCATGTAATTTGCAACCTCACAAAGCTGTGTGTCAATGACTGTGACAAAAGCTCAGCCCCAAAAAAAGACAGTAAGAGAAGTGGAAGGGTAGGGGGAAAAGTGCTCCTGGGAAGCCCACAGAAGAATTGTAGTTTTAGAAACTTTGTAGGTGCTTTGATTTAGTGCCATCAGTCTTACTGCTGCAGGTCTTCTACTTATTGCTAATGTAGGCAGTCCAGGAAAAGTCCCAAGAAATCATATATGATGCCTTTCAACCTGTAAACTATCTTTTGCCTCCCTGAATTCCAAGGAGGGAGCTGCCAAAGCCAAAAATGTGCAAGGATTCATGAGGAGGCTGCCCTTTCATATGATAAGGTCCCTCTGGAGCAAATGGTTGTTAATCAAAGTATACAGGTAGACAAATCTCATGGAGCATCAGATTTTCAGCAAAAACCCCTACTGGCTCGTTAAATGTGATGTCAGCCCAAGTGTGTCAGGTAGAGCTGCTGGAGCTGGGCTGTCTTCTGTGTGGAGGGAATACTCAGAACTTGAGTCTACGTTAACATACCCAAGACAGAGCTTTTCAGTGCCAAAATGAGATTTTAAGTGCTTAGAAGGAATAATTACTAAGATTTTAGGAGAATTTCAGTTTGCTATGAGAAATATTGACCCACATCTGGGAGCCAAAAATAAGCTACTTCAGAGGAAGTGCTTACACACAGTTAAGAAGTTTGGGAAGGAGCACGGGAACATAAATAGTAGAGGGCCTTTTCTGCTTACCTGACAGTAGTCTTGGTGCCTGAAACCTTCACAATAATCCTTCAGTATTGCACTGTCTCCTGGTGCTCTTTCTCTGCCGCTTTTCCAGATGAGGAGAGGCTGCGCTTATTTGCTTTGCTGATGCAGATACAACAGAGCACGCTGTGCTACAAACTAACTCCCTTCCTGTGGAACAAACATAAGGAAGCAGCTGAAGAGATATTTAAACTCTTGTGTTTCACTATAAACCAGAAAATGCCTGTTTTGAGATTATGAAACAGTGGAGCAGAGATTAAGAAATACAAAATCTTTTAGGTAAAAATAAAAAAGGCTTGTATCAAGCTTTTCATTTTAGTTGGTCAGTCTTCCCTGATGCCTTTATCCTCCCCTCTTTAATATAAAACTGCTGTATATGGATGCATTGCTGGACATTATTGATAAAATGTTAGAGCCACTGGATCACCTAGTGCATGGAAATCTTGGGCATTTTGGGCAAAGATTTCACATTGAATACATGAAATGATTTTATTAATGGCACCTGGTTGAAGCTTTTCAGTGGCTTGGAAAGTTAGGTCCTTTGCACTTCTGCATATGAACGTTTCTGTGTCCATGCAAGGGCTAAGTTTTTTGAGGTTAGGAATACAAGGATAAATCCCTTTACTGATTCTTTTTACAACACATCTAATCTAAGGCAGGTATGAATAAGTTATTTTTTATTATGTTATCACCCTAGAAGAATACTAATTCAAGAAAACAGTGTTCAGTGTTCCTACCTCAAACATTTAAATTAGAACAAAATCAGTTTCGTCTTCCTAGTTGTCTACATTGAAACATGATTAATGAACGGTAAATTATAAATCTGAATGGAATCATCTCCTGCTCCTAGGTTCCAGATGAGCTATTTTGAATTGCAAAACTGAGGATGTGAGCTAAGAGTCTTTTAAGCAGCATTACAGTGTTATCTCAAAGTGTACTCTGTCATTAACTGCCTGGTTCCCCTTTAAATACTTGCTCCTTCCTAATTATTATCAGCGGTTGACCACTGGACTTTGAAACTACAAACTGCTTTCCATATCTTTTGCTTCCTGCTTTATACAATTTGAAATAATATGTTTTGTTTTCTATTGTTAATATTACAAATTACATGACCTGAGAGGAAAAAGGTAGAAAAAATGGAATTAAAATAGGGAGCTCTTTAGTTGCTATGAAATGTGATGACATGTCACAATTCTGCAACTGAAAAAAAAAAAAAAGAGCAGCTGTACTTAGAATCTGGTGCTGATTCTGTGGTGAACTGAAAAAAAAAAAAAGGAATAAAAGCTGTATAAGTGGAAAAAAGAGTAAACAAGTATTGATATAAAGTAGAAATTGCAAACCATAAAAATAAGGACTAACACTTCAGGGAAAAATCCATAACAAGGTTTCATACAAATGAACAATTACCCAACTACATTTGTAAGAAAAGAAACCGAAAGTCAGTTACTCCCTGAGACAGTGTATTTGCTAATGATGATAAGGAAATAAAATATTCATAAATGTTTGAGGCTTCCATGTTTAGAGAGGAGTCTGATCTGCTTACATTATGTGTTGGTAAAGAATTTCACAGTTTATGAATAGGGAAGTGGTATTATACAATATAATAAAACTTAGAATAATTAAGTCTGATTTAAATCTATATACTCACACTCAAGACTTCTACAAGAATTGGCTGTAGAGATCTTAAGTCTTTTCTGTAAATGCAAAGAATTAACAACATACAGAATGTTAATATTATGCAAATATTAAAGAAAAGAGAGACAAATGAGATAATCTAGGTAATTAATATCTGGTTAGCTTCAGAATAGTTCCAGGAAAAACACAAAAACCCCTCACATTGATATGGGATTACAGTCATAAGTGCTTGATGGAGAGGAATATAACTAATGCTAGTGACAATAGTTTTAATGAAAGTGTATCTTGTCAAACAAACATGTATAATGAGATCACAGATTTTTATGAGGCATATGATTTACTAGTGTACAAGGTTCTGATTAAACCTGGACACTAGGACTCATTTAAATGAATGGCATTTTGAGCCAAGTAAATGCAAACTGATAATACAGGCTGTGTCCACATTCTTTAGACTGGCTCCTGGATACCCTGACTCAGAGAGAGCATTTAAAGTTTATACTCAACAGCAGCAGAACAAGAGCTCCAATGTCTGATCCAACAGCAAAAAAAAGACTAATGTGAATCATCAATGTCCAGATAACTAAGAAACGAGAACACAGAACACAGGAGCTGTACAGAACACTTCTGGTGTACTTTTGATGTGAAAAACAGGAAAATGTGCAGAAAAAAAAGCTAAATCCGGGATATCCTGGTCTTAATCTCCTAGTAAGTGTTAATGAGCTCCTCTTGTTTAGAGCCACACAGAGGTGACCAGACTGAAGTGGGTGAGTACATTAGAGAGAAAACACAAAGCAATAAAGGCTCTTCCATCAGGGCAAATAAGCATAATGTGGCTGGAAGTTAAAGCCAGATAAATTTATATTAGAATGGGGTGCCCATTAGTTAACACTGAAGGGGATTAACCACTGGAACAAACTGTCAAAGTAATGAATTCTTCATTTCTTCATGTCTTCGGGTCATGCATTCTGGAAAATGTGCTGGGGCAAACCACAAGGTATTATTTATTGATAGGAAATAATTAACTCAATACATGAGTAACTGCATGAAAGGTAATAGCTTGTGATATAGGCAGCCAGACTGCACTCTGAATGTATGATTTCATGGCTGTACCAGAACGGGGCATGTGAGACCTTTATCATCTATGGATGTTTACACATTGATAAGCAAAACTTGTTAGAGTGAATAAAGAACTGACTTTCCCTTCACCATCATTTTACAGACTCAAATATGTTGTTATTCCCTTGCCACTTGATCCTGAGAAGTGTTGCCACTTTCTCATGAGCTTCCCAGAGAAGAAGCTTTTGTGACCAACACCTGCTTGTGCTCTTCTAGTGAAAAACTGCTGCCCCATTATTTAGCTCATTCTCTCCTTTTATTTTAAACAGGAGAATGTATTATTTCTTTTCCTGAACCAGTGCTTCTTTTTTAAACACTGAATTTCAGTTCCACCTGACAAAGAGCCACATTTTTCAGTAGGTATTAGATGAAACTCATAACACTTCAGGAAATCTCATCAAATGTTAAAGATGCAAAATTATTACAGTTAAGTAAATAAATACTTATCATCTCCCTATTGCAGATTTTTCCCCTAAGCATCCTATCTTCTTCCTTGGATTTGGGTCTGGGCGTATCTTTAGTCCTGCTTCCTTCCTAAAGAAATAAGGAACTATTTGTATAGGAGTTTTGCCATGTCAGGGCCCTTGATTATAACTTGCATTCTGTATTTCAGACAGATCTTATTTCATCCTTAATCTGTCTTTTCCTCTTAACCTACTAGGGGAAAAACTCACTTCCCTTTTACTTTTCTATTGTCTGCAGGATTTCACTTTACTTTTGTACTTATTTTACTTAATCAGCAATTCCTGTTGTCTTTGCCACTTTTTATAATTCTTTACAGAATTTTTTTTTTTTTTCCAGGGCTAAACCTTTTTAGGTAAAAGAAAAGCTCCAGGAGGCTACCTAGATTATTCTCTAATATTGTTACCCTATATTTTTAATTACTTCTTGGCCTTCCTTCTAACTGTGGTATTTTTAGTCCTTAGAAATGGCTTCATATTCTTTGGGTTTTCTTTGAAGAACCTGACACTATCCTGTCGTTGTTTCAGTGTCATCT
Source organism: Chaetura pelagica (assembly GCF_000747805.2). Lineage (NCBI taxonomy): Eukaryota > Metazoa > Chordata > Aves > Apodiformes > Apodidae > Chaetura > Chaetura pelagica. The sequence goes on along the minus strand of NW_009952893.1, from coordinate 1,257,566 downwards.
ATATGTATGTTTGAATTCTCTTGGGCAGCCATAACAATCCTGTTTTGCACATTTGAACACTGGGTGAATACATGCTAGTTATGCCTATCAGTTTAGAAACACTATCCTGTTTCCATTTTCCTTTTATCTCCTGTGCACTCTTAAAGATGCATTTTTACATGTAAGAGTTCAATACCTGTCCTGTAGAAAAACTTCTGTACACACTTTCAGGTCAATTTACTGATCTTTTAATACCTCCAAAGATATGCATGTTGTAAAGTCTAATGTGTGAAGTGTGCTCAGGAGCAGCCTGCTATCTTGTTAGCTGGCAAAGCCAAGAAGCACAAATTTACACTTACAGATCCATGAAACACATGAAGCCACTGAAACCACACTTTGGTGTGGATTTAAGGGGAAATTGGGATCCAGCTGACATATTTTGCAATGTTTGCAGGACAGGATTTGCCAATGTAAACCTGACTTCCAAACATACACAGTCACTTGCTGTGAACAGTTTCTCTTTGCAATAAATGGTCCCTTTATTGAAAATGGTCTCTCTTAACCTTTTAATCTTGGACTGTTTATACTATCTGACCACCCTTTTCTGTTTTGTGACACGTTATTTCAGCTGCAGAAAAAAAATAAATAGACAAATAATATGATTCCAGGAATATTGGAATACTGTTGCTTGTAATGAACCAGTTCATTTTAAAATGTGCAGAGAGATTTTCTATTTTGTTAGATATAAGCTTGTACTTTAACAATCGAACACAGAAACTTTCTGCTTACACTTCTAGCTTTGGAAAAGAGTCAAAACTTATTTGAAAGAGTACCCTGGCAAGAAATAAAGATAGAAACAAGACCACGTGAGTGATGATTGCTGGCCAACCTTGTAGTCCAACACAGGAATAAAAATAGGAAGCCCTATTCACTGAAAAAGCTAGATGCTCCTCGTCCCCTCCGTTGCCTACACTGCTGTATGCACATGGCCTTTTCTTTGAGGACACCTTGGCAAGAATTGAGATCTGGCTTAGAGAAGCAAAAATGTACTCTTTAAATGTATTCATTGTAAATGGAATACTCCAGTATCCAACAGAATATTTCTTTCCTTATCATAATAATAAGTCCTGTGTGCCCTCAACTGCTCTTTGCTGGCAGCAAGGTCATAAAGAAAAAGTGAATAATAAAGGAAATATGATCCTCTCACAATCTGAATTTCATGTCCTCTGAATCAGAGAAATAACCAGCAGTTCTGTGGTCTGCACAGAACCCTGCAGGTAGGTCTGTATAGTTTAAAATAACCTGTATGTAACATTGCTTTTACTTTTTCTACAGATCAGTTAGTTGCCTGTAGTGATCTTCATTGGACTGTCCCCTTTGGAGTGCTGAAAGCTGTAAGTACAGTTGTTGAAATTTAATCTCTTAAAACATGTAGCTAGTCATTAATGACAATTTATGCATACAAATTTGACAATGTTTGGATGCAAAATTCTGTTTTGGGCTTGGTTTTCCCAATATATACATTTTAAGTTGTTTAGAAAAGGTATATTTTATTTTTAAATAAACATTAACGGCATAACAAATAATAATAACCATATTTACATTTAAGAAGTACAAGAATAGTTGTTTGGCATCTCACCAGGATTAAGTATTATAACAAACATGTTTCAAAATGCCATATTTTATTTGACAAATAAAGAATGTCAGAGAGACTGCTGCTTCTGAACTACTGTCATCTGAGTTCAAAGAGAAGCTGTTAAGCCCTGGATCTCTGCCTGAGCTTTTTTTCCTGGTATCATCAAAGGGTGTTATTGTTAATCCCAGTTAAACAAGAAGTCAGCATGTTCCACAGAATCAAAGGCTGAACCTGGATTCAGGAGAGAGGTGTCCTGCTCCTGGTTCTTCTGGTGTAGTGCCACGTCACTTACAAAGGTCACGTTTGCTCCTTTTCACCCATCAATTGAATACAAGCTTTGGGGATGTAACTATGCCTCCCTGCAGATTTTTCAGTATGCTGAGCCAGCGTAGCAAATACCACTAGCATGCTAATGCCTTTTTACAGAATAAAGAGTTTATCTGTGTGTATAATAGTTCTTATAATCTTATAATCTTAAATCTTATAATTATTCTTATAATAAAGTCAACTATTGGGAGTTTCTGCAAAAAACTTAAACTTTAGATGTCTACTAACAATAAAGTTTCTGAAGACCGATATGAGGTCAGTTTAAGTGAGAGATGGAACACAGATGGTTGGTATAAACCATGTGAGCTCCACAAAAAGCAGACTTTAATTAAAGTGGAAACAACTGTAACGTGGAAGTGGATGCCTTTGGACAAGCACATCAGATAACATAATGCTCCAACAGCGAGTGTTTCTAGGTGATTGCACAGGTACATGAATTTGTGGCAAAGCACAGTGTGTAGGGCACTGACAGTATATCATACATAGGAACAAAAATGGACTGGCAGAGGGAGCAACACTTTGAAGGGTGCCTACATCATCAAAGGAGACAAAATCCCACTGATCTTGAACAAGACTTAGATCATGCCACTATGTCCATCTGATTGTCTCAATCCTTTTATTTGAAGCTGGACCCATAAATGAATGGCATGGTTTGAGCAGAGATCGGTCAGGTCAATATTCACATTTGTGGTTGGAGTTAAATGTGAGAACTCTGTTCCATGCTTCATTTAATTGTAGGGACATACCCTTGAACTCCTTTGCTACTTACACACTTTCCGATCAAATGACTTGTAGGAATCTTCAGCGGAGTCTAAACTGCTGATTAGCTCATGTCTGATGGCAACTATGGAATAGGAGATTTGCACAGAAAACAGCTAAGCAGACATATGGGAATAAAGAAATGCCAACTATTCAATAAGGCTTTACCTGTTATGTGTAATTTTGCAGAGATATGGAAAGAATGGAAAGGTTAAAAGAAAGGGCAACAAATATAAGAAGCTTAGTTCTTAAGTCCAGTTATGAACGGAAGGCATGAAAACTGTGGAAAGCTATGAAAAGTATTTATTACAAAACAGGAACCGGCAGGTCTTATTATGTTGCCTCTCATAAGTGTGAAATTCTAGAACAGATGCCCCACAAGAAGGCTACTGCAGGAAAGGACTTAATAGAGGGCATGAATGAAATGCCGTGCTTCAAGGAGCAAGGGAATGAAGGCAGCCTTCTAGGACTGGGTTGTTTTTTGTTTGTTTGTTTGTCTGGTTTTGCTTGTTTGTTTCTTATTTAAAAATGTTGAGATTCTGCTTGAAGAGGAAAATGAATTTCCAGTCAAATGGACCAGAATCAGTGATGATTTAGGAGAATGTTTGTTTTTTCCCCATTAGGCTGAGCAATGACGCAAAGGGACCTATATTAACAGAAATAACTAGCATGTGTTTAAGAAGTGATGAGAGGACAATGATTAACAGCCAATAAAGCCAGTTTGATATGAGTGATAGGCATGCATATACAACATCTTATTTCATGTGGCTAAGATTCATGTTAAAAAATCCAAGTGTTCTGTTTGTGCTGATGTCAGGTGCTCATTATATGATGAAAAATGTCTGGTGGGGTTTTTTGGTTTGTTTGTTTGGTTGGTTGGTTTTTTCCTCAATAAGCTGCATTAAGGTTGTAGTTTGCTTGTGTATTATGTATTCCCTTCAATTATCAACAGTGAAGACAGTAACAAATGATCCTACAGAAAGAAACTTGTGTTTCTGTTCAGATATTAAAAAAACCCCTCAACCCATTACATTCCATATCTTTTGTCCTATTTTCTTTTCACCTTGCATGCAGCTCATAAACCAGTGCTCTCTTGCTTCATTAATGAATTTCCAGCTCAGTTCTTCTCTCTTTCCAGCTCAATTTCACACTGATGATAATTTCTGCTTCTGTGACAGCCCTGCACAGGAATTGCAGGCACTAGGGCTAAGATGAGGAGGAGCAGAGCACAGTGAGGTCTGCACCTAGATCCAAGCTTGTGGATCAACATCACAGGATCAGGATGTTATCCTCTTGGGCTATCAGAATGCAGGGAAGTCTGCCCACTCTCTTTAAGTGGCCAAGGATGGGAAGCAAAGGGCATTTCCACTTACCATTGTAGCAACTCGTTTGACTGCTTTTACTGCCTTTCTGGGTTGCTGTCAGGGCTTGCACTGCCAGTGCTGCCATTCCTCTTGCTGTCACTGATCACAGAAACACAGAATATTAGAGGTTGGAAGGGACCTCTGATGATTGTTGAGATGATTCCAGAGCAGGACCAAAACAAACTAGGGCAGATCACTCAGATGCAAGTGTTTCAGTCACCGCCTAGGGAAGATCCCTGTTAAAGACAGATGTCTACCCTTTTTTCCCTTGACAGAATTAATGTTTTCTAGGTCCATCCATGGCTGTTGGCAAAGGAGAAGGATGAGTCCTTTCATATCCTTGGATTAGGGCATCCTCTTGTTGGGGAGAGACTTCCCTCAAAACCTATAACTGATATATTCTGCAGGAGGTGTTGAAACCACGTTCCTGGATATGGCTCACACCAAGGGGTCACTGCAATGAGAGTGGAGGGCTCAACACTCCTTCACTTGTCCAACACCCCTGCTAAACAGGGCCACCTGGAGCAAGCTCCCCAGGACCATGTCTTGACAGGTTTTTTAATATCTCCAAGGATGGAATCTCCACACCTCTCTGGGAAATCTGCGCCAGTACTTGGTCAACCCCACAGTGAAAAAGTTGTGAAAAAGTGTTTCCTGGTATTCAGAGGGAACTTTGCTGTGTTTGATTGTGTGCCCATTCCCTCTGGTCCTGTTACTGTGCACCACTGAGAAGAGTCTGGCTCTGTCCTCTTTTCATCCCCCCCTCAGGTATCTGCACACACTGTTAAGATCCCCCCGAGCCTGCTCTTCTCTCAGATGAAGTCCCAGCATTCTCAGCCTTTCCTCATGTGAGAGATGCTCCAGACCCTTAACCATCTTCATAGCCTTATACTGGTGCCATCCCTATGGCCTCCAGTAGCTCTACATCTCTTTTGTACTGGGGAGGACAGAATGGGACCCAGCACACAAAGTGGTGTCCAGGTCACCACTCTTGACCTGCTGGCAACACTTTGACTAATGGAGCCCAAATATATCATTCACCTTATTTGCAGCAAGGGCATATTGCTGGCTCACATCCCACCAGGACCCCCAGGTCCTCCTCTGCCAGGCTGCTTTCCAGCCAGCCATCCCTCAGCCTGCACCAGTCCCTGCGTTGTTCCTCCGCAGGGACACGGCTTTGCCCTTCCCCTGGTTGAAGTTGCTCTCCCAGTCTTGCTCACAGGCTGCCTGTGCCCAGCCCAGGGGGCTGCGAGAGCTGTGGGAGCTGCAGGGACGAGCAGCTGTGGGAGAGGAGCTGCCTCCCTGGGGGAGGCGAGGGCAGTGGGAAGGCGAGGCAGGGGCACAGGGGCGCACAGGGGAGCACAGGGGAGCACAGGGGAGCACAGGGGGGCACAGGGGGGCACAAGGGGGCACAAGGGGG
>NW_009952893.1:1231221-1250956 GCF_000747805.2 Chaetura pelagica | reverse complement strand
CGGAGCAGCCGCCCCTGTCCCCGCCGGGGGGGTCTGGCTGTCCCGGGAAGCCGCGGGGTGCCGGGACCCCCGTAACGCCTCTCCCTTGTGCCTCAGGAGTGGAGTGGGGGCTGATCTTCCCTGATGCTAACGGGGAGTACCAGTCGCCCATTAACCTGAACTCGAGAGAAGCGAAGTATGACCCCTCGCTGCTGGAAGTGCGTTTGTCGCCGAACTACGTGGTGTGCCGCGACTGCGAAGTCGTCAACGACGGGCATTCGATTCAGATTGCCCTGAAGTCAAAATCAGGTATGCTGAGACACGGCCTTCGCTTTCCCAGCTTGCCCAAGGCAGTCCCGGAGCGGGAACAGCCCGCGGCTCTGCCCGCCCGGCGGGGCTGCGCCGGCACCGGGTGTTTGTTGCCGTAGGGGAAGGGGCGAGCTTGGCGATGGGAACCGCAAGTTTCAGCGCCAGACTGGATGGTCACTCAGGTTGCTTGTCCTGGATTTCCTCCTGTGCTGGTGCCACCTAATTCACGGGCGTTAACAGTTGTCAGCTTTCAGAAGCAGCCCAGGCTATCGCTGGGACAGTGTGATGCCAAACTGTTTTGTGCAGGCTGGCAAAATGTGTCCTTGGTCCAAAGACTGTGTAAGTTGAAAGAGCTTTTTCCATTAGAGTGGGCTGCAAATACTAAGCACAGAACTGGGCAGCTGAAGACACTCCAGTTATACATGCTTACAATATTGATGAAGAGCAGGTAGCTGAGCTGTCCTTTCCTAAGGAGTTTTTTTTTGGTGTCATTGGTCAAATAAATATTAAGAGTAAATAATAAAAGAAACAATTCCAACTTAAGTGAAGTTGCAGTATCTCTTTCAGACCTTTCACCTGGGTAAACCATTCTGTAATGAAAGGGACAACTGTTAAGAAAGTAGGAAGTGTTTTCCAGTACTGTGGTAGTTCTTACCATGTGTTTGGAAGAGCATCCAAGTATCTCTAACCAATCTTAGCTAGTAACAGCCTTTTGGGGGCATTTAAGCAGCTGAACATTGTCAAACCATAAGGCATTCCAACTTTTGTTTCCTTCTGAGATCCCAGTAGTCCTGGGAGCTGCAGCTGTGCTGGGAGTGAGGGAGTCGGTTCCATTTTACACTGAATTTTTTTAAAAGGAATGGTTTGTTATTTTAATAATGATGCTTTCCTTTATAATTTCCTTTCCATGTTAATTTCCATGTATTATTGCAACACAGAGCATTTTTTTCCACAGAATTTTTCAGATTTCCAACAGAATAGAAATTTTATACTTCCAGTCAGTTTTACTGCCTTCGTCAGAAGCAGAGCTCTTTTCCCAAGGAGTAAGGTTCTCTCTGCAGGATCAGGAAGGTTCATGAATTCTCCTGTGGAGGAAGTGAGAGTGACCACAAATGATGTCATCACTTGCATGCCAAAATGAAATTCATTCAACCCTACCTGTCCCAAGGGCAGTTTGTAACTTCGTAACAATGATTAAGTAAGAGGGGACCAACATACCTAAATGCATGTGGAAATCCACTGGAGGCTTAGAAGAAGGAAAGATTGCCTCTTAAACTTGAATGCGCTGTGATGCCAGACTGATGAGTCTTGAAATACAAGAAAATATGAAATAGAATAAAGGCTTATGACTGAGGCATGGAATTACCATTTAGGAAATGTTGCTTTACTTTCAACTTTTCCTTAGTTTTCATGTTACATAATTACCCATTCTCCATTTGTACACTTAGGATAATTTTTTTCATTTTTGGGAGGGGGAAGACAACATTTGTTATCCCTACCACAAGGAGAAAAGAATTAATAAGCTCTGTTTGACCTGGTATTCTGGCCAATTTTCAGGGATTGTGGAAACTCCTGCTGCTTCTTTTCCTCACAGGGGATCTCTAATGACAAATCCATTTAGCCAGATTATTTTAATGGGAACTGTTGAGCACTAAATGCTTTTGATACTTTGTCCAATTAATGTGCTAGAGATCTTCATCTACTGCAGTGTTAACAGTCAAAGAAAAAACCTAAACTGATTAAGACACATATTAAAATTCAATTTGTCACTAGTGGTGATTGATTTTATACTTTAATTCAGGACACACAATCCATCTGGAATTCCCAAATCCTTTTTATTATTTAATTGCAAACATTTTCACAGGCTGCTTCCAGTTTGATCATTGTACATGTGTTATGCATTAGGTGGAAGAAGCATGACCAACTGTGTAATGCAATTGCATGTTGCAAATGGAGGATAGCCCACTAACAGAGAGACTTCTCTTAAGCCAGCAGTGGATGCTGGTTTCAGAATAATATTTAATGAGGATCAAAAATTGCTGAAAGGCCAAGGGAAGTTAAACATGTTTCATGCATTGACAGGGATCATGGTTTGATGAAAGGCAAAGAAAAGATAAATATGCTTCATGCATTGAAATGCTTTTAGCATGGGATCAATGTTATAACTTAAGCCTCAGAAATAAAATCTCTGAAGCTCCTGCAGATCCAGCACTACATGATACAGAGAACATTTGTTCCAGTTACACTTTCTCTAGGAACAATATTTTAAAACAGAGAAAATGCTCCATTTTCCTAAGGTACAGCACTAATTAAGTATCATGTTTCTTTTTAGTTGTTCAGAGATCTCTGAATAATTGGCTGTTTCCCCCAGTGTTCACCAGATTTCTTGATTTTCCTTAGAGGATATAGGTATAGATAGAATACAGATAAAGCAAGTTTAAGAAACAAATCTGAATCTGTAAGTGTATTTAGGACATTTCATTTTAGAAACCCTAATGGCTGTTAGATTAGTTTTAAAGAATTATTGAAAGGGGGTTAATCAGAGTATTTTGCTTATTTCTCCAATGTAATTTTGCATATGAAAACTCTAACTAATCACTTTTCTTTTAGGCTTTTTAATACTACTTTTGTTTTTGTGTTTGTGCAGTTGCAATATGATTTAATTGGTAAATTGTGTTTTGTTACTACACTACATCTTGTGCTGCCAACAAAGGCTGTTTTGTTTGTGTGTTAAAATAACTTTTAATTATGGAACTTAAATTCCTTAAAATTATAGATTATGTCATTAAATAATCCTTATCAGTTATCAGAGATTGTAAAATATTCATTCAAAGTCTATGAGAAGTAAGCTAGAATTTAATGGATTCTGGGAAAGACTGTGAATGCCAGTAAATAAATCCAGCCCTGCCTGGAAGCCAACTTTCAATGATTTAAGTAGGAAGTTATCTTGTGCAGCTTGTGGAATAATATTTGATCTGAAGCAGATTCACAAATCCCTGGGTGCAATGTTCCCAGTGCTTGATTCCAGAGTAGATTTGGCTTCACAAGACACAGCTGCTCACTTTCACTACTTATGGTGGAAGTCTCTATTAATGCAAAAGTATCAAGCTATTATGTACTTTTTTTTTTTTTTTTTGGTATGTACTGCAATGGGGGATAAATGCTTTTATGAAATTCCAGATGTTTCAAAAAATGAAGTAAAAAACCCCAAACACCAGGGCTTCCTAGAAGCAATTTTTGAGTAAATGAGGTATGTAGTTGCTCGTGTGTGTAAGTCTGATTATGTTCAGATATGGAGGCAATTCTGTATCCCAGAAGCCTGCCAGATGGTGTGTGACTGAGCACCTTTACCTAGTCAAGTATTGGCAATCACTAGTTTTGTATCAGTTTCGGTGTCTCATAGCAAATATAGGGGATGGATATCAAGCATTTGGACAAGTTGGGAGTAGTTACCAGTTCAGTTCAGAACTCCCACCATCTGTTTAGAGCACACAGCTACTGTCTTGATAAGAGCAATAAACATATTCTCTCTTCTGATAAAGGTCCAATGTGGGGTTTTTTTGTGTTATGACCAGCTGTTCTCCCTCACCAAGAGTGCAGCATGACAGCAATTTCCCTGTTGTTCATAACTGCCTGGCTTCACTTTCTGTAATTCAAAAGTAAAGACATCAGGTCTGTTATCTTTGTTCTTCTCCTTTTTAGTACTGCTAATAATAAAAAAGCTTGCAATGACCTACCCATTGTATTTGGAGAATATATTTGGTGGCTTGTCTGCTTGGAAAGCCAAGTTCCTTACAGTCTGTCTTCTTTGCCAGTGTTAATAGGCGGGCCATTACCTCGAGGACATGAGTTTGAACTACATGATGTTCGATTTCACTGGGGGAGAGAAAACCAGCGTGGTTCTGAACACACAGTTAATTTCAAGGCCTTTCCCATGGAGGTAAGGGTGACGTATTGCATGACATCCACTAAATACAAAAGATTTGATTTCATAGCCTGAATTCCTGGTAGTTCAAAAGTGAGTTTCTTTTAGCTCAGCATTTTAATTGCTTTAAATTTCAACCACAAAGCTATCTTGCTGAAGTGTGCCTTAGTGCAGGTAAATTAGGATGTGTATCTGGAATAGAATGCCTCCAGCACTCATCACATTTAGTGATTAATTAGTCATAAAGTTAACTTGCAGAATTATTAACTTCTGTCTTAGTAATATTAGTGTTCTAACAAGATCTGTTGCTTCAACATTTCCTATGTCACTTTGACTAATAGCTATAGATGGGGAGAACTAGCCACTGGAAATATTGCCGTGGTGAATAATAACAACTTAGGTAAATTTGGAGTAAGCGTAGAACAATTTGTTCATGAAATACCTTTACATACCTGAAAATTGAAGATTATGTTACATTCTTGGGTATGTTCTGTAATATTCAATGGATTACAAAATTTCAGAATGCAAACAAAGTGATAATGCAGTCTGAAGGAATTCAGCTGTTCATGGGGTGTCAGTCTGGGCTTCTAGGCAACCCAAAATGCTGGGACCTATTTCTCCTACCCTTCAGCAGCTGTTCATTGCATTACTTCACTTCCCACTGTCTCATTGCTCATGCTGTGAAGGAATGGCTTGGAACATCCCTTAGAACCTGGGCTGCAAGACCAATTTTAATAGATTCCAGCCCTGCTGTTCGGGGACTTCAGCTTTGCATCTTTTATTCCATTCGTTGTGTGCTTTTGGTTTTAAAGAAACTCAAGATTTTTTTGAGAGTTCTTTGAGTTATTTTTTGCCTTACTTATCTATCATAATCCCTTACAAGCCTGAAACTCTGATTTCTTTTTCTCTGTGCTGTTCACTGTTAGGAAGTTGTAGCTGTAGCATTACATTCTTGAGTGCCAGACTGCAAGGATAGAACCTCTTTAGAGAGAAGGATATAAAAAGTATTAGAGCAACTACTGCAGAACTAAGTGTAAAAAGCTTATGGACTCAGCATCCATCTACTTCTTGGCATTGCTCAGGTACTTTCTTTAAGAGTTGTAGTTCAGACCTTGGTTTCTGCTGTTTGCTATTTGGCTTTGGTCCATAAAAAAATCCCACATATAAAGTGAATCACAGGGGCTTTATGGGTTGATTTGAGGCAGATCCTCTTTGCAGGTTGACTGCAGGCAGATCCTGGCAGTACAGGAGACTTAGTTGAATGGAGAAGACTCATCAACCAAAGGGAAAGCAGAGGAATCACCTCTGTATCCTGGTTACCTGCCATAATATACACATTATGTGTTATATGGCAGTAGGGTCTTCAGGATACTGCAGTGCTCCCCTGAGGCAGTTTTATTATGAAACAGCTCTGCTTAGTGCTTTACCTCAAAGCTGATCCAGCATCTGGTTATCTGGAATATTGACACGAACTATTGTCAAGAACTGTACCTGGGAGTCTGTCAATGTCTCCTGTCTCCTTGTTTATTAAGGATCACTTCACAAATAGTCTTGAAGGTATGTGGGAACAGTCTACTGATAACCTGCAGAAACCCCAGAATTCTCTACTCCAGATCAGTCCAGACAAAAATATACTTGACACAGAGATGCAAAACAACAAACTTAATCAGTCATGAAGGGATTTCATTCTTCACCTATTTTAAAAGCAGCACAACAGCTGTACAAACAGAATTCTGGCACAGTTGAAGAAAATCACCTGGAGGTGAACAAGCCAGTGTTGTCCTGTCTCTTGCATCCAAGCAACTTTCAGCTAGACTGTGATCTCCAGAAAATAACTACTGATGCAAAAATTACGTAGTAGAAAAAAATAATACTTAAATTACACTTTAAATACAGTGTGAATGTTTAATTTTGCTAACAGATCCGTATGCACATTAATTCTGGTAGCAGAAAATGGCAGCATAGCTTTTTGTATCTGAGGTCAGTAGTACAAAGGTGTATTGGCTGAGCCAGTTCATCATATTCTGCCCCATGCTGCAAGAAAGTGCAGAGCAGTTTGTTCCACAGATGAGCTGCTCTATCTACAAAGTGCTGCTGTATTAAATCCATCTCAGATTAACAAAATCAGATATTCTACTTGGGCAGTAATAAAATAGGTGCTTGTGACCATTATAGATGTTTATGTAGTACACCTGAGACTCCAGAATGAAGATTTTCTGTTTCCTTTCCAAGGATTGCCACTTTTTGTAACCTTTAAGCCTTCTCGCTGGTGTCTGTATTTTATAAATGAATCTTTTTCACTCATTCTTATTATTATGGTGGTCAGGTCCAGTGTCAGTCTTTGGGGCCCCGAGCATGCAACCTGATCATATATCTTGTTAATTCCATTGTTGCTGCTATCTCAGGAGCCTCATTATACTTTTTTTTTTTTTTTTTTTTTTTTTAACAATAATTTTGATCAAGAGCTCAGGGAGTCTTATTTTCATAATTTTTAACATTAGCATTGCATTATACATTTTGTTGGAAGTCACCATAATTCTGAACATGTATTGGACTTGATTTTCACTGGGTTTGTAGTTACTGAACCCAAACAGTGATGGGTGCCTTTTTCAGCTTTGTACAAGCAGTCTGGTGTAGTTTATACTTTTGTTTATACTTTTGTATTTTATACTTTTTGTTTTCTTATTTAAGCTGGCATTGTTTGTACACAACTGCATGCCTAGAAATATGTTGAGCACCAACTGACCAAGTTTGGATCTTCTTCCAGTGGTGTAAATCTAGTAAGACATTTTCCTAAGAAACTAAAAATTATTTTCAAAGCCAATGATAAAGATTTTAAATTCTTCTCTCTTTGTGGGAGGAAGACAAGTCAAGGGGATAAGCAGTAGTACGAAAACATAAGTGTTTGGGTTAAGTAAATACATTAACACCACAACAAATTAGGCCCAGTTTATATGCTCCATTACACTGTTATAAAACTTGAGCATTTCTACAGAAATAGACTTTGAGATGGAAAAAAATCTATCTGAGATGACCATCTTAGACTGCTTTTTGACTGGAACAGCAGTATAAGGTTTCATTTTATTACATTGAACCAAATAGTCGTGGAACAGCTTCAAAGTATCAGTATAATAAGCTTTGTAAAAGATGACTTTTAAAAAGAGTGTTATATTTCAAATTTTGGAATAGCACTTCAGATACTCCCTTAGTCTCTTCACCATTGATACTTGGGTAATATCCTGCATATCTTAGTAGAAAAATTTATTTCTTACTAGACAGCTGGAGCCTTTGTGTGTTGTTAGGGTATATAGGTTCATGGTGAAATAGGTTAGACTACTAAACTTATGTAATCTCTGGAACAGCTTCTTGAAATAATTCACACTGTCAAAAAAGGTTATTCATGTGGCTTGGAGGCTGAGTTCATTGTTATTTTTATCATTACATCAAATTCAGCAAAGATACGTTTCCACCTTCCTTGACTGAAGAAACCAGAATGTTGACAGCAAGAAGCCAGTGTTATCATTTTCACTGCAACGTTTGTGTTTGCAATCAGTCAGGAAAGCAGGACAGAACAATAAATAGTTGCCAAAGGTTAAAAACTGTAAGACATCTTTTTTAAACAAAGGAAAAGCAGGAGGTGGTACGTACAGGTACAATACTCCTCTCTCTTTTCCTTGAAAACAAGAGCATGAAGGCCATCCTTGCCTTTTGGCCAGAAATTGGAAGGAGACATCTGTACAAACTTTTCCAGAAATCTTTCTCACCAAGTACTTCTACTGCATGTAAGCAGCATTGCTTAGCATTTTGGCCAAAGTTACTTTGGCTACTGCTACTGTTTGTGCTAAGTATTTAGCAATGGTCTTAACACTGAGAGACTGTTTCTCGTCAGCAAACAGAAAAAGGTACCAAAGATTAGATTGTGCTTTACAGCAGACGTTTCCACAGAGCAGTAAAACCCACACTTATACTCACATATGACTTACGTGAACCTAATTCTGGTGTGAAAAAGAGAGGAAATACTTGGGATATTAAGTTGTGTCCTTCTTGCCAAGATTGTAGATTGTAGAAGGAGGAAGAACAAATTAAGAACTAATGAAGCTCTGACTCTCTCCCTTACCTTTGATGTATAAAGGGAGATAGACAGGGACAGGAATAGCAAATAGAGAGAATCCTGAAGGGCAAAGGGGTCCAGGAAGGCTGCATACTCTTTAAGAAGGAAATCTTAAAGGCCCAGGAGCAGGCTGTCCCCATGTGTCACAAGCAAAGGGCAGGAAAGAGGGCCAGCCTGATTGAACAGGGAGCTTTTGCTGGGACTTAGGAAGAAAGGGAGGGTTTACCAGCTTTGGAAGAAGGGACAAGCAACTCAAGAGGAGTACTGAGATCTCATTAGGTCATACAGAGAGAAAATTAAGAAGGCAAAAGCCCAGTGGGAGCTTAACTTGGTCACTGACATAAGGGACAACAAAAAAAGCTTTCATAAATACATTATTACAAATGAAAAAAGAGCCAGGGAGAATCTCTATCCCTTACTGGATGTGGGGGGAAGCATTGCAACCAAGGATGAGGAAAAGGCTAAGATACTTAATGCCTTCTTTGCCTCCATCTTTAATTGTCAGACCAGCTCACCCCAGGGTGTTCAGCCTCCTGAGCTGGAAGATAAGGACAGAGAGCAGAGCAACCCCCCCACAATCCAGGAGAATTGATGAGTTAATGATCTGCTTCTGCACCTGGACATACACAAGTCTATGGGGTCTGATGGAATCCACCCTAGAGTGCTGAGGGACCTGGCAGGGGATCTCACTAAGCCTTTCTCCATCATTTATCAACAATTCTGGTCAACAGCAGAGGTCCCCAATGATTGGAGGGTGGCTAATGGGATGCCCATCAACAAGAAGGGCTGGAAGGAGGATCTGGGGAACTAGAGGCCTGTTTGCCTGACCTTGGTACTGGGAAGGATCATGGAGAGGCTCATCTTGAGTGAGCTCAAACAGCTAGCATAGGGTGGTCAGGGGATCATGGCCAGCCAGCATGAGGAAAGGCTGAGGGAGCTGGGTCTCTTTAGCTTGGAGAAAAGGAGACTGAGGGGTGACCTCATCAATGTTTACAAATATGTAAGGGGTAAGTGTCAGGGTGACGGAGTTAGGCTTTTCTCAGTGATGACCAGTGATAGGACAAGGGGTAATGGGTGTAAATTGGAGCATAGGAAGTTCAAGGTGAATATCCGAAAATTTTTTTTTACTGTGAGAGTGACAGAGCACTGGAACAGACTGCCCAGGGAGGTTGTGGAGTCTCCCTCACTGGAGACATTCAAAACCCACCTGGATGAGTTCCTGTGTGATGTACTCTAGGTGACCCTGCTCTGGCAGGGGGATTGGACTAGATGATCTCTTGAGGTCCCTTCCAGCCCCTAAGATTCTATGATTCTATGAAAGGGAGGTCTTGCTTCAGCAACCTGATCTCTTTCTATGACCACATGACCTGCCTTTTGAATGGGGGGAAGGCTGTGGACATTGTCTACCTAGTCTTTGGTAAAGCTTTTAACACTGTCTCCCACAGCATTCTCCTGGACAAGCTGGGGAATCATAGCATAGAGGAATGTATACTTCAGTGGGTAAAAAACTGCCTAGATGGCTGTGCCCAGAGAGCTGTGGTAAATGGGATCAAATCTAGTTGGTGGCCAGTCACCAAGTGGGGTCAGTCTTCTTCAATATATTTATCAATAATCTGGATGAGGGGATTGAGTGCACCCTCAGTAAGTTTGCAGATGACATAAAATTGGGCAGGATAGTTGAGCTCCTTGAAGGTAGGAAGGCACTACAGAGGGACCTGGACAGGTTGGATTGATGGGCCAAGGTCAATTGTATGAGATTCAATAAAGCCAAGTGCCGGGTCCTGCATTTCAGTCACAACAACCCCAGGCAATGCTACAGGCTTGGGGAGGAGTGTCTGGAAAGTATCTGGGGTTGCTGGTGGACAGCCAGATGGACATGAGCCCACAATGTGCCCAGGTGGCCAAGAAGGCCAACAGCATCCTGGTGAGTGTGGCCAGCAGGACTAGGGAGTTGATGTGCTCCTGTACTCAGCACTGGTGAGGCCCCACCTCAAGGACTGTCTTCAGTTCTGGGCCCCTCACTGGAGAATGGACACAGAGGTGTTGGAGCATGTCCAGAGGAGAGCTACCAAACTGGTGAATGGTCTAGAGAAAAAAGTCATATGAGGAGAGACTGAGGGAACTGTGGTTACTTAGTCTGAAGAAAAGAAGGCTGGTGAGAGACCTCATCGCCCTCTACAACTGCCTGAAAGGAGGTTGTAGGGAGGTGGGTGTTGGCCTCTCCTCCCAAGTGGATAATACCAGGACCAGAGGAAATGGCCTGAAGTTGTGGCAGGGGAGGTTTAGATTGGATATTAGCAAGAATTTCTATACTGAAAGAGTGGTGAGGCACTGGAACAGCCTGCCCAGGGAGGTAATTGTGTCATCATCCTTGGAGGTGTTCTAGAAATATGTAGATGTGGCACTTCAGAGCATACTTTAGTGGCTGAGGTTGTAGGGTTTTTTGGTGGGTGTTTTTTGGTGGAGTTTGTGTGTTTGTATTTGTTTGTTTTATTTTTTTTGTGCTGATGGCTGGATTTGATGATCTCAGAGGTCCTTTCCAAGCATGATGATTCTATGATTCTGTGAATTACTGATATTTACTTTTTTTAGTGACAAGGTTAAACCAGGAACAGCTAAAAATGGAGGCCCATTATACCCAATCTCTGTATAAACAGAGCAAGCTATAGTGCTAGGCCAAATAAATTTACAGTCAAAAAAGACTGGAAAAACAGCAGGAAAAAGTGAATCAGATGATGGCATCAATGCAATTGTATGGAAAAAAAAATAAACAAAAAGAGTTTTTCACTGCTTTTGAAGTGATTGGAAACAGGGAAAATTATTCCTTAAAGGTGTCTATTCCTCTTATTTACTCAAGTGGTGGTATAATCTGACCAGAAGGTAAAAGTTGTTTCCAGGTCACTGCTTTAAAACTGTATCTGAGAAAATAAGAAACTTCCTTTCAGCACTTGTAATATGACCAGGAGGATAATTCTCTGTAATCCATCCTCTTAAAAATGTAGGCTTATATTAGCTGTGAACCATGTGAAAGCTCTCAGTAGAAGAGGATTGGCAAAAAATAATTAAAAAAATGTTTCCAAGATGTGCACGAAGATTAAAAACTGGATTATTGTCTGTCCTACAGTTTTTCAGTACAACAGAAGAAAATCCAGTTGCCTGAAGGACCAGAACCAGTTCTGTAAAGAAAAAAAATATATGTTCCTTTCTGTTGTGTAATGAAAAGCAGACTAATACATTCTATAGACTCTTTCAGAGTTACTGAAATACCTGCTGTAATGATGTTAGATAGAATGCAAATGACCCATATCCTACCTTGATCTGATTGAAATCATTATGTTTTCCTTTGTTCACGTGAAATGGTGCCTGCCTAAGGATCATCAAACAAAGTCACAGCTTTAGGGCTTCAGGTTAGGCTGTTAACATTATGCTTATCTACTCGAGTCTTTCCAGTCTTTGGTGTGGGGATTTCTCTGTGTCTGGCTCTGAAATCAGGTACTTGCACACTAGGCATCCTCTTTCTGGCATTTCTTGAAAGGAGGTATCATGCTTTCAACATGGAAATTTGATCTTTACCAAGCTTGAACATTCTTTGCCAACATTCTTTAATCTTATTGTTTGTTTTAATCAGTTTCTTATTAGCTTGTTAGAAAATTATTTGGGTTAAGAAAATAAAACAGAGTATTTGTAGTTGTAATAGAAGGCCTGAGAATGTGTATTTAGTTGTGTCTCTCCCTCTTTATAGACATTTACAAACTGCAGTGGCACTGGGTAGGTGTGAATGGCACACAAGATTTAATCTGTAATGACAGTAGTTTCTTATATATGAGCTCAGTTCTGGTATCTGTGTGTTTTTGCTGGTAGCTTGAATGGGACTATGATCCCGGTCATAAACCCTAAAAGCAAAGGTTTTAAATGAAGAAGTAAATCCTGTTGCCTGAGCTGGTTGCATTGATTAGCTGCTTGTGAAAAAGAAATTCATCCATTCTGCTCACTTTAGCAGCACGAGAGCTATGAATGAAGAATATCTTGCTTAGGCAGTAATAAATTTAACAGGAGGCAAAAAGAACAGATTCCAGAAGGAATCTGTAGCTTCATGCTGAGGTCTGGAACTCTGCTCAGAAATTGTCCAAGTTCTCTGGTGGAAAATTAACTTGTTACTCAAAGTCTTGGCCATTTTTCTTAATTTTGGAATCACTGCAGATGAATACTGTGAGCCATGATTAAAACAGTGTGTCTTATAAAAAATGATGACATTCATGTAATAGCTGTATCCTTGACAGGGTATGAATAACAGATTAATAATAGTTTAATGTAGATATGCCCATTGGACATTATCTAATTTTTCAGGACAGAATTGTGGAAAAACACAGGAAAATCAGGCCAATATCTAAGCAGATGTTTTCAGTTTTGTTTTCCAAATCTGCACTGATTTATCCAGAAACAGAATCTTCTGCACATTATGTAGATGTCATTTACAAACATAACAATAATACTTAGCTCTACAGAGCACTCCATGGACAAAATTGCTCCTAAGCACCAATTCTAGGGCTGCCAGTGAATTGTATTATGTGGGATCCCAGCCCCATGTATGTATGTGTTTAAGTGCTTTTCTGCATGTTACTATATACCATACACTTTGCAGTCCTCTAACTGACGTGACTTCTGTTGGATGTTTTGTAGTGGTACAAAGCTGGGAGGTCTCCATCCCCTCCCTGTATACTAGGAAACAGAAATCCAACAACAAGAGAAAAACAAAATTACCATCATTGTAAAAGCACCCATGAGCCGCTTATGACTCTTGAGATTGCTAGTTGCTAAGCTCTTTCAGTGTATTTTTATTGTGGTTGAGGGTTAATTTGACCTAAATAGGCACATGCAGTCTCTGAAGTATACTTTGTTTCCAGGTAATTTGTCAATATAAGCTTGGATTGGCCTTTGTTTGCTCAGTCACATGTAGTTTGACTTTTTTTAAGGGAATACATCTACGTGCTTTTTATTGTGGATTGATGAAAGAAGCAGGTGCAAAAAAAGGGCT
Source organism: Chaetura pelagica (assembly GCF_000747805.2). NCBI lineage: Eukaryota > Metazoa > Chordata > Aves > Apodiformes > Apodidae > Chaetura > Chaetura pelagica. The sequence continues at coordinate 1,237,597 of NW_009952893.1, read as the reverse complement.
GATGTGTTGGTGCAAACATGCTTTTAGCTTGGCTAGTGCCTGAGAAATGTTAAGCTCTCTGGAAGAACCATACACATACATCTTCAGAGGTAGCAAATGTGATTTCCCTCTGTGCAAAATCTGCCATTTATTTATTGGATTGTGGAAGATCTACAAGCTGCCACACAGCAGGTCAAAGAACAGTGGCATTAACAGTGTATACTGAAGTTTATTTATCCTTTTGTCTTTCTTTTAATAGCTATCCAATTCACAGCCAGTCATGTGTGGAGAAGCATCGTGGCTCATATGCACCTAAAACTCTTTTGAAGTGACAGTTGCAGTTGTCTGTGATATGTAACTTCTACCATGATGGAGAATTTCAGTAGTCTTTAAAGAATTAGATGGTCCAAACTACAAATGACTGATTAGAATAGGAAAAAACTCTTCTGAGGAGAAATGTCATAGGCGGAGAGAAATCGGGTGACAAAAATGAGAATGAGAAGAAAATGAGGAGTGGCTCAAAAGTGGAGCCATTCTCTGGGCTCCCTGTTCCATCTTACCTCAGCTTATTGGTTTAGTTTTGTCAGAAGTTTCAGACAGCCTTTGTGCTTTGCCTGTAATAGATATTTTCCACCAAATTTTCTTGCAGTTGTGATGGGCTAAGATGTAATGTTCATTTGCTGCATGTAGTAGTAACAGTTTTGGCAGTGCTGTGTCCTTGCAGAGGTAGGGACGTCATAGAATCATAGAATCATTACGGTTGGAAGGGACTTTAAAGATCATCAAGTCCCAACCCCCCTGCCAGGAGCAGGGAACCCTACCACTAGATCAGGTTGCACAAAACCTCATCCAACCTGGCCTTAAGACCTCCAGTGATGGGGCATCAACAACCTCCCTGGGCAGCCCATTCCAGTTCCTCACAACCCTTATAGTGAAGAATTTCTTCCTAAATCTCCCCTCTCTCAGTTTAAAACCGTTACGCCTTATCCTATCACTATATTTGATGAAAAGCCCCTCCCCAGCTTTCCTGTAGGCTCCTTTCAAGCACTGGAAGGCTGCTATAAGGTCTCCTCAGAGCCTTCTCTTCCCTAGGCTGAACATCCCCAACTCTCTCAGCCTGTCTTCATAGCAGAGGTGCTCCAGGCTTTTGGTGGCGCTTCTCTGGACCTTCTCCAAGTAACCTTGAGCAACGTAGCTCTCAGCAGTCCCTGTCTGTGGTGGAAACAATATAGCCTCTGATGCTTTCTAAATGAAAAGATGTGAATCTTTTCCACTACTTGAGCAGAAATATAGCTTTGCTTTCTCCTTACTCTGCTCTCTCACACAAGTGTCTTGGTATCAGTGCTTCTACTCATGAATGCAGTGACTGCCATCATGACATCCCCTATTGCAAACCCCATTCCCAGCTCTAACAAGATGGCTACATACGTTTTCACGCTGTTGTGGGAGAAGAGCTTGAGTAGTCACTTAGAAGATGGGACATCTGAAGAGGATTTAGGCCCAAGTTTGAGCACAAAAAGAGAGCTGTTCAAGTATTTCCTTGCTGTTCTTCTTGGTCGTGTGCCCTTGATATGATTTGCTTCAGTTGTACATAATTTTCTAATTTCTACCATGACCGTTGCTGGCACTCTGCTCAAATCTTGCCTCAGTTTCCTGGCGCCTTGGTTTTCCTGTTTGGTTTTCCTTGGCATTTGGCCCTAACCACTAGGCCTAGTATTTTCTGTCTAAGACTTGTTGCTTGTGGAAGAAGCTGGCAAAGGAGATTCCTTATTTCCACGCTGCATGTGTGTGTCAGGACCAGTTCCTAGGTTGTCCCAGTGCATGAGTGAATACTCTCAGAGGTAGATAATAGCTTTCTGATGTGTTTGTGCTAATGGTTACCTCTTTAGAGAGAAAGGATGAAACGTATAGATCATCTTAGAGCTGAAAAGCTTTGAAGACTTTCACAAATATTTGCTGTCATGCCTGAGTTCTTTACAAACACAAATATTATAATTCTTAAGACATCAGTGTGACAGAGACAAGTTCTGCTATTGCCAATGAACTGGTAGGAAGCACATTCAAAAGGAATAAATTGTCAGGCCATGGTCACACATGTTGCTTTTTTCAAAACTGGCAGAGAACTCACTCGTGATGCTTGAATTCTAGTGAGACATTCAGACACTGTAGTATGGAAATACCTAACGCTAGGTTGTAAATCCCTGCTCAGCAGTTGAACAGCAGGGCAATCTGGTGCCCTCACGAATAGACCACACTGTTGCTGACAAGATAGTTTCACTGGTCATTCCTGCCTTCTTGCTGTGCCAGCATTTAGCCGTGTAATGAACTGGACTGGGGAATAGTTAAAGTTTAACAAAATTTGGAGAGTTTATGGAACGATGGGAGAGGAGAAAAGCATAATACCATTAAGCAATCTGCACACTTGCAATTCAAGAGAGTACAGTTGGAAAGGCGTAACAAATTTTATTATTTCAATGGAAGCTTAGCCAGTATTACAGAAAAAAACCTGACTGAATTTCCTAGAGGAGTGTAGTATGGAAGAGCAACTGCTCACTGGAGAGCAGTCAAGTTTGCGACTTAAGAAGATAATAAGCAGCTGCAGATTCTCCTCTCTTTAGGGAGACTTTTAGCTTTCAAACACAGAGAACTATGGGATTCAAATAAGTTATTAATAAAACTTAGTAAATTAGCAGAAAAGGAGGTTTTTTCTGCCTTCATTACAGAATCTACTACTGAAAATTAAATCAGTGATTTAAATTATTTTGTCTATGAAGAGTCTGGTTTTAAACCCGGGACAACAGATTGCAGCCAACACTTTGTGGAATTGGACGTACTTACATTAAATATATATAGTCATATAAACAACACTTCCAGAATTAAGTACTTAAACCACAGCACTTTGTGTTTTCTGTCTTCTTGATGGCATTGCTAGTTTATAATATCATCAAGGGTGTTTTGTCTTTTTCATTCCTTTTCTTAGGCTGTATAATTTTATTATTGTTGGAAAAATGTTCACTTGTTATTAATTCCTGCTTTCTTTTCATCTTCTGTGTGTGCCAGTAGAAATAAACAGTTCATGTGCTTTCAAACAGGAGGAAAAAATAAATCCATGCAAATCACTAATTACAGCATCCTCAGTTTCCCCTATACCATTCAGTGTGTTGCCACTGGTTTTCCTAAGAAACAGGCTAGCTAATGTCACATGTCAGCAGCCTCTGTGACCAAATGGGGATAAATTTTGATCTTTTGTTCCAGACCTGGATAAAAGAGATCTAGGTCAGGTTTGCCAAGCTTTTTGTGGGTTGGTGTCTGTCACAAAAACGGAGACAAATAAAGACACTGGTGTTGTGGTTGCATTAACTGTAAGAGAGTTTATGCCCATGTCTTGCTTCCCTTGGAGTGCTGGGAGAACTGCCACAGTGCTTGGATTTGTGTCAGCCTACTTGTGTCCCCTTCCTGTTTCCTCACCTTGTGCACAGTGGAAATGAAGCCATGGTCTGAAAAGTTAGTCGATCTCTTGTTAGAAGAGGAACACACTTTTTTTCCTTACATTTAAATTAATTTTCTTTATTTAGCCTTTGTGCTTCATTTGCCAGAACAGAAAGAAGAACATTCAATTGGATTTTTTATGGTTCCCATTACTTTTTGTTTTAGCTTCCTGTTCATAGCTACAGTCTTTTGAATGTCTCCATATACTTATGTACTCCCTGCTGTTAATTTCATTTCTTCAATGGACCAACAGGTCTATGTCATATATGAAATGAGACTACTGCATGTGACTAGACTGCTCAAAGGGAACATGGATCCTTGGCTAATGTTAGACGTTGCAATGTTTTTACTATTCTTTCTCAGTGTGGCTTACCATTGTAGATACTTCTTTAGCACAAGTGATTTGCCACAGCAACTATGGAAGTATTTCCTGAGATGCTGCAAATAATTCAGTAGTCCCATTATTCCTTACCTTTTCAGCAGCACACCTGAAGGTATGCTGCATAATTTCCTAGACTACTTTTGCTGTTGCTTGACTGGCTTTTTGGAAAGAGAATAGATTTTGGAAAGTGTCTTTGCAACCCTTCCTTTTATGATTGAACTAAAATAATTTTATTTACGGCAATTTTTAAAGCAATTTCAAAGATGTTAGCAGAGAGGAGACCACCAGACAGCAAAGGTTCTGGACTAAGCTTGTGTCCTGGTTGAGCATTTGTTCTGCATATTTTAGCTGTGAATTTAGCTTTTGACCTGAGATATATAGCTTCTCACACTGTGACTGCAAAGTTGTTTAAACAGTATCTCCAGAATACCTTGTCCTCTGCTCTAACCTGATTTGTTTGCACCTAATTTCTCTGATTTTAGATTACAGAGTTCTTTGTTCAGGAAATGTCATCTTGTTCTGTACCTGCGTGGAGCCTGACGGCTAACCCACAGACTAGACCTGCTACATCTTTAACATTTGCAGTAAAATGTAATAAGCAGAAGTTCAGCAGAAGCTGTGCTTTCTCTTTTCCCACATTATATTAATCAGGGAGTTTTTGATGCTAACAGTGTCATTATCTGTGTTCCTTAGTGTTCCTTTTGGCCTGTCTGTCTTAACACTGAAATTAGTGTTGCTTTCAAAGATAGTAATAGAGTTCCCTTTATGTCATTTTTTTAATGACAATGATCTATGTATTAAATTTTAAAGAAGTTTTAATTTATACTGAAATTCAGGGGCATTTGGACACCTATCTACTGCAGGAACACTGAAAAATTTGTCTACAAGCAAAAATCAAGTAAACCTATTAATAACCTAACTGCCTTGGCTATTTCCTCATCTTCCTCTTCTTGATTTTTCCCAGAATTTGTGATCTAGTAATTTGCTTTTCTTTGAATTTGCATTTTCAAAGTAAGCATATTTACCTTGACTTAACTATAATGTTTAACCATGCAGTTTTTTTACTTGGTGGATTTTTAATTTTTTTAAAAAAATATATTTTTTTTATTTTTTTTTTTTGGTGGCATGGAGCATGTACACATATGCCTGCTTCTCCTAAAATATTTTCAAACAACCTCTGTATCAATTCCATTAACTTTAATTTCCTAACCCTCTCCTTCAGGCTGTTAATAACTAACTTCCTACTTTTTAAATTACTTTTCTTGAAGCTGTGTGCCCTGGTCATATCCTTGGTTTGGTCCCTTTGTGAGGATTTGGAACTTAATTACTATGTGTTATGGTCACTGCCAGCAGCTTAGTCAATTACTTCCTGAAACAATTCAGTGCCAAGTCAAGTATCAACTCATAAATTCATGTGCACATGTATAATAGCAGGATACATTTTTTCCACATTTTGTCCTTCTGTAATGTTGTTTATGCAATATTTGCATTTTTGAAGTTACACATCATTGTTGTATGATTAGACTGTGTTGCCTTCCATTATCACTACCTGACATCCTCAACTTCATGTCACCCCTGTCAAATCAGGGAAAAGACTTTATGCTGGCTCTGGTTAGGTAACCAGAGTTTCCCATTTGTACTGTTCTCTCCTGAACACTTATCACATATTGGTTGAGTCCTGGAGAACAGTTCTTAGCTCTACAGTCTTTAGCAAAGCTGCTCTAAAGCTCCTTTAATTTACCTTAGGGATATATGATTCATCCCTGAGATGACATTTATGTGGAATCAAGCAGAGTTTCAGCTCCACTCTCTTTCTCAGCACTGACAGAAATATGACAAGAAGAAATATTTTCAGAATTTCCAGAGTAACATGCAACTCTGGTTAAGATCTGGTGATGCAGTATTCACCTATTAGTCTTCTGATGTACAGCCTGTAGGAATTGAAATCAGAGTTGGAAAGATACAAGAGCAAGAACATATCTCTCACCCTTAGATGCCTTATTGTCCTTTGATACTGATAAACTAAGCAGATTTTTCTGGAGCTTGTATTGACTAGTTGCACAGCTGACAAGAAATAGCTGTATAGCCTTGTTCTGATCAAGGAACAAAGCTTTCCAGAAGATTAATTTACACATGGTGCAGCATGAATTGAAGAAAGAAGCATTTTTAATAATTAGCTCCTTAGTAAAGAGTAAGAGAGTAGAGAGTGGAAAAAATACAATAGGCAATTGCAACAGCAGTAGATTCAAGCAAGTTTAGTGACAAGAGTGTCACAGTTTAATGTTCTAAAAAATTAACATGCAGATCTGAAGAGGAACTATTGAAAAGTGGTGGTCTGGCTATTGTGTGTAGAGCACAAACAACAGCCTGTTAGCCTGTTGAACAGAAGGATCCCCATGTCACATGTTCTTGCAAAATGGGCTGTGGTTACCAACTAGGTTGAGGCAGGACTTACACCCAGGCTGGGCAGGTGATTTCTGTTGCCTCCTGCTGCCTCAGTTGTCAGTGGTTTTATCAGGCATAAGC